>NC_066583.1:570093724-570443724 GCF_024323335.1 Lathyrus oleraceus | reverse complement strand
ATGTTAAAAATTGACTACCAGAACTCTTTTGCAAAATCTTTTGATACAAAAAAATTAATGTTAAAAATTGACTACCGAAACTCTTTTACAAAGTCTTTCGGTATGCAAAATAAAAGTTAAAAAATATAAAAAAATTGACTACCGGAACTCTTTTGCAAAGTCTTCCGGTACACAAAATAAAAGTTAAAAAATGTTTTAAAAACTAACTGCCATAATTCTTTTGCAAAATCTTCCGGTACACAAAATAAAAGTAAAAAATGACTACCAAAACTCATTTGCAAAGTCTTCCGATACACAAAATAAAAGTTAAAAAAATGTTAAAAAATTGACTACCGAAACTCTTTTACAAAGTCTTCCGGTACACAAAATAAAAGTTAATGTTAAAACTGACTATCAGAACTCTTTTGAAAAGTATTCCGATATATATAAAATAAAAGTAAAAAAATTGACTATCGGAACTCTTTTGCAAAATCTTCCAGAACACAAAATAAAAGTTAAAAAATAATTCAAAAAAATATGATAAATTAGTTGAAAATATACAAGGGGCAAAGTTGATATTTTATATAAAATATAGGGGTATAAGAAAAAAAGTAGGGGTATGAGGTAAAATTTTCGTAATTTATTTAGGTTTTAAAAAAATAAATTAGTTAGTTCACATTGTCAATACCAAGTTCCATTTTCAAAAACCTTGGTCAACACCATGCTTCCACCATTCAATTTCAAATCCATTTTACTTCACATTGAAATCATTTTCAAACCCTCAAACCAATCTTTCACAAACGACAATCAAATGCTTGATCCAACGTCAAATCATTTTTCCAATAAAAAATAAAAAATACTTAATCCTTATTTAACACTTCTCAATAAATAAGATGAAAAAGGAATGTGGTGGATACCACGAGCTCTAGAGGCTAGGATACTAGATGGATATCTCACCCATCCAAGTTCTCGCCGTCACTCAAAACTTTCAATGGGACTTTCACAATCTTTTCTCAACCAAAAACCTAAAAACATCTAAAAATATCAAACCTTTTTGCAAATAAGATGGAAAAGAAACGTCGTGGATACCACAAGCTCTAGAGACTAGGATACAAGATGGATATCTCGCCCATTCAAGCTCTCGCCATCACCCGAAATACGTCAAACCAATCAAACTCTTTTCTCGCCACCGTGCGATGACCTAAAACCCTTTGTCAAACGAAATATATTTTGTCTTTAGATGATGTCAGACAATACTTCATCCACAATCGTGTGAGTTGAGATAAGTGACACTTTCCCGGGAATGTCGATTTGTAAATCCATTCAATATGATGCAAACGTCCGCTCCTCACTTGTTTTGGGTAGCAAACAATGTTTTTCCGTCGATTGACACAAAATAGCTTTCGCTAAAATCGACCAACCAAGAAACATTTTCTATCCAGAACTACGTAAGCCTTGAGTTCTCCATCTCATCGGAAGATTCATAGGAGTGAGATTTAAAGTCTCTTTAGACACCCTAATAAAAAATAAACTTTTTAGTCCTATTCTTATTTCCCTATTAATAAATCGAGAAGCCTAACAATTCTAAGTTAACACTAACGCACATAACTAACCAAATGGTTCTCGTTGAGTACAACGTTCGTCAGGGGTGTTAATACTTTCCCTTTGTGTAATCGACTCCCGAACCCTAATTTGGTTACGGTGACCATATCATTGTCGTTATTTTTACGGGTTTTGTCGATATTTTCCCTTTCCCTCTTTGGGAATAAATAAAGTTCGGTGGAGACTTTATTCAGTCTATCCCGTGAACGTGCGATTGCACTTTGCGAGGTCATTCTCATATTTCAAGGTACGACAATAAGTATATTATAGTTTTGGGGTCTGAGGGCTAGCTCATGGAGGCGTGTAGCCTTGTAAGGTGTTTTTTTAGGTTGTTTGAAGGACCGACTCACGTGAGGTGAGAGACCCTATTGGTGGCCGACACTATTGAATACAGACAAGCGGTTGAATTGATGGTGTTAGGACTACTCGAAGTGAAGTGCTCTCCGAGTAGTAGTGGATGTGTATGACTTGATATTTTCTCCCCTTAAGGGGGAACGTAGTTATAGGGATTCTCATGGCCAGGGTTTTTGCCTCCTAGACATGTTCTTAACCACTCCCCACTTATTAGGGAGGTTATTGACCACCTATATTCTCAGGGTCAGTAAAAAATCTCTTTCATATGACCCCCACATACATGGGCCCTCCCAGGTGAATCTCTTAGATTTATTTTGGACAACCCCTCAGCTGGGCGATGGCGTCCTAGTTTAAGAATTCCTAAATATAACACTACAATTTTGCTTTTCAAAAAATTGACTCTCAGACCATAAGCCAATTTGAAAACTCTAAGCATTGATTTGATAGCCCAATAATGTCCCAATTTGCAATGCCTAAGATCATGACATCGTTCGCAAACTGTAACGCCAGATACAAAAAGTTTCCTTACATTTATAGTTCTTTTAAAGCTGTTCATAAGTTATGAACAACTACATTTTGATATTTTGGGCTCTCTATCTACCAACTCAATTCATGGATATAAATATTTTATCACTATTCATTATGATTTCAATAGATATGCGTGTATCATTTTACTTAAATCAAAAGGATAAGTTTCTAACCATGTTTTAAGGTTCATCACTTTAATTGAAAACCAAATCCAATTTCTTCCTAAGTTTGTTAGATCTGATAATAACTCTGAATTTCTTATCCCAACATTTTATGCTTTTAAAGGTATTATCCACCAAATATATTGTGTTGAATCACTCTAACAAAGTGGGAGGGTTGAAAGGAAATATCAACACCTCCTCAATGTAGGAAGAGCCCTATTATCAATATAAATTCCCTAAATCTTTTTGCTCATATGCAGTGCCTTATGCTACTTTCGTCATAAATAGAGTTGACACTCATTTACTCAATAACAAGTCACCATATAATAATATTCATGATTTCCTACCTGATAAGAACAAAATAAAAGTTTTTGGTTCCCTTTATTATGGTTCAACTTTTTAGAACCATATAACAAAGCTTGCTTGTAGAGCAAGAAAGTCCTTATTTTTAGGGTATGTAGTTGGTTTGAAAGGCTCAATTATATTAGATCTTAATTCCCAAGAAATATTCATATCTAGAAATGTCACATTTGATGAACACATTCTACCATACTGTAAGACCCCAATTTTGTCCCTGAGATCCCTCATGGCATCATACCATAGCATAGCCTCAAGGATCTCTGAGCATCTTGCCTTCCTTTACTTTGGGTGGGGTCTCCTGTGAGTGGTTCTTGATCACCAAGCATTGCTTGTATTGTATATCATTTTCTTTTCTTGTTTAATCACTAACCAAAAGCACCAAAAATATGTCATCTAACATTTGTTTTGCAGTCTAAGCAGCCACAGGTCAAGGCAATTCAAGGTATCCCATTGTACAAGAGCAGATGGTATTTTCTTGGTATGAGGACCACACATCATTATCTTGAGCTTATATGAGCTAGAGGTTCATTTTGGAGCAAATTCCCCAAGTGGTTGAAGTTCGAATTCATCAGGCATTGTCAAGGTCATCTGAGGACCATATGATCACTGTGCAGTCAATTGAAGGCTTTGAGGTGTGGGAAATGATTTGAGACATCCCATTCGTGTTCAAACAAGGCTTATTCATCATGTCAAACATTTATCTTGAAGATTTTGAAGTCAAATCAAAAGTTTCCCAAAATGGAAAGTGACCTGTAATTTCAAGTTTCCAAAAATGGCAAGTTTTTGGTCCACATTCAACTTGACTTTCCAACATCAAAAAATCTTCAAATGAATTTTTGGTCAACATGAACGTTGAAGATCTCTCTCTCCCATTTCCAAAAAGTCCAAGATCATGATCATCTGATGAATGGTTAAGGAGTTATGATCCAATGATTGCCAAGTGTGCTTGAAACTTCAAAATGCCATAACTTTTGCTACAAAACTCCAAATTGAGTGCCTCTTTTTGCATAATGCTTCTCATGACCAATATTTTCCAAATCCATCATTGCATTGCATGAAATTAAATCATATGATCATTTGCCCATGCATGTGTATTTTGGAGGGAAAATGGAAAATTTAAATTCTATTGATCATACATGGAAAATACCAATGCCATTGTGTTCATTAGCTGATTTTAAGTGAATTTAAGCCCTCACATGGCACTGTTCACGTGTGCTTCCACCATGCAAGGGTGTTTTTTGCTAATTTTGCCATGCACCTCATTCTCACTAATCTTCCATTAACCATTGCCTAATTATCATTTGAGGGTGATTAGTACATGGTATATAAGCTTAAGCATAACAGAATTTTCATAACAAGCACCTTCTAGATCTAGATTTGAGATTTCCCTCCAATTTTTCTCTCAACCGAAACTTCAAAATTCTTCACATAGCATATCAATTTTCTTGCATATTCTGGTTTATTGTGCATTGTTGATGAAGAATCAAGCATTGATTTGAAGAATTTGGCCAAGATTTGTGCACATCAAGATTGTGAACATGAATATGAAAACTTCCATTTGAGCTAGATCCAGGTCGTGTCAAGCCTCAATTCATGCATCAAGCTTCATAACAAGAGTAGAGGAGCAGATCTGGACACTTTTGGAGCTTGAATCCACTGTTTTCTCATACTGCTCTTCAAGAAGCGTTCCAATTGGAAATGCGCCTGTGACCTATGGCTCGCCTGTTCGATCCTTGCCTGTATTGTTTTTGATATTCTCCAATTGTTTTGCCAGCGCCTTTTGCAACCACCATAAACTGAGTTCAATCCTTTGCATAACACATATTCCAATTATTTTCCAGCGCTTATTTGACTGGCATGGCATTGGTTCGAATCCTGGCTTGATGCATTTGCTAATTTCCATTCACATTAATATTTTCTACTTGTTTCACATTTATTTCATTATCTTCATCAAATTCAAAAAATCATAAAGAATAGAAAATGATTCCAAATAAATCCAAACTTTTTTCTACATGTTCATTTGAATGTATTTTATTTTGTGATGTGAATTTCTGGATTTGTGCCTTGCTGGAATTTTGAATGTGATTGATTATTTGAACATGATGCAAAATATGACATGTTGTGCCAATTCTTTTTGTGAAATGATCATTGTTTATCCATTTGCTTTGAAATTTAGTTTGCTGATTCCTAACATGTTGCATGATTTTTGAGGCTTGGTTGTGCATTTTTATCATATTCCATCTCTGTTTTAGACACATGGATATTTGGTGTGACAATGTGTGTCACACATTTTGATGTTGCTCTTGTTCATTTTCATATACATGTCAATTGAGCTTTTCTGATTCTAATTTTTTGCATAATGCTTGTGCTTGACATGTTGATTATACATAAAAATTTTCATGATCATTGGATTCATTTCTGTTTTAATATGGAATTTCTATTCTTGATGTCCAATTTTGATTACCTTTGCTTGCCTTTGCCTTATCTTGATTAATTGATGACTTTGCTTATTGATTTGGATTTGATCCTTTTTAGGACATGTTCTTACTTGATTAAATATGCTTCATGTGAAATCTTGACTTCTGTTTTGACTTTTTACTTTGCCTTTGACCCTAGTCCTTGCACTAGTGGTTTGTACTCACCTTTTGAGCTTTGTATTTCAGGTTCAAGCAATTAGCTATAATGATTGATGTGCTCTCATTACTTGAGATGCAAGTTACCTTGGTTAACTAACTTTGATTGTGTTGTAGGTCCTTTGGTGGTGAACTCACTTGAGTGATTGCCTTTTAGGACTTGCTTTGTGTACATATTGGAAACCACTGTTGTTGTCTGTTGGTTGTTTGTCTGAATATCATACTGATTGTTTGGCTTTTGTACAGGTACATTAGTCGCTTTTAGCTCTTACTTGAGCTTTGCTTTGCTTGTGGTTGGTTTACCACCTAGGTAACCTCTCTTTCTCCATGTAGTCTGGAAGCCCTGTCGTTTCTGTTTGGCAGGCATTTGGCTGAAGTCCTCCTTAAGAGGCAATGATTGTGTTTGTTTATGTTTGTGCTAAAGACCTCTAAATGAGGCATGTTATTTGTTAAGTCCTCCTAAGTGAAGAGGCAATTGGCAGATAGAAGGGATTTGCAATCAATCCCCTACTATTCAGTTGAGTCATTCATTATGCTCGCACTACGTGCTGATGCTCTTGAATAAACACCCAAGATCTTGCATAGAGTCAGTCATGTGGAATAGGGTCCCTCATTCTGGATCCCCACACCTTCTTTGTCTTAAGCTCACGCAGGCCAGGGTTAAGAGCATGAGGTCACATCCTCATTTCCTATTCTTCAGCTTCACCCTAACTCTCAATGTTAGTGGTTAAGAGCTCAAAAACACCCCTACAGTTTTGGCTTGTTTGTCGAGGTTGATATGACCCCTTGACTAAAGCCCAACCAATTTGTCTGAGCCTCTTGTTTGTGTATAGAGTGTGATACTTGATTGCTTGTTTGCTTATTTGTGCATCTTTCATGTGTTTGCATTTTGCATGTTTTGTTTGTGGAGTCAGATGTAAGACCATTGGTTGGCTATCTGTTTCCTATCTGTCTTGTTTTGAGGAGTTAGATGTAAGACCATTGATTGGCTATCTGTTTCCTGGAGTTAGATGTAAGACCATTGATTGGCTATCTGTTTCCTGGAGTTATATGTAAGACCATTGATTGGCTATCTGTTTCCCATTTGCTCTTGGAGTTGGATGTAAGACCATTGATTGGCACTCCGTTTCCAGTTTTGTTGTTTTCTTGAACTTTCTTATTGCTTTTGCCTTGTGTTGCCTAACTCCAAAGGAACTTACTTGGATCATTTCTATGATCTTGAGAAAGCAACTCCTATTTGTGGCTTTATCCCTTAACCCACCTCTTGCATGCTTAACCTTGATCCACATTTTCTCATCCTTAACCCTTAAACCAGAAAACTTTTGTGCAAACATTCTGACTTGTTTTCAAAACTAGAAACCTAGGCCTTATGCCTTTGATTTCCAAACTCTCTTTTATAATACTCATTGTGAATTGAACTCTAATTATACTTTGACTCATCTTTGTGAATACTTCTAATCGGTTAATTCAACCCACTCAATTGCTTTTGTGGCCCTCGTCCATTCCTTAATCAAATTTTCATGCATTAGCCATAGATCTGGATTATCTTAGTGGTTGATGTGAATCTCACCTTTGTCCTTAGTGATTGAATTGTAAGACTTCCATGCTTATTATAGGGCATAGTCCCTCAGTAGTATGTTGAAGCTGTTCTCACATGGTGGACTTGTGGTTGTTCAGGTCGAGTTTTCTCCCTTTGATAATGAAAGACCTTAAGGCTTTTGTTTAAAATCAAACCACTCATTTGTTTTGAAATCTTTTAGCCGAACTATGAGGTTTTAATCCTTTTCTTTTTATAAGAAGGTACGTAGGCAATGGGTTTCATCCATCCAAACACAAAAATAATAAACTTGTACATTCTTCTCTCATCTCTTCAATCATGTTTGCACAAAAATACTTTCATAAACAATAACATACAACAAGTTGTGAAAAGGGCTCCCTAGGAGTACCTAGGATGCATTGGGTGCCTAACACCTTCCCTTTGCATAACCAACCCCCTTACCCAGATCTCTGACCCTTTTTTACTAGTTTTGTTTGTAAAACTTTTTAGGTTTTTGTTCGCTTTCTAATCATTCCTTTGGATAAATAGAAGTGCGGTGGCGACTCTACTTTGTATGATTTACCTTGGATCTAGTTAATATTTCCAATGGTGACGAATACACCGCTACACATACCAAATTCAAAATTCACACGCTACACATAATTGTGAATATTTCTATGACTAGCATAGCAAATCATATACAAACACACCCAATTGTTATATTCCTGATTCACAGATTCCTTCCTAAATTAATCCCACTATGAACTCAACTAATCATGTGACTCATGGTGATATATCTTTTGCTTCACCCCATAATCCCGTGATTCATAATGTTCAAGCTTTTGCTTTGCCTCATATTCCTCGTGTATCATCAAAAGTAAGGAACCAACCATCACATCTCATAGATTAAGTATATGCTTCATTCAATAACACAACAAATCAATCCTCTTAAGATACTCTTTATCCCCTTTTTGATTTTAATTCTTATTCCAATTTGTCTCTTCTCAATGTGATTTTTATCTTTCAATAACCAGTCACACTCAACCTAAGTCATATAATGAGGCAAGTAAGTTTGAATGATGTAATCAGGCTTTGAAAGCCGAGTCTGATGCTTTTGATAAAGCTGACACTTGGGAGCTGGTTGATCTTCAACACAATGTTAAACCAATAGGTTGCAGGTGGATGTTAGGTGGGAATTTCAACTTCAGGAAGAAGGTGATAAACTAAGGAAAGAGAATGCTGTTTGGAGTTATCTAGGATTTCGACACAAAAGTATTATTGATATGAGGAGGTGTCGAAGTCTTCCTTTTATAAGGGAAGACGAATGTGAAACTTAGGAATAATCCCAAAGTTTAGGATATCACTTCGACGACATATATTTGAATTTGAATGGCAGAAGAGTAACCAATTTTCATTCTTATCCACTTTTGATAGAAAGGACACGTGGAATGTTGTCCTGAAACGCAGACATGCCGAGTGTAACGTGTCAGTACCTAGGAGGTGATTTGTTAGAGACAATTATTTCAATTTAGTATAAATAGGCGTCCTAATGTTAGGATTAGCATGTTCAAATTGCTGTACAATCAATCATATTTACTCAAAGTATCTAGTGTGTAAAGAAAAGATTACAATTAAAGATGTACATTTGACAACACCGTTATATTTATATCAATCAAAGTTTATTTACATCTTTCTATTCAACAATTATCCTTTATTACTAGTCATTTATCAAGAATTGTTTTACACTTTACTTGCATTTCTGCCATTTTTCTTCTTAAGAACGCTTTAAGAAAACATTCCACATTTAAGGATACTGTCGAAGTGTCCATCTTTTATATACGATTTTAGAACAATAGAACACGTCCTAGGATTAATCTGGTCGATCCTGTGAGTAACCAAAATTTCTGTAATTTGGAAGACCAGCGGTTGTTTACCAATTTTCACGGTAAACAAATTGGAACGCCCAATGGGACTTGTGCTACATTTTGAAAAAATCTTTACTCGTTCTTCATTTTTTCAATATCTCTTTATAATTTTGTTGCATGTTATTGAGAAGTGGTAAAGTAGACACAATCAACGAAAATAGACCAAGGAGAGGGTACACGAAGAGAATGGTGAATCCACTAAATAATCAAAATCCTCTAGATAATAATGGAGAACCATCCCCTGCGTTAGCGCTAGGGGGAAGTACGGTTGCGACGTCTACTGCTGAACTGGTACCATCCACGGAGATTTCGACACCTGTGCGGTCGAGGGCCCATAGTGGGCCTATTTTATCTTATGTGGGGACACAAGTCCCACCAACAAATCCTTTAGGAACACAGGGTCCACCAGGGACCCCCCCTCCAAGGGGAAATCAATTTTTGAGGCTTTATGTGAGTGGCTTTTCGATGTCAGCGAATGGCCGCGAACATCCCTTTGGCATGCCTATTGCGATGATGACGAATTTACATAATTTGACATCGACATATGCCGACCCACTGGCGAATGTATCTTCTCCATTATAGGGATCTGGGTCTGGTGTAAACAATTTAGGTCGAAACCAACCTTTAGGGATGGGTCTTCATACCCAAATGTCTCATACGACCAATAATTCCGCAGCAATGTTGAGGTAGCAAATGGACGAAAGTAACCATGAAATGGTCTAGATGTTGGCCCAAACAATGGGTACGATATTCAACCCATTAATCCAAGATACTACCCACTCGAACCAACAAATGGAAGCGCAAATGAAGCGCATTGCAGTTTTTTTTGGTGTACCACAACCTCCTCGACATCCTCAGAGGGGATGGACAAGAGAGAATCAAGGAGTAGCCATCGAAGATGACCCTATCATTAACCTAGTCCCACGAAATGCACCACAAGCAAACATGGTGAATCAAGGGACATAAGTGGAATCCCAAGGGAGAGGCATCAAGGGTAGTGATGGAAAATAGGCACCAAAATGCTGACGAACTCGTACAACAAATTCAACGCGATAATATGGCAACAAATAATAATCTATCAGCCATGGTTAAAAGAATCATGGCACGAAATGGGGTAGATGTTAGCTTCCATAGGCCAAATTATACGTCCCCTTTATCTGAGTATGTTCTGCAGGCGGAATTACCCTCTAGGTGGAAGGTCCCTAAATTCACCAAGTTTTCTGGGGACACTATGAATCCACTGTAGAACACATAACCAGATACCTCATAGAGGCAGGGGAAATTGCAAACAGTGTGAGTTATAGGATAAAATATTTCCCAAGTTCTCTTACAAAGAACGCCTTTACGTGGTTCACCATATTACAAGTGAATTCCATTGATACTTGGACTCGTTTGGAAAGGCTGTTCCATGAGCAATTTTACATGGGATAATCAAAGATAAGTCTAAAAGAATTGGCCAGTATCAAACAAAAGTTTACTGAGTCAATAGATGATTACCTAAACATGTTTCATTTTCTTAAGGCAAGGTGTTTTACGCAAGTGCATGAGCGTGAATTAGTCGAAATGGACGTTGGTGGCCTTGACTATTCTATTAGGAAAAAGTTGGATACCCAATACCTGAGAGATATGACCCAATTGGACGATAGAGTTCGACAGGTGGAACGCTTGAAGACTGAGAAAGCCAAAGCAAAAAAAATAAAAATAGGAAGGATAGAATACCCTATGTCGAATTAGGCAACGACGAACTTGAAATGTTTGGGGAACAGGTAGATTTTGACGAAGGTGAGATCGACCTTGCTGAATTAAAGCAAGGACCACCTTATTCCTGCAAAGTCCTAACTCCCTCGAGTGGGAAAAATCCAGTTGAACCAAATAAGGATGATAGGTTCCCTAAGAAGACTTATACCTTCGACGTCACTAAATGTGACGAAGTCTTCGATTTACTTGTTAAAGATGGCCAGATGATAGTGCCTCCTGGCGCTAAAATTCCCCCTCTCGAACAAAGAAAAAGAGGGGTTTTTGTAAGTATCATAATTTTTTGGGCCATAAAACCTCACAATGTTTTCTTTTCAGGGACCTTGTGCAAAGTGCTATAAGGGACGAAAGGCTCCAGTTTGGAGACAAATCAAAGGCTTTGATGAGGATTGATGCTGATCCTTTTCAGATCGCTGATGCCTATTACACAGAACCATCCATGATCAACATGGTGGAAAAATCCGAGGATTCTGGAGAGAAGGCTGACATGGTCAAAATCTCTGATGACTTCAAACAGGAAGCTGCTAAAGAGGTCATTGAGGATCCCCATAAGATGTTCTCAACAAAAAGTGCTGAGGGTTTCGTCAGAGAGGTCATTGAGAATCTCAATAAGGGGACTATTGTCAGTTTCACAACAAATGAGACCACTGAAGGTTTCATACACATAGATATGACTGAGGCTAATGAGGGCCTTAGAGTCAAGCTGCAAAAGTTAGACATTACTGAGGATGTCAACATGGGAATCAACATGGTCGAATTGACCCATAAGACCACTGAAATAGAGGTAGATGAAGAAAGCCTCCGACAGGAAGAATACAACAAAATGGCCTACCCCAAACAGGAGGAAGGCCTGGTCGAATTCCTCCATAGGTGCCATAGGAAAAGGTCAAAAGTTATGCTATGCCCAAGGTGCAGTTCGGTTTTTGACAGGAAAGCTGCGGAGAACCTCGAGGGGGTTCGACTGGCAAAAAATGGGACAAATTGAGGGACCCCAGAAATATCCAAGCATCCGACGACATATGGGATCCCAAAAGGGGAAACCAAAAGGGATTACCCCTTCAAGCGAATAGGCCTTCGACCTATAGGTCTACTACTGAAGCCCCTAGGGATACTTGGACGGAACCAACCGGAGGGAGAGGACAAGGACATCAGAAATGGAAAAATTTCGATGTCAAAAGAGGATCCTCAATAGCCTATCGAAAAGAGTTTCAGGCGTCAAAGCAAGTGGCCTATCGTTCCAAGAATTACAAAGGAAAAAACCCAATGTCCCGCTCCCAATGGAGAAGGCAACAACGACAAAGGAAAGCCGAAAGAGAAGTTGCAGAATAGGCGAAGCCTGAATCCAGTAGTGGCATAACGCTGAAGCAGGAAAAGAAAGAGGAAAATAAGTCGGTCAAGAGGAAGTTATTTTCTCCTTAAGAGAAGGTGCCTGCGGTAAAATCTGATCATGACAAAGACATGATAACATACGAATTTGACTCTGATTCAGACGCTTCTCTGGACATTGCATGCAATGTGGTATCTGTCCTTCCTAGAGAATATGACCAAGTCATGGATGTCGAAGAGCTAGAAGATATGGCTGAAACGGAGATGGCGAAACACAAACTTGTGTGTTATTACATCATGAACAATGGTTGTGGGGAGGAGCAGAACACTTTCTTCGAAAGGCCATATGAGTCGATGAGGAGCCATCTGAAACCTTTATTTATCAGAGGTAAAGTAGAAAATATGAGGGTAAATAAGATCCTCGTTGATGGTGGAGCGGCAGTGAACTTGATGCCGCATTACATGCTAAAAAGGTTCGGTAAGGATGACACCGACACAAATCCCCATAACATGGTTCTCTCGAACTATGAAGGGAAAGTCAGAACCACATTGGGGGTGATACAAGTTGACCTCACTGTCGGCACAATAACAAGGTCGATAGTGTTCATGGTAATAACATCAAAAGCCAACTATAATCTGTTGCTAGGTAGGGAATGGATTCATGGCATAGGTGCAGTCCCTTCTTTGATGCACCAGAGGGTCACCATCTGGAAAATTAATGGGATTGTGGAAAATATAGAAGCAGACCAATCCTATTTTATGGCTAAGGTTAATCATATGGATAGGAGCAACTTTTATAGGAACCTGGCTGACATAGCGCCTTGCAGTCCAGCAGGTTTCGACCTTTCACCTGTGGACAATGCATTTTGCTCACTCTATCTGCACCCCACTTACGAGTTTCAGTGGGATAGAGAAGTAGTCGGCAAAGAGGACTTCTGTTATGGAGGTACCAAAGGTATCTAACCCACGGGTTAGGGAAGTGAATTTGGTGGCGATGTCTGATCTACAGACATTAAAAAGGATTTTGGCTTATGTAGCCGAAAATAAATTGAAAGCGGCCTTAGAGGTCGAAGTTAAATACATGGCTGTTGAAGCTAAAAAGACAGAAATGCACTTGGTTGGTCCTGGTAAGGACTTTGATCCAGAACCACCTGATAAGGTTCTAGACAAAGTGCAAGGCTAGAGGCTCGACGCCATCTATGATGACGAGCCTTTGGGTTTCGAAAAAGATTCGCTGGCAAGTAACACGAAGATGCTAGTGCAGGATCTCTTGGAAGAAATCGATTTGGGGACACAGGGAATCAAAAGGCCCACATATGTAAGTGGCAATATCAACCCAAAACTCAAGATCAAAGTGATCCAGCTACTGAAGGAGTATAAAGACTGCTTCACATGGGATTATGATGAAATGCCTAGTTTGAGCAGAGGTTTGGTAGAACTGAAGTTGCCAATAAAGCCTGGGAAGAAGCCTATCAAGCAAACCCCAAGGTGATTTCCACCCGAAGTTCTATCGAAGATCAAAGAGGAGACCGAAAGGCTTCTCAAATGCAATTTCATCTGCATCACCATGTATTTCGAATGGATTGCTAATATTGTATCGGTTATTAAAAAGAACGGTACTCTGAGGGTTTGCATTGACTTCAGAGATTTGAATGCTGCAACCTCAAAAGATGAGTATCCAATGCGTGTGGCGGAAATGCTAGTAGATTCTTCCGCGGGACACAAGTATCTTAGTATACTCGACATATATTCTGGATATAATCATATTTTCATTGCTGACGAAGATGTGCCAAAAACTACATTTCGATTCCCCGGAGCATTAGGCACCTACGAATGGGTAGTAATGCCTTTTGGGCTAAAAAAGGCTGGGGCAATTTATCAGCGGGCAATGAATTCCATTTTTCATGATTTCATCGAAACATTTATGCAAATATACATAGATGATATTGTAGTTAAGTCTGTTTCAGCAAACATGGTCTAAAAATGAATCCTCTAAAGTGTGCTTTCTGTGTGCAGGCAGGGGATTTCTTAGGCTTCGTGGTCCACAAGAAAGGGATCAAAATTAATCATAACAAGACCAATGCCATTATGGAGGCGAAAACACCATCAACAAAGAAGGAATTACAGTTGTTGCTAGGCAATATCAACTTCTTAAGGAGGTTTATATCGAACTTAAGTGGCAAGACTCAAGCTTTGTCACCTCTACTTCAACTCAAGCAAGAAATATTTGACTGGGGGCAAGTACAACAAGAGGATTTCAACAAGATCAAAGACTACCTTGTGCATCCTCCGATTCTGTCACCTCATTGTAGGAATAGAAGTATGAGATTGTACATAGTTGATTCCTATGCAACTTTAGGGAGCATGTTGGCTCAGGAGGATGATAATGGTGTCGAAAGGGCCATTTATCACCTTAGTAGAAACTAGATATAGTATAGTCGAAAAATTATGCCTATGTCTATATTTATCTTGTACAAAACTAAAGCATTATATAAAGCCAGTTGATGTGTATGTTTCATCTCATTTCGATGTTATTAAGCATATGCTATCTAAACCTATCTTACAATGTCGAATTGGTAAATGAGCTTTGGCTTTGATGGAGTATTTATATGCCTTTAAAGGCCATTAAAGGACAAGTGGTAGCAGACTTTATAGTCGACCATTCCATAGTACAAAACTCCTTAAGCTATCTGGAGTTTGAGCCTTGGAAGTTGTACTTTGATGGTTATACTCATAAAGATGGAACGGGTGTGGGGATACTAATTATTTCTCCTAGCAAAATTCCAACAAAATTCAAGTATAAGGTTGAAGGCCTTTGTTCGAACAATGAGGCTGAGTATGAGGCTCTGATAGTTGGCCTTGAGATCTTGTTAGAATTGGGGGCAACTCAAGTCGAAATAATCGGAGACTCAGAATTAGTAATAAAACAAATCACAAAGGAGTACAAATGTGTTAAAGAAAATCTGATCATGTACTTTGTGATAGCTAGTAGACTCTTACGTAAGTTTCAGGTGGTAAAAATTCGACATATACCTCGACTTCAGAATCAAGAGGCCAATGACTTAGATCAGATTGCCTTTGGATATAAAATTTCAATTACAAGATGTGATCGAGGTCATATGAAGAGTATGGTCGACTAGACTCTCCCCATCAGATTTGGAGGAAACAAAGCTAGGATATGCTGACAAAGAGAATTTCGAGATTCTTGCAATGGATTGTTTGGAAGACGAAGATTGGAGAAAGCCAATAATAGATTATTTAGAAAATCCAACAACGTCTACTAAATGAAAATCCATGTATCGAGCTTTAAGCTACGTTCTTATGGGAAACAAATTGTTCAAAAAAACACCTCAAGGAGTCTTACTCAAATGCCTTAGTGAATCTGAGGCATGCATAACCCTCTCTAGTGTCCATAGTGGGGCATGTGGGGCACATCAAGTGGGTCATAAAATGAAATGACTTTTATTTCAACAAGGAATGTATTGGCCTATCATGCTTAAGGATTGTATGGAATTCTCTAAAAGGTGTCAAGAGTGCCAAATGCATGCAGGCATACAACATATCACTGTAAGAGAACTCCACTCCATTGTGAAACCTTGACCTTTTAGAGGTTGGCGTTAGACCTAGTTGGAGAAATTTGACCAACGTCATCTAAAAGTCAAAGATACATTCTAGTGGGTATAGATTATTTCACCAAGTGGATTGAAGCTATACCTTTGATGAATGTCAACCAAGAAGCTGTGATCGAATTCATTCAGAAGCATATCATCTATAGGTTTGGAATCCCAGAAACTATTACAACGTATCAAGGATCAATTTTTACTGGTCGAGAAGTCTAAGAGTTTGCTAAAGAAATGGGGTTCAAATTATTAACGTCTACCCCCTATTACACTCAGGCTAATGGTCAGGTCGAAGCAACAAATAAGGTGGTAATTGGGCTAATTAAAAAGCACGTGGGGGAAAAAGTCAAGAAATTGGCATAAGGCATTAGACCAGATTTTATGGGCATGTCGAACCTCCCCTAAAGAGGCTACAAATACTACGCCTTTCCGGTTAACATATGGTCACGATGCTGTTTTACCAGTCGAAATCTACTTACAATCAATAAGAATTCAGAGGCACCATGAAATTCTATCTGAGTCTTATTGGAACATGATGTTGGATGAATTAGTTGATTTAGACAAAGAAAGCTTAAGTGCCTTAGAATTATTAAAAATGCAAAAAAAGAGAGTAGAAAAATCTTATAACAAAAGGGTCAAAGTTAAATTATTTTCGACTGGAGATTTAGTGCGGAAAGTGATTTTACCTATGGATCAGAAAGATAGAGCATTTGGAAAATGGTCCCCTAAATAGGAAGGCGCTTTTCAAGTTACTTAAGTTTTTTCAAACGGCGCATACAAGATCAAAGATTTAGTTAGAGATCAAAGACTCTTGAGAATAAAAGGGAAGTATTTGAAGAAATATAAGCCTGCACTTTAGGAGGTAAAGATATCGAAAGAATAATTCATGTAAAAGAGTCAAAACCATAATGGTAAAATCAATGTCAACTAGATTGCAAAAATGGCGAAGTCATTACATAAAGAGCCACGAAGGGCTTTAAAAATCATCACAAGAGAATTAAACTAAGACAGACACTTCAAGTAAATTTGAACCATCTAAAAGGGGAGATATTATTTCATTTTCCGGTACTTCGACTTTTGAAGCTTGAAGCTGTAAGGGTCGTTCCCTACCAGATTTGTAAGTAGTAAGAGTGTCAATCTCCTCCCCTAGTTTTTGGGCCTTTTCCACATGTTGCGGGACAATTTGAACTTCTTTTGCCAACACATCTTCGTCCAACTTTAGGAGTTCCTCTTTGCGCTCCTTAGCCCTGACAATCTTGGTTTGCAACTCTTTGATTTGCTGCTCCCAAGCTTTTATGTTCTTGTCACAGACTTTGATTTCTTTCTTATTCTTCTCAGAAGTCTTTTCTAACTCAACACTTTTTGCAATGGATTCAGAGGCTGCTTCCCATTTTGCTGTCTGAGTCTTTGATTTTATTTGAATTTTGTTAGAAGCTTCCCTTATTCGACCAAGGTCAACAACAACACAATCAATCAACAATCCTAAATCCATGACCAAATCTGTGACTTCTGAGGAGGCATGCATGGAATCGATTTGTTTTAAGAGATCTTTGATTCCGAAGGAAGCATATGTGTCATTCTCTAAAAGTTGGACTAAGTCGATGTCGAAGACTTTCTCCTTAAGTTTCTGGAGCACTTTGCTACCAGATTGGCTTGTGGTTGGACCTCCTGACACTGTCGAAGTGCTGGGACTTTTCTCTGACGAGCTACTTTTGACACTAAATATGGCCTTAAGATATTCCAAGGGATTTCTTCGTTTAAGCGCTTCTAACTCTACATGAGATAGGGAAATGGCAGTGTCTGTCGAAGGCCTTGTTGCTTTGTTAGTAGTATCAACTTTTGGGTTGCTCTTGGGTTGTTTTGTTGTTTGTGTTGGTCTAAGTCCTAGAGGCCAAAACTTTTGGTACTTGTATCGAATTATTTATTAATAATAAAAGGCTTTTTCTTTATTATGGTTGTTTAATAAAGTCCCTAGAATAGCTAGTCCGTTTAATGCATAAAGTGTGACTTGATCATGAGACCACATTAAACATAAGGACACTATTCTTAAAGTATCCGTAGTCGAGCTTTATTGTGAAGTGGGATAACATTAAAGCATTAAGACTATTATGTTTGTAGACTGATGATCACATCTCATGGATCATGGATAAAGAGTTATCAAGTCTTAAACATAGGTATGAATATTAAGAGTAATATTTATACCGGATTGACCCGCTATGAGAATACTATATAGAAAGTTATGCAAAGTGTCATAAGTTATTCTCATGGTGATAATGGTGTATACCACTCTTCGACCTGAAACCACTATGGATCCTAGATGTAGAGTCGAGTGCTTTATTGCTGATCCAACGTTGTCCGTAACTGGATAACCATAAAGACAGTTGATGGGTACTCCACAAAGCATGCTGAGGGACATGAGTGTCCTAGATGGAATTTGCCCATCCTGCGTAACAGGATAAATGTCTATGGGCCCAATATTGAACTGGACAAGGATGACACGGTCTATACCTTGTGTTCAATATAGACATAAGGGCAAAGGGGTAATTATACACATAATTATTATCACAAGAGGTTTTGTCAGATCACATGACATTTTCGTGTCTTGGGTAGCAGTGATGTGTTGCTAGATATCGCTCACTGTTTATTATGTTAACTGCGTGATTTAATATAATTGCCAACGTCGCGAAAACCTACAGGGTCACACACAAAGGACGGATTGATGAGAAATAGAGCAACTAAGGAACACCGTAAGGTACGGTGCACTTAAGTGGGAGACGAAATATGGTAAGGTACCAAATACTTAAGTGATTTTGGCATATTATGAAATATGGGCCAAAATACACTTAAGTGGGCTTTTTAGCTTGAAGCCCACACAAGTGGTTCTATAAATAGAACCCCTTAGGTAGAAGCATTGTCACTCCACTCAGACTGAAATTCAAGTAGAGACTTGGAATTTCGTTTCCCTCTCTCTCTCACTCAAAGCCTTCATTCGTACCAGCTAGCACTGAGATTGAAGGAATCCGTTCGTGTGGACTGAGTAGAGACGTTGTCATCGTTCAACGTTCGTGATCGCCCCGTGGATCTGTATCCAAGGTTTTGATCGTTACAAGGAATCTGCACCAAAGGTTTGAATCGCCACAAGAGGTAATGATTCTACCACTGATCATGCCCATTCGTAAGGATCACTAAATGGAGAAATTTTTAAATTCCGCTGTGCCTTGGATGGAAATTCTCCTTCAGTGGTATCAGAGCCACTTACGAAACCATGAATCTGATAACTGTAATAATTTCTGTAATAATATGATTAAAGACAGAATGAATCAAAGATTAAATTGAGATCGATCAAGTCATATATATGATATATGTAACCTTGATGCAAAATACATTATATATGATATAATGTTCTCGTTTCGTTCATTCAAACACTCAATGATTGTTTTCCTTTGAGCGATCAATGGTCATTTGCTTCTTGATCCGACATTAGTATGGTGAAGCAATGACGTGTTGATCAATCATACTGAATTAACAATCGAGATGTGTTTGACAGTCTGAAATTGGTGCATCAGGGTTCGTGACGGCACAAGGGTTGTGTTGTCAGAGAGTTATGCGATTGGGGTTGTGACTGCACAAGAGTTGTGCTTTCTAAACACTTTTTGGAACAGTGTTAACCGGTTAACGCCTATGGTTAACCGGTTAACGAAATACGAAATAAAATTTTTGAGGTTTTCAAACAGTGTTAACCGGTTAACGCTTTTGGTTAACCGGTTAACGCAAGACGAAATTCAATTTTCTGAGTTTTTCAAACAGTGTTAACCAGTTAACGCATTTGGTTAACCGGTTAACGCAAGGCAGAAAAGAATTTTCTAACAGTTTTCAAACAGTGTTAACCGGTTAACGCATATGGTTAATCGGTTAACGCAAGGCAAAATTCACCCGTACGACTAACTCAGTGCTTTAAAAGTATTAAGTGTTGATGCGAAAAGCGACATTGATTTTAAATGAATTGTTCATTAAAATGTGGTGATCGGTCGTCTAGATTTAATTTTAATTAATTAAAGGAATCAATAATAATAATAAAGTGTTTATTATTGTCTTGTGGTGATCGGTTATGACCTTAGTCTTCCTTTATTTTGTTTTGGGTTTTAAAATACGACCTGCGTGTCGTGCCTCTCTCTTAATCTCCCAAATGTAACTTCTTTTCTCATCTCACTCCCTCGTATGTAAAACGAGTTTCTTTTATGTAATGTAATGATATGAAGAGAAAGCAAAGAAGTCAGTGCCAAAGGAGGACAACCTTGAAGATCTTGCTTGGAGAAGCTTAGATCGTTGTAGGTTAGCTTAGGTTCTCTCTTTGGCTTGGGAGAACAATTGCGCTAGGGGCCATAACTGTTTCATTATGTATGTTGATGCATGTAAATGTATGTTGATGCATGTGAGAGACGGTTTATATGATAAACAAGCCGGTGAGATCAGAAAAATTGCAATTCCCTCAAATTAAATATTAAGTTTATGCTTTCCAAGTTTTAACACTCATCAAGACTAGTAATGGATAATGTAGGTTTCGCCTACGCGAGGTGCATGATCTATATATTAGTAAGGTGCGATGGGATAATTGTAATATCCAACTGTTAAAACAATGGGTCAAACTTAACTAAACAAATTATAATAAGATTATATATATGTTTAGAAGCAAGAGTTGGGAATGATCCATATGATGGATTGGAATAAGGAGTCATTCACCCAACTGAAAATTTCAAGAGTTGTATGAGATACAATTGGAAGGAGTTCCTACCTAAATAGCCTAGTTTTGTGTAATCCGCCTACGCGGACTTAGAATGAAGTGAAATATGGATCTCGACCCACTAGAAAATCTTCCAACGGGATTTTCCGAATCAAATCATGAGGGTCATTTGTTTTGAGTAAAATAGTGGGAGCGTATTTAATTAAAGGCCTAATTAAATATGTCTATGATACTTATATTTTCTTTAATCCTTGTGTAGATAACCATGACAACAAACACCTCTAACAACATATTGCGATCAAACCTTGACAAGGAAAAATTGTCTGGGACAAATTTCCTGGATTGGTACCGAAACCTGAGGATTGTCCTCAAACATGATAAAGGGAAAGGCAAGGAAGTTGCCAAACCCAAACCCACTATTGCTGCTTTGAAGCCTAGTGGAAGCATAGAAAAGGAAGGCACCTGCTTCCATTGCGGTAAGACCGCACACTGAAAGAGGAACTGCCCAAAGTACCTGGAAGATAGGAAGAATGGAGTAGAGACTCCAACTTCGGGTATTTTTGTTATTGAAATTAATTTATCTACTTCTGCATCATGGGTATTAGATACTGGATGCGGTTCTCACATTTGTACAAATGTGCAAGAACTAAAAAGGAGTAGAAAATTGGCAAAAGGTGAGGTCGACCTACGAGTTGGTAATGGATCAAAGGTTGTTGCCTTAGCCGTAGGAACTTATGAATTGACTTTACCTAGTGGTTTAATAATTCAGTTAGAGAACTGTTATTATGTACCAGCAATTAGCAGGAATATTATTTCCGTTTCTTGTTTTTGACAAGTTAGGTTTTTCATTCATAATAAAGAACAATTGTTGTTCAATTTATTTGAATGATATATTCTATGCTACTGCACAGATGGACAATGGATTATATGTCCTTGATCTTGAAATGCCTATTTATAAAATTGATACTAAAAGGATGAAACCTAATGAGTTAAATCCAACTTACCTTTGGCATTGTCGATTAGGCCACATAAATGAGAAACGCATTTCCAAACTCCATAAAGATGGACTGTTGGACTCTTTTGATTATGAATCATATGAGACATGCAGATCTTGTTTAATTGGAAAGATGACAAAGTCTCCATTCACAGGAAAAGGTGAAAGAGCTAATGATCTTTTGGCCCTCATACATACTGATGTATGTGGTCCATCGAACATACCAGCCAGAGGAGGTTTTCAGTACTTCATCACATTCACTGATGATTTCAGTAGATATGGTTATGTGTATTTAATGAAACATAAATCAGAGTCCTTTGAAAGGTTCAAAGAATTCAAGAATGAAGTACGAAACCAACTAGGTAAGAATATTAAAGCTCTTCGATCAGATCGAGGTGGTGAATATTTAAGCCTAGAGTTTGATGACCATCTGAAAGAGTGTGGGATCCTATCCCAACTCACTCCTCCTGAAACACCCCAATGGAATGGTGTGTCTGAGAGAAGAAATCGAACCCTGTTGGACATGGTCCGATCCATGATGAGTCACACCGATCTTCCAAACTCCTTTTGGGGACATGCGCTATTGACAGCAGCTTACACACTTAACCGTGTTCCATCCAAAAAGGTTGATAAAACACCATATGAGATATGGAGTGGTAAGAGACCACATATGTCTTACATGAAGATTTGGGGTTGCGAAGTTTATGTGAAACGACAAATTTCAACTAAGCTTGAGCCCAAATATGACCAATGCTTATTTGTGGGGTATCCTAAAGAAACAAGAGGATATTACTTCTACAGTCCTTCTGAGGGCAAAGTGTTTGTCGCTCGAACTGGAGTTTTCCTAGAAAAGGATTTTATTTCCAAAGGAACCAGTGGAAGGAAAGTAGAGCTTGAAGAAATTCAAGAATCACAAAGCATCGATACACCTATGGAGGAATTAGAGCAGGAAACACAAGTTGTTGTGGAAGAGCAACCTACTCAAGTAGAACAAGACCAGCGTAGGTCAGGCAGGATACGTCACCTACCTGAGAGATATGGATATCTCATAACAGATCAAGGTGATGTATTACTCATGGATTAAGATGAGCCTGTGACCTACCAAGAGGCCATAACTGGTCCCGAGTCTGAGAAGTGGCTAGAAGCCATGAAATTCGAAATAGATTCCATGTACACGAACCAAGTTTGGACCTTGGTAGAGCCTCCTGTAGGAGTTAATCCTATAGGATGCAAGTGGGTCTTTGTTGAAAATTATATCTTCGGCAAATATTTTTATATTGTATCCACAGAGATTGGTTGATATTACCGCCGTTCTATAATCCAATTTGTTATAAGTTTAGAAAGTAACAAAGTTGTTTTGATTGGAAAATTATCTTGTTAGTAAATGTCACTAAAAACAGTAAAATGGTTTTAATCAAATGTAAAAGCTTGGCAAGATTGGAGTTCACTATTTCAAATGCTTATGATTCCTTATGATAACTATATAGATTTAAGATTATTGATGATGTTCAAGTATCCTCTCAAATTCATTTATGTCTAAATGATATTGTGATAATCACTATATTGATCCTTAGACGATCTCTCCACCTAACTATCAATATAGCAATCTTTAATGTTTAATACCAAAGAAGAGTAATGAATAAATCTATCTCTACAACTTATTCACTACTAGAAAATCTGTTTTATGTCAAGACTCAAATAATCTCTTTCGACAACTACTCAAATCTGGTTTTCAAGTTAGGGCAAAAACAGTATTCAATACATCAACAATCTTTATCATATATATAAATCAAATGGAATACATAAACAAATGAGAATAGCTACTACCTCCAATCTTGACAAAAGGGAGTTAGCTCCTCATCATCATTCTTACAAAGCAGAATGTTAAAGAATAAGAACTCTGTTTTCTCTCTTACAAAACTATCTCAATGTATCAATGTGTGAAAATAATGAATGCCCTAGAATAATGTATTTTTATCTTCAAAAAGGGTTGACATTTCCTTAATTGAACATTCTCATCCAAAGCAGAAAAGCTACTCCAAGGCAGACACCAAAATGGCAAGCAGCTTTTCCTGAAAGACAACACTTTTGGCCCTTAATCAGCTTGCTGGATTCGCAGCCTTCGCGGCGCGAAGGCAGTTCGCGGCGCGATGGCAGTTCGTGGCGCGAACTGATGCTTATCCAGCTTCCTTGTTTTGCAAGCTTCATCCAAGATGTGGTGTTGCATTCCAAAAGCTCTTTCATCTAAAAGTTCTACAAAACTAACAAATCTGTGAAATAACTATTCAAAACAAAGTAAATTAAATCTAATTGCATTTATACAAATTAATAAGAATAAAAGTGTGTAATTACATCAAGGTTTGGTAAAAGGGACCAATAAAATGATATAAAAAGTAGTACTAATTGGTCCCTAACAGTCTTCAAAAAGAAGACTGACATGGATGGTAAGGTACATACCTATAAGGCAAAACTTGTTGCAAAAGGATATAAACAAATTCATGGGGTTGACTATGATGAAACCTTTTCACCAGTTGCAATGCTTAAATCTATTCGGATTTTACTTGCTATCGCTGCATATCATGATTATGAAATATGGCAGATGGATGTCAAAACTGCTTTCCTTAATGGGAATCTTCTTGAGGATGTGTACATGACACAACCTGAAGGATTTGACATACCAGAAGAAGCCCATAAGATATGTAAGCTACAAAGATCAATCTATGGATTGAAGCAAGCTTCCAGAAGTTGGAATCTTCGTTTTGATGAAACGGTAAAACAATATGGATTCATGAAGAACGAAGATGAGCCTTGTGTCTACAAGAAGGTTAGTGGGAGCATGATCGTTTTCCTGGTATTATATGTAGATGACATATTGCTCATTGGAAACGACGTCCCTACCCTGCAACAAGTAAAGACTTGGTTGGGGAAATGCTTTTCTATGAAGGACCTAGGTGAAGCAACCTATATATTAGGAATCAGGATCTATAGAGATAGATCACGAAAGCTGCTTGGCCTAAGTTAGAGTACATACATAGACAAAGTGCTGAGACGCTTTAATATGCATGATTCCAAGAAAGGATTCATACCTATGCAACATGGCCTGTGTCTATCAAAAACACAATCCCCTTCAACTGAGGAAGAAAGGGAACACATGGATAAGATTCCATATGCATCTGCAATAGGATCTATCATGTATGCCATGTTATGTACTCGACCAGATGTCTCGTATGCTTTAAGTGCAACGAGTAGGTACCAATCTGATCCTGGTGATGCCCATTGGGTAGCTGTTAAGAATATCCTTAAGTACTTAAGAAGGACTAAGGAATCATTCTTGATATATGGAGGTCAGGAAGAATTGGCTGTAATTGGTTACACCGATGCTAGCTTCCAGACAGATAAGGATGACTTTAGATCGCAATCTGGTTATGTGGTTTGCTTGAACGGTGGCGCTGTGAGCTGGAAAAGTTCAAAGCAAGATACAATTGCTGATTCTACAACCGAGGCTGAGTATATTGCCGCCTCAAGTGCAGCAAAGGAAGCTGTTTGAATCAAAAAGTTCATTAGTGAACTTGGCATAGTCCCTAGAATTGTGGATCCCATTTGTCTCTATTGTGATAACAATGGTGCTATCGCACAAGCTAAGGAGCCTAGATCTCACCAACGATCCAAACACATACTTAGGCGTTATCATCTCAGTCGAGAGATAATAGATAGAGGAGATGTGAAAATATGTAAAGTACCTACACTTGACAATATTGCTGACCCACTGACAAAGCCTCTTGCGCAGCAGAAGCATGATGGCCATACTAGATCAATGGGCATAAGGGGTATGCCTGATTGGCTCTAGTGCTAGTGGGAGATTGTTGGTGTAAGCCCTAGAGGCCAATACTTTTGGTACTTGTATCAAATTATTTATTAATAATAAAAAGGCTTTTTCTTTATTATGGTTGTTTAATAAAGTCCCTAGAATAGCTAGTCCGTTTAATGCATAAAGTGTGACTTGATCATGAGACCACATTAAACATAAGGACACTATTCTTAAAGTATCCGTAGTCGAGCTTTATTGTGAAGTGGGATAACATTAAAGCATTAAGACTATTATGTTTGTAGACTGATGATCACATCTCATGGATCATGGATAAAGAGTTATCAAGTCTTAAACATAGGTATGAATATTAAGAGTAATATTTATACCGGATTGACCCGCTATGCGAATACTATATAGAAAGTTATGCAAAGTGTCATAAGTTATTCTCATGGTGATAATGGTGTATACCACTCTTCGACCTGAAACCACTATGGATCCTAGATGTAGAGTCGAGTGCTTTATTGCTGATCCAACATTGTCCGTAACTGGATAACCATAAAGACAGTTGATGGGTACTCCACAAAGCATGCTGAGGGACATGAGTGTCCTAGATGGAATTTGCCCATCCTGCGTAACAGGATAAATGTCTATGGGCCCAATATTGATCTGGACAAGGATGACACGGTCTATACCTTGTGTTAAATATAGACATAAGGGCAAAGGGGTAATTATACACATAATTATTATCATAGGAGGTTTTGTTAGATCACATGACATTTTCGTGTCTTGGGTAGCAGTGATGTGTTGCTAGATACCGCTCACTGTTTATTATGTTAAATGCGTGATTTAATATAATTGCCAACGTCGCGAAAACCTACAGGGTCACACACAAAGGACGGGTTGATGAGAAATAGAGCAACTAAGGAACACCGTAAGGTACGGTGCACTTAAGTGGGAGACGAAATATGGTAAGGTACCAAATACTTAAGTGATTTTGGCATATTATGAGATATGGGCCAAAATACACTTAAGTGGGCTTTTTAGCTTGAAGCCCACACAAGTGGTTCTATAAATAGAACCCCTTGGGTAGAAGCATTGTCACTCCACTCAGACTGAAATTCAAGTAGAGACTTGGAATTTCGTTTCCCTCTCTCTCACTCAAAGCCTTCATTCGTACCAGCTAGCACTGAGATTGAAGGAATCCGTTCGTGTGGACTGAGTAGAGACGTTGTCATCGTTCAACGTTCGTGATCGCCCCGTGGATATGTATCCAAGGTTTTGATCGTTACAAGGAATCTGCACCAAAGGTTTGAATCGCCACAAGAGGTAACGATTCTATCACTGATCATGCCCATTCGTAAGGATCACTAAATGGAGAAATTTTTAAATTCCACTGTGCCTTGGATGGCAATTCTCCTTCAGTTTGTTGATCCTCTTGGACAATCCTTTCTTCATCACCAACGCCGTTTTGATTCTCATCCTCGTCCTTAAAGGGTTCTTCGTCGAAGTTAAACATAGATTGATCATCTTCTTGGTTATCATGATCATCCACATCTTGGTTGGTTTCAGGTGAACCATCTTCAGATTCATCTTCAGAAATCTCCCCAGGGTCTTGCATTTCTGCATCTTTTTCCAATGGGGCATCTTCGACTTGCTCATACTCAGGTTCAGAGCCACTAGAGTGGGAATGTTGGGTGATGATGTTTGGTGGGGAGTTTTCATGTCTTTCTGCAACAGGATCGTTCACTTCACCCATAACCCTTTGTCGAATGTAACAACGACCGATGTAACAGTTGGATGTTGGGGACTTCCTGCAGCAGCCTGAAAATTAGACAAAGATTGGGTAAGTCGAAGGCAAAAGGAGAATGTATCTAATTGGTTAAAAGTAAAGGTGAGACGTTTTACCTTAGGATCTTCATCCCCAGAACTAGAGTTATCACTCTCCATTTGTTATGGCGTCTTCTTCTACTTAGGCTCAAATTCAGGCCCATGTATTTTTTGGGCAGGAGATCTTTTTGATGCACTGGTTTTTGTTTTCGGATGAACAAGAGCGCCTTGAAGCTTTAGTTGTTTCTTCCTCCTTTGTTTGGTGGGTTTATAGGCATATGGAGATAAATCTTCATCATCAAATTCAATGGTTTCGACCTCAATTTCTTTTTGCTTTCTTTTCTTGGGGGTTAGCGATGGCTTTCTACTAGCCTAAAGGAAAAAGGAGTGTAAATATTTAGCAACAAGAAAATGATTCCTAAGTCGAAGGTGTCAATATATGGAATGCACATACCTTTGTTGTTGTTGCTTTGCTGGTATCTTCCTCTCTTGCTTCGGTGGATCTTTTTGTTGTGGGGGCAGTTTTCTTGGGTGGGAATCTTACAGCTGAAAAAAGAATCAAATTGTTGCAAAAATAAAGAAGTGAGGATCAAGAGAAGGAGTGAGTCAAAAAACCTCCCATTCCACACCTTCATAGATTTCAGATTCTATGTGAACGTCTTCTATGCCAATATGAAGATGCCATTTGAAACTGTCCAAGTTGTGCTTAGTCGAAACCACCCGGTTAGCCTTTTTTTGAGACTCTTGTCGAAGGATTTTTTGAGACTTTTGGAATGCTTGGATTTCTTTGATGTGAGTCAAAATACCTTTTTTAACTTTATCCTGCACAGAAGTAAAAGCTTTCGTAAGATGATGATGAAACACGGGAACATTACAAAATTTTGTTTCTTAGTAATCATGCCACCACAAGTCGAATTCGTGGGTGCAGAGAAAGTAAGGTTTAAAGGTGAATGGACCAAGTTTCATTTGACCAACATATCTGGATATTTGCCTGCTGCTGGTAGCCTCAGTGTGGATGGCGTTGTAAAGGAGGAGAGACTTCTTTCTTGCATAAAAGGGTTTTGGGAAGATCTGAATGAGGACAAATTATCGTGCAACAAGATTTGGTTGGTATGCTATGAAGGTAACATGGCTTTTTGATTGATTGAGTCTCAGGGAGAATACCCTAGGAGTAAGGAATGCTCCCTAAATAGCGACCGATTCAGCTTCTTTATCCTTTGATGGAGAGGGAAATTTCCTCGTAAACCATTTCGGACCACATGTTCTAAAAGCGAAGGGGGCCATGGTTGGAGTAAAGTTGTAACGCTTAGAAAACATCATCACGTAATTAGTGAAGCTTTGCTGAAGGTTTCGACCTTCATCACTTGGAGTTAACATTGCTAAGCGTGTTCCTTCGACTCTCCTATTCGTCACTACTGCAGCATCTGCATCAATGGGGTTGTGAGTTGGGAGACATGCTTCGAAACTAGCATTCAACCATAACTGCAGTAACCAGAAAGGGCCAGAGAGTAGTAAATTTCCCTTTGCTTGAATGTTTTTAAGGGTAGTGACTCCTTTGCCAAGAGATTCATAGAGAGTGGCTAAGATCATCTCGCTGAGGCATACGTTGCGTCCAACATGAAGTTGATTGCCAATGTGAGGAATTTCTTGGCTACTTGGAGAGACTTCGAAAAAAACACAACGAGACAGCCACATAACAAGAAAAGCAATATGCTCAGTTTCGGAAACTTCATCAATATCTTTATCATGGTAATAAGCAATGTGCATGGGGAAGGCATCCCTAGAAGTGTCGAAGCCAATGGTGTCTTTAGATAGGAAGTCTGAATCATAGGTTTCACCCATAGGCTTAAGCCCTGTGATGGAAGCGATGTCGAAGAGTGTAGGCATCATCATGACACAGGGGAGGTGAAAAGTGTGGTGGGTACTATCCCAAAAGTCAAAAGAAGAAACTAGCATAGTCTGGCGATAACCAGGTCCAACTCTCGACAATTGTATCATGTCAAAAATGCCCATTTCTTTCCAGACTTGGGATTTCTTTTTCTCAATTTTTCCAACCAACCTAAATAGTCGGAAGGATCTCGAAATAAAGGACAAGATCAAAATACCCTGAAACCACTGTTCATATAGGTTAAGTCGATGGATTCATCGGTTGAAAGGTTACCCTAATTATCTAGATTAGGGTTTTCCTCAGTGTGGGTTTCCTCGTTGACCTTGGGTTTTTTGACGCAAGCTATAGGTTTATACCTATGGTAAGTTGGAAAAAAAATATTAAAGCCTATCAGGATCAACATTTGGGTTGGATAAAGGTCCTAGCATTGCATGCGTTTTCCTAGAAATAGAAATAGGAATTAGTACCTGTGATTGAAAAATCATTCTCTATTCTTCAGTCAATGGTTCTGGAACATACTGTTGGTTACCCACGATATTTGGGCCCAAAATCCTGTCAGAGAGGGGAAGACCCTAAGATTTTTTGGAATCTTTGGTGTTTTTGTTGGAGTCTTTGGTGATTTTCGTAGATGATGCCATTGGTTAAAGGAAGAAATGAACTGTTTTTTTTTGGCTCGAGGAAGATGAAAAGTAGAAGAAATAAGTTCTTTGAGAAAGATCATAATGTGAAAAGTTAAGAGAGAAAAAAGAAGAGTGTTGAGTGTGTCTATTTATAAGCTGCGGAAGTATAAGCAGTTTTGTTAGGCATTAATGGAAAAAAAGAAAGTGGGCACGTGTCAATGTAAATGGCCATGATAAGTGGTAGTAGTTAAAGGCTACGCACGATTTCCTAAGGGCTAGGAAATGTGATGATTACTTAAAGATCTTCACGTGGATTCTGAAGGGACTTTTTGTTAAAGTGGTCATCATGACTGTGACGTCATAGCAAATGAATAATTTTTGTGATATCAAATTAGATTGTCAAGAAACAAAAAATACCTTTTTATTTGGTATATTGAAAAAGGCATTGTTTGGGTGGAAATTTGTTAGGTGAGAATTTTGACATCAGGAAGAAGGTGATAAACTAAGGAAAGATAATGCTCTTTGGAGTTATCTAGGATTTCGACACAAAAGTATTATTGATATGAGGAGGTGTCAAAGTCTGCCTTTTGTAAGGGAAGACGAATGTGAAACTTAGGAATAATCCCAAAGTTCAGGATATCACTTCGACAAAAGAGTTGTTCGACGTATATTGGAATTTGAATGACATAAGAGTAACCGTATTTCATTCTTATCCACTTTTGATAGAAAGGGCACGTGGAAGGTTGTCCTGAAACGCAGACATGCCGAGTGTAACGTGTCAGTGCCTAGGAGGAGATTCGTTGGAGACAATTATTTCAATTTAGTATAAATAGGCATCGTAATGTTAGGATTAGTGTGTTCAAATTGATGTACAATCAATCAAATTTACTCAAAGTATCCAGTGTATAGAGAAAAGAGTACAATTGAAGATGTGCGTTTGATAACACCATTATATTTATATCAATCAAAGTTTATTTACATCTTTTTGTTAAGCAATTATCCTTTATTACCAGTCATTTATCAAACATTGTTTTACACTTTACTTGCATCTCTGCCATTTATCTTCTTAGGAACGCTTTAAGCAAACATTCCTTATTTAAGGATACTGTCGAAGTGTCCATCTTTTATATACGATTTTAGAACAATAACACATGTCCTAGGATCAATCTGGTCGATCCTATGATTAACCAAAGTTTCTATAATTTGGAAGACCAACGGTTGTTTACCAATTTTCACGGTAAATAGTGGGTCTATAAGATCAAACACAAGTCAAATGGAAACATAGAGAGGTTCAAGGCAACTTTAATTTCCAAAGTAAATAACTTATAGAAGGATTGAACTACTTAGATAATTATTCACCAATTGCCAAACTCACCAAGAATACTTGTTCTAACTTTAACATCAATTCACAACTTGCGTCTACATTAACTTGATGTAAGTAACTCATTCTTAAAGGGTTAATTATATGAATATGTATACATGATTTTCCAACTTGGTGTCTAACCTTCAAAAACCAAATTAAACGTGTAAATTGATTAAATCTCTCTACGGTCTTAAACATGCAAGCATACAATGGTATTCAAAAGTCGACTCTTTTATCATTAATCATGGTTACAGACAAGCAACTTTAAATCACTTTTTGTTTGTTAAAATTAAGGATTCATCAATCACAGTTTTACTTGTATATGTTGATGATGTGATTTTGGCAGGCAATTCCATATATGAATTCCAACATATGGAAGATATTTTGTATCAAGAATTCAAATTTTAAGATCTTTACACCCTCAAATATTTCTTAGGCTTGGAGGTAGCATACTATAAAATAGGAATATATTTATGCCAGAGAAAATATGGCATTGATCTCTTGACTGACTCAGGCTTACTTGGCTCAAAACCTACCACCACAGAACGACTCCATCAATCAAACTTTGTCATGGTGATAGTCCATCTTTTAAAGACTTACCATCTTATAGAAGACTCTTTGGTATAATCATCTACCTAAATACCACTAGACATGATCTTGTTTCTCTATTGGATCTTCTCTCATTTCATGGATATCTAAAAAGCAAAGCACTGTGTCGAGATATTCTTTAGAAGCCGAGTATAGAGCTTTAGTTGCTGCAACTTGTGAACTTCAATGGATCCTTTATCTGTTATGTGATCTATAATTCTATTGTACCAAACCACCCGTTTTATACTATGATAGTCAAAGTGAACTTCACATAGTTGTCAATCCCGTCTTCCATGAAATGACTAAGCATCTTAAGATAACCTTCCATATTGTTATAGAAAAATTCCAGGCAGGAATTATGAAGCTTGTACCCGTTTATTCACATAATCAACTAGAAAACTTCTTCACCAAGTCATTGTTGCGTAAGATTTTCAATTATCTTATGTCCAAGTTGAACCTGATCAATATCTACGAAGGGTTATCTTGTATGTGTGTGAAAGGGAGAGGGGTATTAATAAATGGAGAAATTTAGTTACAGTTGTTAGGTTTTAGTTTTAGTTTGTTTGAAAGTCCGTTACATGCGTTGTAAGTAACTAGTAAAGTTACTTAGATATTATGTACTCTCACCAATAATGATGAGGACTCACACTCTTGTATATATCCTCATTTCTTCTTTGATCAATGTAAGAGAGAATTAATATTTTAATTCACTTTCTTCAAGCTAAGTTTATGATTTTTTTTAGGTTCATACTTCTAATAATTGGATATCTCCTTGAAATGATGGACTCTTTCCTAAAATTGGAACTTTAGAAGAGTCTACATACCTAGGTATTGTGCCAAAAAAATGGATAAACCATTGACAAGTATTTGAGCCCCTACCCGTCTTGAGTAACAAATTCCACTCCCCTAATATGATGAATAATGGACACCACTTCCTCCTTAATCTCATCCTCGTGATCAACCTGTAATGCTACTTACTAAACATTGCTACATTGACAAAGTAGAGGCCTCTGACTTATGATATAAAACATATAGTTCAAAATTTAACACAATAATTTCATCAAACACATGATGGGTGTTAATTAAGATTCAAAGATTCAATATGTTTAACTTACCCCATTATCTTTATCTTTCATAGTGCTTTTGTTTTCATTTTCAATGGATCCTCTGGATCTCATGTTATAAGAACTATGTGAGCTCATTGATGGAAAATTTATTGGATTATGGGTAGAAAAAAAAGAAAAAAAAATTTGTGAATTGCTTTAAATGTGGGAAGCTAGGTCACCGAGCTGCTGACTGTATGAGTAATAATTTGACTTGCTTTAACTATGGAGAGCGGGGGTCATATTAGTAATCGATGTGAGAAACCTAAGAAGGCTCAGTCCGGAGGGAAGGTTTTTGCGTTGTCTAGAGTAGATGATTTTGTGTTAGATAACTTAATTCAAGGTACGTACTTTATCAATAATATTTCTTTGAGTACTATTATTGATATGGGTGCACCGCATTTGTTTATATCTGCTGAATGTGGGTCAATGTTGAAGCTATAAGTGTCTGCTACAATTGGTAGCATGGTCATTGATACCCCAACTAATGGTTCAGTGACTACTCTGTTCGTGTGTTTGAATTCTCCTTTGACAATTTTTGGGCAAGATTTTGGGATTGACTTTGTGTGTTTGCCTCTAAGTCAACTTGATGTTTTTATGGGAATGAATTGATTGGAGTTAAACCATCTGTTTATCAACTGTTTTGATAAATCAGTGCAGATTCTGGAATCCAAAAAGAATACGGAGTCGAGTTTCATGACCGTGAGACAAGTAGAGTCCTTGAGTGAGAGTGCTCAATTGTTCATGGTACTTGCGTCCTTGAGTAGGGGAAGCGAGAGAATGATCTTACTCGCTCTTTGAACACCACCCACAGAAAGTAGCATTACAGGTTGATCACGGGGATGAGATTAGGGAGGGAGAGGTCACTTTTACTATTAGACTAACAAACCTTAGATTATCTAACTTATGAGATCTTATTCGCTCTTTGGACACGACCCCCAGAAAATACCTCTGAAAACAAACAATCATTTTCCACTCGAAGGTCAACAATTTCATAAATAAATTGGGATATATCTCAAGACCAAATCAATAAGAACAACCCTCCTACCTAGTTTGATATACCTATTGCTTAACAAGCCTATCCTTTTAGATATCAAAATTATAAATGACTTATAAGTAGACAACCTACAATAATTGTTCTCCACAAGAACATTAAGGTATTTAAAATGAGAGAATCGAATTTACGACTCATAAAACACTCAATTAACCCCAAAAAGGACTGGAAGAAAGTAAAAAAGCACGTGTAATCATCTCGAGTGTCCATAGATTCTCTATAGTCATTTCTTCAAGAAAAAGTAATATCATAAGCATGCTAAAGGTGTGACACTTAAAGCTCAAAATTCCTCTCCATATAACCAAAGTACATGTTAGAAATAATTCATATTTAGTAGTAGCAGTATTAGTTTTCGTTAAGCTTAACCTAGCTAGTGTATGTTAAAACTTTTGACTAAGTGGCATTATTGTTTGTATATATAAGTAGTGTAGTTGTCAATAACAATATACAACATAAACGTGCAGTTTGTGTATACCATTGTGTGTGCAATAATTTTGCTGTAACCGTTTTAGAAATATAATGGAAATTTGTTATTCTCTATTCTCTCTCTTCTTCCATCTTCATCTTCTTCATCTTGTGCACCAAAAATTGGTATCTAGAACCCCGTTTCAAATCCATAGGGAAACGCGAGTGAACGGTGAGGCATTGTGTGCTTGATTTAGTTTCTTGAATTCGTGTTGAGTTTATGAATCGAAATCGTAACAAAATCACATATCTTGATTATGCAGGATTGGGAAACATAATGTTTGGTAAGATCTGAGTGATTTGCACATAGTTGAAGATGAAAGGAAACAATAATCTGAGTACTAAGCTTCTAGTGTATGATGGCAAGAACTAGAATCGATGGATGTTCTTGATCTCATCAACAAAAGTTACGCTAGTTGCACTTACAGAAAATCCAATGGATGCATAGAGAAATGCTCAACATGATATGAGGAAAGAGGATCAGAAGATGTTGATGTGTTTGAGAAAATCGCTAATTCGGCAATGACTAAGGATGCGTGGGACACTGGTACGGTGCTACAAAGGTGATGCATAAGTGAAGAAGGTGGAACTTTAGTCTCTACTTAAGAAGTATGAGAATCTCAACATGAAGAATAATAAAAAGGTACCTGATTACATCTCTAGAGTGATTTTAATCACAAATGAGATGAAGTCATATGGAGAAACTCTCTTTGAAGAAAGTTCATTGAGAAGGTACTTAGGTCTCTTACTACCCAGTTTGATTACATTGTGGTAGCAATTAAAAATTCTAAGGATCTTAGCACCATGAAAATTGAAGAGCTGCAAAGCAGTCTAGAGGCACAAGAGTTGTGTCTGACTGAGAGAAACTCTGAAATAGAGGTAGAGCACCATACTCTAAAAGCAGCTTCTGGTAAGAAATATCAGAAGAAGTCTTGGTCAGAAGTTAATAAGAGATCCGATGGTGTTCAGAAGTCAGAAACCTCAACTTCTGGAAGGAAAAAAAGTTCTTAGAAGGAGTAGGAGAATTATGACTAGAGAAAAGTTCAGTGCGACTATTATAAGAAGTTTGGTCACTTCGCTGCTGGTTGTTGGTTAAATAAGGAAAGGAAGTCAATAAAAGAAAATGTAGCCAGAGGAGATTCTGATGATGAATCTGTGCTATTGATGACTTCTAAATCTGATGACGCATATTTGGCAGACTAGTGGTATATGGACATTGGCTGCTCAAATCATCTTACTAGAAATAAGAAATGGCTGGTTGACTTTGACTCTGATAAGAAGACAAAGATTATATGTGTTGATGGTAAATACCTCAATGCTGAAGGTACGGGAAATGTCAGAGTAGTTCTGAATAATGGTAAAATAACATTGATTCATAATGTGTGGTATGTTCTTGGAATGAAAAACAATCTGATGAGTGTAGGTCAATTAATTGAGAAAGGTTTTTCAGTTACCATGAAGGATAATATTTTGAAGTTGTACGACTGTAGTCAGAAGCTAATTATGATGTCGGAACAGGGGAGGAATAGAACATTCAAAGTGAATATTAAAATTGCAGTCTCTGAATTCCTTAGTGCAACAAGTGTTGTGAAGGAAAGTGAGTTGTGGCATAAAAGATTTGGTCATATGAACTTCAGAAGCTTAGGGCATATAAATTCAAAAAAGTTGGTACATGGAATTCCTATAATAAAGAAGCCAGAGAAGTCATGCAATTTGTGCTCTGGGTATGGTGCATTCTGATGTGTGTGGACCATTTCCAGTACCTTCACTTGGAGGGAACAAATACTTTGTGTCATTTGTTGATGAGTTCACAAGAATGACATGTGTATTCCTCATAAAGTTTAAACACGAGGTGTTTGCTGAATTTAAGAAATTCATAATCAAGGCTGAGAACCAGAGTGGTCAGAAGATGAAAGTTCTCAGAACTGATGGTGTATGTTAGTATAACTCTAAAGAGTTCAGAAAGTTCTGTGAGGAGAATGGAATTGAGCATAAGGTGATTGCTCCATACACACCTCAACACAATGGTCTTGCTGAAAGAAGAAACTGAACTTTACTTGATATGACAAGAAGCATGCTGAAGGAGAAGAATCTGCCTTACACCTTGTGGGGATAAGTCATTGCCGCGACAACATATGTGTTAAATAGGTGTCTAACCAAGAAGCTGAAGGAAAGTGTTCCTTTAGAAAAGTTGACTGGAGATAAGGAAAGTGTGAGCCATCTGAAGGTGTTTGGTTATGTTTGTTACAAACATGCTCTAGATTCTAAGAGAAGGAAGTTAGATGACAGAAACAAAGTTATGTTGCTGGTAGGGTACCACAATACAAGTGCTTATAAGCTCTACCATCCTATCACTAACAAGGTTGAATTCAGCAGAGATGTCATTGTGAAGGAATCATAAGCGTGGGATTGGAGTAAATCTCAATCCAACTCTGGTGTAGAGTTAACCTTTGAAGATACTTCACAATCTGAAGGTTATAAAGATGAATCAGAATCATAAAATGATTCTGAATGTGACTCTGAAGGCGAGTCTGACTCTGATGGTGAATCTGATTCTAATCCAGATTCTGATGGTGATTCCGACTCTGGTGGAGATTCAGACTCTGGGAATATTCTAGACTCTGAAGATGGTTATGCCTCTGAAGGTGGTAATTCTTGGGTCCCAACATCTGATATTGTTCTAGCGTTTGAAGGAGATTCTGAACAAGTTCAGAGGCTACAAAGAATCATACAAATACCAGGAAGGTTTGCAGAGTTTGACATGCTACAAGATACTGAAGTAAACTCTGAAGGAGAAGTCATTCCGTGTGCCATCTTAGTAGACTCTGAACCAATGAGTACTAAAGAAGCGCTCAAGAAGAAGTGTGGTTGAAGGCCATAAAATAAGAACTTGAGGCTATAGAAAGAAACAAGACTTGAAAGTTGACTGAGCTTCCAAAGGACAAGAAATCCATCAGTGGTAGATGGGTTTTTAAGGTGAAACTAAAGCCAGATGGATCAATTGGAAAATACAAAGCAAGGTTAATAGCAATAGGTTTTCTACAGAAACCTGAGTTAGCTTACTTTGAAGTGTTTGCTCCTTAGCGAGATATGAGACAATCAGACTGATGATTGCGATAACTGCTAACAGGAATTGGTCTATGATGCATTTAGATATGAAATTTTCATTTTTGAACGGTCTATTGAAAGAAGAGGTATACATGTCACAACCTCCTGGAATTCTGAAAAAGAATCAGGAATGAATGGTGTACATGTTACATAAAGCGTTGTATGGACTAAAACAAGCTCCTAGAGCTTGGAATCTGAAAATTGATTCATTTTTCAAGCTCCAAGAATTCAGAAAGTGTGAGATGGAGTATGAAGTTTATGTTCAGCATACTTCTGAAGGCAATATGATTCTGGTGTGTCTCTATGTTGATGACATATTTCTAATAGGGAGTTCTGAACATGAGATAGCTAAGTCCAAGAAGGTGCTGATGAATGAGTTTGAGATAACTGATCTAGGAAATACGACATATTTCCTAGGGATGAAGTTTATATACTCTGATAAGGGTATCATTTTGCATCAGCTAAAGTATGAACTTGAACTTCTGAAGAGATTTGACCTGCTGAATTGTAAGGCTGCAGCCGTACCTGCAGAAACAAGTCACAAATTGGATTCTGATTTTGAAGGTGATGATGTAGATGCCACAACTTTCAAGTAGTTGGTTGGCTAGATGAGGTATTTGTGTAATACCAGACCTGACATTTTCTATGTAGTTGAAATGGTTAATATGTTCATAAGTAAATCGAAGTGGTCTTATTACTAAACTGCTCTCATGATTCTAAGGTATATTAAGGGGACTCTGATGTATGGAGTTTTGTTCTCTTATGGTGAGAAAACTAATTCAGAGCTGATGTGTTACTCATACTCTAATTGGTGTGGAGACATAGTTGACATAAGAAGTACTTTTGGATATTTGTTTAAGTATCTGGGAGGTCATATTTCTTGGTGTTTCAAGCAGCAACTAGTTGTTGCTTTGTTGACCTGTGAGGCTGAATATATTGCAGGTGATGTGGTTGCATGTCAAACTGTTTGGCTTATGAATTTACTACAAGATCTAAAGATCAAGATAAACAAGCCTCTGAAGCTGATGATTGATAACAAGTCTGCAATCAATCTTGCCAAGAACCCAGTACTGCATTGGAGAAGCAAACACATTGAGACTAAGTATCATTTTCTGAGAAGTCAGATTCAGAATGAAATGGTAGAAGTTATGCACTATAGCACCCAGAAGCAGCTGGCAGATGTTCTGACGAAAGCGATCAAGACTGATCAATTTTTTCACTTAAGGGATGAAATGGATGTTGTTAGTTTTGATTAGCTAAATATGAATTAAGGGACAATGTTAGAAATAATTCATATTCAATAATAATAGTATTAGTTTTTGTTAAACTTAACCTAAATAGTATAGTTTACACGTTTCTCAGACAAAGCTCGAACTCTTGCGTATCAAACAATTGTTAGAAAAAAAAACTCACCTTACGTGTATGACATGTTTTTTTTTACTAGACACCATAAATGATAATAAAAACTTTGTATTATAAAATGATACCTTAAATAATTAAATATATAACATATTGGAATATATACCATGAAATACATTTTTTCCTCTTTTAAACATGCATGTCGACCCAGCTACGACTTCTTAATATATTTTTCTAACTTTTGTTTATGTTTCACAAGCTTCCATTTTTGCAGCTTTTTCCTTTGTTTTATTATTGTACAAGTCTATAAGTCAACTACTCTTGGGTAACTATCTTGTTCTTATCTATCAAATTTTCTCCACCAGTTGCTGCCAATAATTTAAGCGCGTAATGAGCAGACAAATTTGAAAATTGTGACAAATTATTATTATCGTATCAGCTTCCTTTGTATGCATGCAGCATGCACCCTCACAATTCCTCTCTCTCTATATTGCTTAATCTTTCATATGCTTCTTCACAACACTTCCTTAGCTTCTCTCTTTTCTTAGCTAAAAGCTATAAAGCTATAACGATTTAACTCTATGGCTCCCTTTACTAAATTATGTGTGGCACTCTCTATTCTTTCTCTTCTAGCTTGTTGTACCAATGCACAACTTGTTAATAACTTCTATGCAACAACATGCCCTAGCCTTGAAACCACTGTACGCAATACAATGACCAGTGCTATCAAAAACGAATCCAGAATTGGTGCTTCTATTCTTCGCTTGTTTTTCCATGATTGCTTTGTTAATGTAAGTCCACTTTATTAATATATTGTTCAAAGTTAATAACTGCGACATTTTGTTAATGCAAGTCCACTATATTAACATGTTAGAATATTCTTTTGTAGGGATGCGATGGATCAATCTTATTAGATGATACTGCGACGTTTACTGGTGAGAAAAACGCAGCACCTAACAGAAATTCAGCTAGAGGTTTCGAAGTTATTGATGCCATTAAAACCAGCGTTGAAGCTTCTTGCAATGCCACTGTTTCTTGTGCCGATATTCTAGCACTTGCAGCAAGAGATGGAGTTTTTCTGGTAAATACATAACTATGGTTCATTTTGAATGATCATCACTTTCTGAATCTCAATAACTCATTTAAATTAATTAATTTATAGCTTGGAGGACCCTCATGGATAGTGCCACTTGGAAGAAGAGATGCAAGAACTGCAAGCCAAACTGCAGCAAACAACCAAATCCCATCACCATTCTCTGACCTATCTACCCTCACTTCAATGTTTTCAGCCAAGGGTCTAACTGCAAATGACCTCACTGTTCTTTCTGGTGCACACACCATAGGCCAAGGAGAGTGTCGACTTTTCAGAACTCGCATATACAATGAAACCAATATTGACCCAAACTTTGCCACCTTAAGAAAAACAACTTGTCCTTTATCTGGTGGTGACACCAATTTGGCACCTCTTGATACTCTCACTCCAACTACTTTTGACAACAATTACTATAAAGATCTTGTTGCTAAAAAAGGACTATTCCATTCTGATCAAGTTCTTTTCAATAATGGATCTCAAGACAGTTTGGTTACGAGTTATAGTACTAATAGTGCTACCTTTCTTAATGACTTTGCTGCTGCTATGATAAAGTTGAGTAGAATCAGTCCTCTCACTGGTACTAATGGGGAGATTAGAAAGAATTGCAGGCTTGTTAATTGATTTTCGATTGGAATGCATATTAGTTAAGCCCGTTAAAGTCATAAAAGTTGGCAGGATCTTGGACACATTTTCAGTTATAGTATTGTTGTTGTGTTTTTGGGTCAAATAGTATACTGATAATAATCACATCATAAATTTGGAGAAGAATCGCAAGTTCAATCGCAGGTTCAACACAGCAAATATCCTTGGAAACAGTTATGAACTAAACTGTGTTTACAGAATTGTTGGTTCTTTCATAGATACAATTATGTTTGTAGTTACACAAATACTGTTTGTTTTCCTAATATACATAAAGAATCAAAGTAGTTTTATGATAAAGTGTGTATGCTTATTTTAAAACTTGAATAATATAAATTATTTATAAGAAAATAACTTCTTTTTAATTATGTGCGTGTTTAAAATAAAAAAGTTTTTAGAATAATTAATTGGTTTAATAAAATATTAAGTTTGATTTAAGTATGACACACTAAATCACTATTACAAATGACGTTTTTAACGTCGCATGCAAAAGAGATGTAACCTCCACTACTGAGGCGACGTAACGAAGAACGATATGAAAAGATGTCATTTAATACATCAGTTAATGAAAAATCAGGGGTAAAGTTGTCTAATCATGGGTTTGAACTCCAGCATCTGCATTTTTATTATATAAAAAGCTTGATGGCGCGCTGTTGGTTGAAACTTTCGACGTTGAGCCCGATTCAATGGGCAAAAGAAAAGAAAATATCTTTGAAGATGTTCTGGATTTCGACATAAAAACATTGTTTGAGAAATCCAATAGAAGTGATCCTTGCGTAAGAGGGAATTGCTGTATGAGACTTAGAAATATTTCTAAGTTGAGAGTGGTAATTTGACGGAGGCAACATTAAGGTTGCGTTCGACACAGATGTTTGAATTTGAATAAAAGAAGGATAACTGTATTTTGTCCTTATCCAGTTTCAAAAAAAGACGCGTGGAACGTTATGATGGATTGAAGACATGTCGAGCACGATGTGTCATTGCCTGGGAGAAAAGTCGTTGGTAGCGGTTATTTCGACTTAGTATATAGAAGGGTCTTAGTGTTAGGATTTCTGTGTGTTCAATTGTTGTACAAATATTCAAAATTACTCAAAGTATCTAGTGTATTGAGAAAATAGTGTCATTGAGAATGTACGTTTGATAACACCATTTTTCACATTTCAATTAAAGTTTATTTATACTTTTTCCAAAATTTATCTTCCATTGCAAGTTATTTTCAAGCACCTTTATTGTACTTTCCTTTATATTCTGCAATTTATCTCTTTAAAAACCTTTTAAACGAACAATCTTCAAACATGAATGCTGTCAAAGTGTTAATCATTTTTCAAATATAATTTTAACAATGTCATAGGATCAATCTGGTCGATCATGTGAGTAACCAAAGTATCTTTGATTTGGAAGACCAGCGGTTATTTACCAATTTTCACGGTAAACAAATTGGCAGGCCCAGTGGACAGTGCTAGTGTTTGAAACAATTTTCTTTTTGAAAATCTTTATTAGTTCTTCATTTTGATATCGTTCTTTATAACTTCGTTGCATGTTACTAAGAAGTGACAAAGTAGCCACAACCAGCGAAGATAGACCAAGAAGAAGATACACGAAGAGAATGGTGAATCCAAATCCACCAAATAACCAAAATCCTCCAAATAGTAATGGAGAACCACCCCCTGCATCTGCGACAAGGGGGCTACAGTCGCAACATCTGCTTCGGAACCTGTACCATCCACGGAGAATTTGGCGTTTGTGCAGTCGATTGCCCAAAGTAGGCCTATTTTATCTTATGTGGGGCCATAGGGCCGACCAGTAAATCCCTTAGGGACGCAGGGTCCACCAGTGACCTCCCTCCAAGAGGAAATCAATTTTTCAGGCCCTATATGATGGGGTTTTCGATGCCTTTAAATGGTCGCGAACAACCATTTGACATGCCAACTTCGATGCTGACAAATTTACATAACTAAAACGTCAACGTATACTGATCCATTGGTGAATTCATCTTCGCCATTACAAGGGTATGGGTCTGGTGTTAACAACTTGTGTCGAAGCCAACCCTAAGGGATGGGTCTTCATACCCAGATGTCTAATTTGACTAATAATTTTGCAATAGTATTGAGGCAGCAAATGGACGAAAGAAACCATGAAATGGTCCAGATGCTGGCCCAAACGATGGGTACAATATTTAACCCTTTGATCCAAAACACTACCCAATCAAACCAACAAGTGGCAGCGCAAATTACGCATTTTGCTGATTTCTTTGGTGTGCCACAACCTCCTCGACACCCTCAAAGGGAATGGATAAGAGAAAATCAAGGGTTATCCATCGAGGATGACCTTACCATTAACCAAGTCCCATGAAATCCACCACATGCAAATATGGTGAATCAGGGAGTAGGAGTCGAACCACCTAGGGTTGAAACCCCGAGAGTCGAACCCCCTAGGGCTGAGCAATAAATCCCAAGGGAAAGAGTGAAGGAGAATTGCGGTCCAAAACGCAGCGGAAATTAAAATTTTCTCCTTTAGAGATCCTTACGAATGGTCATGATCAGTGATAGAATATTTACCTCTTGTGACGATTGAAACCTTTGGTGCAGATCTCTTGTGACGATCAAAACCTTTGATGCAGATCCACGAAGCGATCACGAACGTTGAACGATGACAACGTCTCTACTCAGTCCACACGAACGGGTTCCTTCAATCTCAGTGCTAGCTGGTACGAATGAAGGCTTTGAGTGAGAGAGAGAGAGTGAGAGAAAACGAAAATAATGCAACCGCTATTAATGCTTCTGCACAAGGGTTCTATTTATAGAACCACTTGTGTGGGCTTCAAGCTAAAAAGCCCACTTAAGTGTATTTTGGCCCATATCTTATAATATGCCCAAAATCACTTAAGCCCATGGTACCTTACCATATTTCGTATTCTACTCAAGTACACCGTACCTTACGATGTTCTATAATTCACTTAAGGGCACCGTACCTTACGATATTCCTTAGTTACTCTATCTCTCATCAATCCGTCCTTTGTGTGTGACCCTGTAGGTTTTCGTGACGTTGGCAATTATATTAAATCACGCATTTAACATAATAAACAGTGAGCGGTATCTAGCAACACATCACTGCTACCCAAGACACGAAAATGTCATGTGATCTGACAAAACCTTCTGTGATAATACTTATGTGTATAATTACCCTTTTGCCCTTATGTCTATATTGAACACAAGGCATAGACCGTGTCATCCTTGTCCAGTTCAATATTGGGCCCATAGACATCTATCCTGTTATGCAGGATGGGCAAATTCCATCTAGGTCACTCATGTCCCTCAGCATGCTTCGTGGAGTACCCATCAACTGTCTTTATGGTTATCCAGTTACGGAGAACGTTGGATCAGCAATAAAGCACTCGACTCTACATCTAGGGTCCATAGTGGTTTCAGGTCGAAGAGTGGTATACACCATTATCACCATGAGAATAACTTATGACACTTTGCATAACTTTCTATATAGTATTCTCATAGCGGGTCAATCCGGTATAAATATTACTCCTAATATTCATACCTATGTTTAAGACTTGATAACTCTTTATCCATGATCCATGAGATGTGATCATCAGTCTACAAACATAATAGTCTTAATGCTTTAATGTTATCCCACTTCACACTAAAGCTCGACTACGGATACTTTAAGAATATTGTCCTTATGTTTAATGTGTTCTCATGATTAAGTCACACTTAATACATTAAACGAACTATCTATTCCAGGGACTTTATTAATCAACCATAATAAATAAAATGCCTTTTATTATTAATAAATAATTCGATACAAGTACCAAAAAGTATTGGCCTCTAGGGCTTACACCAACAATCTCCCACTAGCACTAGAGCCAATCAGGCATACCCCGTATGCCCATTGATCTAGTATGGCCATCATGCTTTTGCTGCGCAAGAGGCTTTGTCAGTGGGTCAACTATATTGTCAAGTGTAGGTACTTTACATATTTTCACATCTTCTCTATCTATTATCTCTTGAATGAGATGATAACGCCTGAGTATGTGTTTGGATCGTCGGTGAGATCTAGGCTCCTTAGCTTGTGCGATAGCACCATTGTTATCATAATAGAGACCAATGTGATCCACAATGCTAGGGACTATGCCAAGTTCACTAATGAACTTTTGATCCAAACAACTCCCTTTTCTGCATTTGAGGCAGCAATATACTCAACCTCGGTTGTAGAATCAGCAACTGTATCTTGCTTTGAACTTTTCAAGCTCACAGCGCCACCATTTCAGCAAAACATATAACCATTGGAATCATTCATATTAAAGCGTCTCAGCACCTTGTCTATGTACTCTGACTTAGGCCAAGCATTTTATGATCTATCTCTATAGATTCTGATTCCTAATATATAGGCTGCTTCACCTAGGTCCTTCGTAGAAAAGCATTTCCCTACCCAAGACTTTACTTGTTGCAGGGTAGGGATATCGTTTCCAATAAGTAATATGTCATCTACATATAATACCAGGAATACGATCATGCTCCCACTAACCTTCTTGTAGACACAAGGCTCATCTTCGTTCTTGATGAATCCATATTGTTTTACTGTTTCATCAAAACTAAGATTCCATGAGTAGGTCACAGGCTCATCTTGATCCATGAGTAATACATCACCTTGATCCATATATCTCATGTAGGTGACGTATCCTGCCTGACCTACGCTGGTCTTGTTCTACTTGAGCAGGTTGCTCTTACACAACTACTTGTGTTTCCTGCTCCAATTCCTCCATAGGTGTGTCGATGCTTTGTGATTCTTGAATTTCTTCAAACTCTACTTTCCTCCCACTGGTTCCTTTGGAAATAAAATCCTTTTCTAGGAAAACTCCAGTTCGAGCGACAAACACTTTGCTCTCAGAAGGATTGTAGAAGTAATACCCTCTTGTTTCTTTAGGATACCCCACAAATAAGCATTTGTCAGATTTGGGCTCAAACTTAGTTAAAACTTGTCGTTTCACATAAACTTCGCAACCCCAAATCTTCATGTAAGACATATGTGGTTTCTTACCACTCCATATCTCATATGGTGTCTTCTCAACCTTTTTGGATGGAACATGGTTAAGTGTGTAAGCTGCTGTCAATAGTGCATGTCCCCAAAAGGAGTTTGGAAGATCGGCGTGACTCATCATGGATCGGACCATGTCTAACAGGGTTCGATTTCTTCTCTCAGATACACCATTCCATTGGGGTGTTCTAGGAGGAGTAAGCTGGGATAGGATCCCACACTCTTTCAGATGGTCATCAAACTCTAGGCTTAAATACTCATCACCTCGATCTGATCGAAGAGTTTTAATATTCTTACCTAGTTGGTTTTAACTCGTTAGGTTTCACCCTTTTAGTATTAATGTTATTAATAGGCATTTCGAGATCAAGGACATATAGTCCATTGCTCATTTGTGCAGTAGCATAGAATATATCATTCAAATAAATTGAGCAACAATTGTTCTTTATTATAAATGAAAGACCAAACTTGTCCAGACAAGAAATGGAAATAATATTCCAGCTAATTGCAGGTACATAATAACAGTTCTCTAACTGAATTATAAAACCACTAGGTAAAGTCAATACATAAGATCCTACGGCTAAAGTAGCAACCTTTGCTCCATTGCCAACTCGTAGGTCAACTTCACCTTTTGCCAAATCTCTACTCCTTTTCAGCCCCTGCACATTTGTACAAATGTGAGAACCGCATCCAGTATCTAATACCCATGATGCAGAAGTAGATAAGTTAATAACAAAAATACCTGAAGTTGAAGTCTCTACTCCATTCTTCTTATCTTCCAGGTACTTTGGGCAGTTCCTCTTCCAGTGTCCGGTCTTACCGCAATGGAAGCAGGTGCCTTCTTTTGCTATGCCTCCACTAGGCTTTAAAGTAGTAACGGTGGGTTTGGGTTTGGCAACTTCCTCGCCTTTCCCTTTATCACCCTGCTTAGTGGGCCTTTTGTTTTGTCTCTTTCCATTTCCGATCATCAAAATGGACTTCCCTTTTGACTTCAGATTCTGCTCGGCAGTTCTTAACATGGCGAGCAGTTCAGGAAGAGATTTGTCCATATCAATCATATTGAAATTTAGGATGAATTGACTGAAACTATCTGGCAACGATTGCAAGATTAAATCAGTCGCAAGTTCCTTTTCGAGGGGAAAACCCAATCTCTCAAGGTTTTCCACATATCCAATCATCTTGAGTACATGGGGACCTACAGGGGCTCCCTCAGCTAACTTGCTTTGAAAAGGGCTTTTGAAACTTCAAACCTCTCATGCCTTGCTTGCTCTTGATAGAGCATCTTCAAGTGTTCGATCATATCGAACGCTGACATGTTCTCATGTTGCTTTTGCAATTCTGAGTTCATGGTAGCCAGCATGAGACAAGCAGTTTCATTGGCATCATCGACATGCTTCTTATAAGCATCTCTTTCTGCCTTAGGTGCAGAACTAGGAGGTTCCTCTTCAGGAACAGGTGTCTCCAAGACATACAGCTTTTTATCATGTTTGAGGACAATCCTCAGGTTTCGGTGCCAATCCAGAAAATTTGTCCCAGACAATTTTTCCTTGTCAAGGATTGATCGCAAGATGTTGTTAGAGGTGTTTGTTGTCATGGTTATCTACATAAGGATTAAGAAAATATAAGTATCATTGACATATTTAATTAGGCCTTTAATCAAATATGCTCCCACTATTTTACTCAAAACAAATGACCCTCATCATTTGATTCGGAAAATCCCGTTGGAAGATTTTCTAGTGGGTCGAGATCCATATTTCACTTCGTTCTAAGTCCGCGTAGGCGGATTACACAAAACTAGGTTATTTAGGTAGGAACTCCTTCCAGTTGTATCTCATACAACTCTCGAAAATTTCAGTTGGGTGAATAACTCCTTATTCCAATCCATCATATGGATCATTCCCAACTCTTGCTTCTAGACATATACAAGAAAATTATAATTAAGTTTGACTCATCGTTTTAGCAGTTGGATATTACAATTATCCCATCGCACCTTAACTAATACAAAACATGCACCTCGCGTAGGCGAAACCTACATTATTTGATACCAGTCTTGATGAGTGCTAAAACTTGGAAAGCAAACATATATAATATTCTCATAATTTGTTTAGTTAAGTTTGACCCATTGTTTTAGCAGTTGGATATTACACTTATCCCATCGCACCTTACTAATATAGAACATGCACCTCGCGTAGGCGAAACCTACATTATCCGATACTAGTCTTGATGAATGCTAAAACTTGGAAAGCATAAACTTAATATTTAGTTTGAGGGAATTGCAATTGTCCTGATCTCACCGGCTTATTTATCATATAAATCGTCTCTCACATGCATCAACATATATTCACATGCATCAACATACATACACATGCATCAACATACATACACAATGAAACAGTTATGGCCCATAGTGCAATTGTTCTCCCAAGCCAATGAGAGAACTTAAGCTAACCTAATAACGATCTAAGCTTCTCCAAGCAAGATCTTCAAGGTTGTCCTCCTTTAATATTGAATTCTTCTCTAAGCTTCTCCAAGCAAGATCTTCAAGGTTGTCCTCCTTTGATCTTCAAGGTTGTCCTCCTTTGATATTGAAATCTTCTCTTTCTTCATAACATTGTCTTCTTCTCTTTCTTCATAACATTAAATTCATGAAGAAACTCGTTTTACATACGAGGGTTTGAGATGAGAAAAGAAGTTACATTAAGAGATCAAAAGGAGAGGCACGACACGCAGGTCGTATTTAAAAACCCAAAACAAAATGAAGGAAGACTAAGGCCATAACTGATCACCACAAGGCAATAATAACAAACATATTATTATTATTATTATTAATTTTTAATTCCTTTAATTAATTAAAACCAAATTAAATTTCGGCGACCGATCACACTACACAGAGTTAGCCGGGGTTTCCGCTGCCCGGTCAGCGGACGGTGGTTCCGCTGACCGATCAGCGGATGGGGGTCAAGGGGGCAGTGCCCCTGTCCAAAATTTTAATGAACAATTCATTTGAAATGGACATTGTTTTACATCAACACAACCCTTGCGTAGTCACAAAACAGAAACCCCAAAACTTTGACTCTGTGAGTGTGACGACCGTCACAGGCGTGTGACGTCCGTCACAGGCAATTTTGGATCTGTGGGTGTGACGACCATCACAAAGCATGTGACGACCGTCACAGGCTTGTTACGACCGTCATGGGCTTGTTACGACCGTCACGCATCCAGCTTGTTACGCTCGTCACGAGCTTCATGCGGCCAAAATAACAGAACTTCGAAACAGTCTACAGACCTCTTCCAAAAAGCCCTAAATTCATAACTCCTTGACGGCACAACCCTTGCACCGTCACCAACCCTAATGCGCCAATTTCAGACCGTCAAACATACCTCGATTGTTGATTCAGTATGATTGATCAACAGGTCATTGCTTCACCATACTAATGTCGGATTCCGAAGCAAATGACCATTGATCGCTCAAAGGAAAACAACCACTTAGTGTTTGAATGAACGAAACAGAAATAGTATATCGCATATACCGTACTTTGCATTAGGATTACTTATATCATATATAAGTTGATCGGTCTCAATTGCGTAACCTATGGACGATCGATGTATCGCTGCTTCATGTTAGATGCCCAAAAGTGCTTATTTGAGCTATCATATGTGGGCATCTTTCACTCTTTTTCCTTGCTAAAATTGTCAAAACCACATTTGTTTTACATGGAATGCATTACATTGATGAACAAGCTTGGTGCCTTTGATGTGTGTGTTATTGTGCAGGAAAGGCATGAATTAATTGATAATAAAGACACAAGAGAATTGGCAAAGGAACCAAAGCAAGCAAGCATTTCATCTGCCTGCTCGCTAGGCGAGGCTGTGGCGAAGAATGGGTTCGCTAGGCGAGCTCCTGGCGAACAGCTCCAGTAAATTGGCAAATTAATTCGCTAGGCGAGCTCATGGCGAAGTTTGCAGCGAATTCATTCTGTTTTGGTGAAAAGTGCAGCCAACACTCACTCGCTAGGCGAGGCTCTAGCGAGTCCCCAGCGAGCATTCCAGTAGCAAAACCTCTCAACCTCGCTGGGGCGAGCTTGAAGCGTTTCCTTCGCTAGGCGAAGGTATGTTCGCTAGGCGAACATGACAGTTCACCAACGCCCTGTTTTCTCTGGGCGCAGGGGCTTTTTGTGCTTATATTTGACCTTCGCTAGGCGAGCCATTCTGCTCGCCTAGCGAACATGACAGTTCTGCACTTGTCTATAAGTAGCAGGTGCCACTTTTGGGCACCATACCTCATTTTTACCAACTTTTCCATTTTTTGTACTTTCTCCTAGATATTTTACAGCATTGTTTTGTGGGAGCTTTTATGCCCTAATCTCATTTCCCTTCATCTAGCAACCATCTTCCACAAAAAGAAGGTGGATTCCCATCCAACTTCGATTATTCGACTTGGATGTTGATCAACCCTCTTTCCTTACTTGCCGACCAAGCTACCATGAAAATGAGTAGCTAAGTCTCCATTTGTCAAGGTTAGATGTAGGTGATTTCCAAGCTTTGTGTGTAAATGTAAGGATCCTCATATGTAAACTCTTTAACGGTAAATATATGATGAAAACTTTGTTTCTATTTAAAACTCTTTGTGTTGGTATTTGATCGAGAGATGCTTACCGATTCTTGACCTAGGTTTTCATCCAAACTTGTTTGTTAGCTAGAGATAGTAACGAATGATTTTGTTCACCATAAGGTTGAACCAAAAAGTTGTCATTTTGATAGATTGTGTTCGAGAGAAACAATGGATCAAAATGGCAAAACTCACAATGGGTGTTCGAGAGAAACGCATTGAGAGGACCTTGTGAAATAATTTATCATCTAAAGGAGTTTATAAGATTTTTGACCGTGCAATTACATGCAAAGCAAATGTAATCATTGAAACCTAACTTTGACAATATTTCTCATATTAATCAAAACATAACTTTTACCGCAATTAATTACTTTGTATGCAAGATAACTTGATTAAAACCAAAACCCTAGTGTTACATTAAGTTAAGATTAATTCAACCATTGAACGGCAGTGATATCTTACAATCTCTGTGGATACGATAACAAAAACCCGACACTTAAAAACTGTCCTAACAAAATGGCGCCGTTGCCGGGGATTGTAAATTGATATTGCGAGCATCGCATTGGTTGTTTAAGTTTTAGCTTGTGAATTTTTGACTTGTGCTTGTAATTTGTTTGGTTTAGTGTGCAGCTTACGTTTTATGCGAGGGAAAATCCCTGTGGACGAACTTCTTTTTGATCCTGAGATCGAGAGAACCGCAAGGAGGCTCAATAGCAAAACAAGACGTAGGAGGCAACAGGCTAGACAACGCCAAGAGCAAGGGGAAAGTTCTTCGACCACAAATCCACACCCATTCATACCAAACATGGAGCCACAACCACCACCACCTATTTCTACTCCATGTATCAATAGTCCAAGGAACACCGCTCAGTTTGCCAACCACACAGGAAGGCAAGCTGAGATGAAGACGGGAACTCTGAATTTATTGTATGGGAGTCCATTCACCGGAATGGACCATGAAGACCCATTTGCTTTTCTCACAAAATTCTATGAGATAGCATTGGCTGCCGGAGTGGATCAGGCTCAGGAGCTTCCGTTGTTCAGACGATTGTTTCCCCACGCTTTGCTCGGTAAAGCAAAGGATTGGTATCTTGATCAAACACCTGCCGTAATGACCGACTGGAATGTGTTAGAAGAGAAATTCATTGAAAGATTTTTCTCTCATAACCGATTCATGGAATCAAAGACGGCCATCTCGGTGTTTTCTCAAGGAACCAGTGAATCGTTGAATGAAGCGTGGGAGAGATTCAAGTCCATGCTTAGGAAATGCAAAGGGCATGGATTTGATGAATTAACTCAAATCCATATCTTCAGAAATGGACTTCAACCAAACTGTAAGACGTTGTTGGATGCCACCTCGGGTGGCTCGTTGATGTCAAAAAGTGCCGAAGAAGCCACAAACATTATAAACCGTATGGCTTTGAATGATCTTCAAAGTCAAAGTCGTGGAAATTCTTTGAAGAAGGCGGGAGTGCTTGAGTTAGGGACGAATGATGCCATACTTGCCCAAAACAAGCTCATCTCACAACAAGTGGAACTCTTAACGCAACAAATCAAAGAGTTAAGAGAACCGTCAAAAGCTAAACAAATAGCTTGTTGTGAACTTTGTAAAGGTGAACATGACACCGGATTTTGTCCACCTCCCGGTTTTGACGAAGTAAATTACATGGCCAATCAACGGGACTATCAACCAAGACAACAACAACCTTATCAACCGCACCAACAACAACAACAACAACAACAACAACAATTCCAAGGGAACCAAGGGTTCCAACCTAGAAGCAACTATTATCATAACCAAGGTTATGGAGGTGGTTCTTCTAGCCGTCAAAATCCTCCCCCAAAATCCGTATCAATCTCAACAACCGCCGGTAGTCAATTCTAAATTGGAAGAGACATTGACGCAATTCATGCAAATGTCAATGGCCAATCAAAAGAGTAATGACGCGGCCATAAAAAATCTTGAAACTCAAGTTGGGCAACTTGCCAAGCAACTAGCTGAACAACAAACCGGTCCTTCTTTTTCGGCTAATACGCAAACAAATCCTAAGGAGCATTGTAAGGCGATTATGACGAGAAGTGGAAGGGAGTTGGGTAGTGAAAATGAAAAAAGAGTTGAGAGTGAACAAAGAGAGAAAGAGAAAGAGATTGAGGAGGAAATAGTGGAAGAAAATGTTGATGGTGAAGTAGGAGTGTGGAGTGATGAGGAAGTAGTTGAAAAGAATAAAAATAATGGTGAAGTTGAAAAAGAGAAAGGTGTGGAGAGTGAGGAAAATAAAAGTGATGAGGTAATAAGGGAGGTAGTGAAGAAGCCTAGATGGAAAAGTGCTAGAATTGCAAAGGGAAAGGAGGTAGTGAGCGCTACTCCGGTCCAAAATCTTCCTTACCCTCATGCCCCTTCCAAAAGGGAAAATGAACGGCATTACGCCCGGTTCATGGATATTTTTAAGCAATTACAAATTAACATTCCGTTTGCTGAAGCTTTGGAACAAATGCCAAAGTATGCCAAGTTCATGAAGGACATACTAACCAAAAAGCGGAGGTATACGGAACCGGAGACCATCGTCCTTGATGCGAGCTGTAGTGCCATCATTCAAAGGACGCTTCCTAAGAAAGAGGTTGATCCGGGAAGAGTTACATTGCCGGTTAAAATTGGTGATGTATATGTCGGAAAGGGACTTATTGACTTGGGGTCGAGCATAAATCTTATACCTTTGTCAATTATCAAAAGGCTTGGCAACATCGAGATTAAGTCCATCCGAATGACATTACAATTGGCGGATAAGTCGACGACCCATCCTCATGGCGTAGCCCAAGATGTGTTGGTGAAGGTCGACAAATTCTTTTTCCCGGTGGATTTTATTGTAATTGATATGGAGGAAGATGATGATGCTCCGCTCATATTGGGACGACCATTCATGAAGACCGCAAGAATGATGATTGATGTTGATGACGGTTTAATGAAGGTGCGTGTTCAAAATGAGGAGGTCACATTTGATCTATTCGAGGCGATGAAGCATTCCAAGGATCGAAATGATAGCTTTCGCATCGATGTGATTGAAGACGCTATTATGGAAGTTTCAAAGCATATCCACGAGATATCTCCTATGGAGTTAGCTCTCGACGACTCATTGGAGGTTTTCACTGATGAGGAGGAGCTAGCTCTTGAGGAATGCTTAAAGGAACTTGATAGCTTGGAAGACCTACAACCGTGGGAAGTAGAGGAAGAAAATTTGAAGAAGGAGGTAATTGACGAGAAAGCGCCAATTGAATTAAAAGAGTTACCTTCGACTTTGAAATATGTGTTTTTAGATGAGACCGAGGCAAAGCCGGTCATCATAAGCAACCTTTTGACTAAAGAAGAAGAAGCCCGTCTAATCATTGTGCTAAAAACCAATCAAGAAGCTATGGGTTGGACTCTTTCCGATCTTAAAGGAATTAGTCCATCCTATTGTATGCACAAGATTTTGATGGAAGAGGATTTCAAACCGGTGGCTCAACCACAACGCCGCTTAAATCCTACGATGAAAGAGGTTGTAAGAAAGGAAGTGGTGAAGCTTTTGGATGCGGGAATGATTTACCCGATCTCGGATAGTCCGTGGGTTAGTCCCGTGCACGTGGTTCCGAAGAAGGGTGGAATGACCGTAATCCGTAATGACAAAGACGAATTGATCCCGACTAAAGTTGCAACGGGATGGAGAATGTGTATAGATTATAGACGGTTGAATACCGCGACTCGTAAGGACCATTTTCCACTCCCATTTATGGATCAAATGCTTGAAAGACTATCGGGCCAACAATACTACTGTTTTTTAGACGGCTACTCCGGGTACAACCAAATTGCGGTTGACCCGGTTGATCATGAGAAGACGGCTTTCACGTGTCCGTTTGGAGTGTTCGCATACAGAAAAATGCCCTTTGGGCTTTGCAATGCGCCGGCGACATTTCAACGATGTGTCCAAGCTATTTTTGCCGATCTAATAGAGAAAACAATGGAAGTCTTCATGGATGACTTCTCGGTGTTTGGTGGGACGTTTAGTCTATGCTTGGCAAATTTGAAGACGGTGTTGGAAAGGTGTGGGAAGACTAATTTGGTGCTAAATTGGGAAAAGTGTCACTTCATGGTGACCGAGGGGATTGTGCTAGGCCACAAAGTCTCTAAAAGGGGGCTTGAAGTGGATAGAGCTAAGGTTGATGTAATTGAAAAATTACCCCCTCCGGTCAATGTGAAGGGCATCCGTAGTTTTTTGGGGCACGCGGGATTCTACCGGCGCTTCATCAAGGACTTCTCAAAGGTGGCTAAGCCTTTGAGCAATTTACTCGCCAAAGATCAGGTATTTCTCTTCACCGACGATTGTTTGCAAGCTTTCGAGGTTTTAAAAGAAAAATTGGTTACCGCTCCAATAATAGTCGCTCCCGATTGGAATGAAAATTTTGAACTAATGTGTGACGCGAGTGACTATGCCGTTGGAGCGGTACTTGGCCAAAGAAAGGACAAAACTTTTCATGCGATACATTATGCGAGTAAGGTTCTTAACGAGGCTCAAATAAATTATGCCACAACGGAAAAAGAACTACTCGCAATAGTGTATGCGCTAGAAAAGTTTAGGTCCTATCTTATAGGGTCGAAAGTCGTTGTCTACACCGACCACGCGGCGATTAAATATCTGCTAACCAAGCCGGATTCGAAGCAAAGGCTCATCCGTTGGATCCTCTTGTTACAAGAATTTGATGTCGAAATCAAAGACAAGAAGGGGTCGGAAAACTTGGTAGCGGATCATTTATCCCGCTTGGTGAATGTCGAGGTTACCGCATCTGAAAAGGAAATCCGGGAAGAATTTCCTGATGAAAAATTGTTTAAGGTTCAAGTTAGGCCGTGGTTTGCAGACTTTGCAAACCACAAGGCTAGTGGTTGTGTGCCGGCCGACCTAACTTCGAACCAAAAGAGGAAGTTCCTTTCGGATGCGAAGTATTATGTTTGGGATGACCCATACTTGTTTAAGTTGGGTAGCGATAACCTGTTAAGGAGATGCGTAACTGGTGATGAAGCCCAGAGCATCCTTTGGCATTGTCACAACTCGCCTTATGGCGGACATTATAATGGGGTTAGAACGGCCACTAAAATTCTTCAATCGGGATTTTATTGGCCAACTATTTTCAAAGACGCACATACCCATGCGCAAAGTTGTGACAGTTGCCAAAGAAGTGGTGGGATAGGTAAGAGAGATGAGATGCCTCTCCAAAATATCCAAGAAGTGGAAGTGTTCGATTGTTGGGGCATAGATTTTGTTGGACCTTTCCCACCCTCTTACGGGAATGAGTACATGCTTGTAGCTGTTGATTATGTCTCTAAGTGGGTTGAGGCGATTGCCTCACCTCGGGCGGATGCCAAAACGGTGATAAAATTTTTAAAGAAAAACATCTTTTCCCGTTTTGGAACCCCCCGAGTGTTGATTAGTGACGGAGGGTCACACTTTTGCAATGCACCTTTGGAAACAATTCTAAAACATTATGGTGTGTCGCATAGGGTGACAACTCCGTACCACCCTCAGGCTAACGGGCAAGCGGAGGTCTCTAATCGAGAGATTAAGAGAATCCTAGAAAAAACCGTGTCTAATTCTAAAAAAGAGTGGTCCCAAAAATTGGACGAAGCATTATGGGCCTACCGTACGGCCTTTAAAGCTCCAATTGGCCTAACTCCGTTTCAATTGGTATTTGGTAAAACTTGCCATTTGCCGGTTGAATTGGAGCACAAGGCCTTGTGGGCCCTAAAATTTCTAAATTTTGAACATGAGTTGGCCGGTAACAAAAGGAAAGTACAACTACTTGAGTTGGAGGAGATGCGCAATGCCGCATACCACTCAAGTTGGTTGTACAAGGAAAAAGCAAAGAAGTATCATGACAAGAAGATCCGTACCAAAGAATTTGTGCCCGGACAATTGGTCCTATTGTTCAACTCCCGGTTGAAGTTGTTTCCCGGGAAGTTGAAATCGAAATGGTCCGGGCCATTTCGGGTGAAAGAAGTAAAAGAGTACGGGGCCATCATCATTGAAGACATGGACGAGAAAGACAGTTGGACCGTGAATGGCCAACGATTGAAAGTGTATCTCGGCGGTCATGTGGATCGCGAGAGTTGTGCTCAGCCGCTCGATGCTCCTCTGTGAGCATCGCACCGTCGAGCTTAGCCGACGTTAAACAAGCGCTAGTTGGGAGGCACCCCAACATTGTAAGTATTATTTTGTTTTATGTTTAATGTTGTAGTGAGAACAGTGTGCTTATTCAGGCTGGATGACAAGCAAGTGCAGCATTTGCAAATGCACTTGCTGTCATGCTCGCTTGCAGCTCGCTAGGCGAGGCTGCAGCGAGCGCGCTCGCTGACTGCTCGCTAGGCGAGGCAGTAGCGAGCGCACCAGTACTGTTCTATTTAAATACCTCAGCAGAGCAGTTTTGCCCTTACCCTAAAAAAATCGTCTGAACTGCTCTGCTGAAGATTTCGTGCGTGGCTTCTCAAAATCTCTCCTTTGCATCTTTATCAACAACTCTTGTGTGTCGGTCGATTGCAAACTCTCCTAACTTCTCTTTTCCAAATCCGTATACCTAAAGGTTTGCCCTATTACATGTTTCTTTTTGTTGCACTATTAATTTCCAAATTTGAATTACAAATAAGATAAGTGTAGTATGGGACCTTGAGGTTGCATGTATTATTTTGGGAGTTTGCAATGTTTGTACATTTAGGTTTTCAAATTGGGGATTTAGGATTACTTTAGGTTTTGCATGCAATTAGCCAATCCCCAATAGCATAGAACGATTCATTGTTATTAAAAATCATTAGGTTCTGTGTGGGAACCATTAGAGTACGGGTTTTGGAGGCAACATCTTTGAAAATGCAGAAAATCCCAAAACCCGTAAGGTTCGCTAGCAGCTCGCTAGGCGAACCTGGGGCGAGCGTTCGCTGCAACTTCGCTAGGCGAAGCAGCAGCGAACATGACAGTATTTTGATTTGTGTTTTAATGGCTAATCTGTGTGTTGGTGTGTGTTGTTTCTTTGTATCTTTTGCAGATGGAGTCTCGATCTGGCGCTGGTAAGAAAAGAAAGGGAGCTGCAAATACTTCCAGGACCGTGCCGATTCAATTCGATACCGACAAGTTTGTCGGTCCAAAACAGGCTGCACGGTACATAGCTTTGGAGAAGCGTAAAATACTTCCTGAGAGGCGTTTTCTGATCAACCCACAAGGCACTTACAGAACTTTCACCGGGTTGATCGACGCCAAGAAGTGGGATAGGTTGATAAGTCCCTTGGAACACTACGACATTGCTACAGTGCGGGAGTTCTATGCTAACGCACTGCCCGACGACGACGAGCCCTTCACTTGGGTTTCTAGAGTTGCCGGGCGTGAAATTCCTTTTGACCGGGACGCGATCAACCGAATCCTAGGGGAACCGCTCCAGCTGGGAGCTGATCAGAGAGACCAGTACCACACCGACCTCAGACTTCATCGAGATGTCGCTGCCATTACCGCCGACCTGCTTTTACCTGGGAGATCGGTTGAGCCGAACCCATCTGGGGTTCCTGTGAGATATCACCGGGAGGACATGACTCCCATGGCTCAGCTGATCCTACTTTTGGTTTTGACCAATATCCAGCCCAAATCACACACTTCTACTGTGCCGATCCCAGTGGCACATTTAGTCCATTCCATCCTCACAAATGTTGAGATTGATGTGGCGAGGATAATCGCCAACGAGCTGAAGACCGTCGTCGAGAGCGGGCTTAAGTCAGGGGCTCGTGTTAATTGTCCCTTGGCTTTCCCGTGTTTGATTATGAGCTTATGTGTTCAGGCTAGGGTCCGGCTTCCGTCTCGTGGGCAGGTTAGAATCCCGGCACCTATAGATGATAGGTATGTGGCTAAGTATTGTAGAGCTAAGACTTCTGGTGGCAGTACAGCCTCAGGAAGTACTCGGGCTGCTGATGGTCCTAGTGCTTCTTCTCCCGGACTTGATCCGTACTTGAGGGCTGTTTGTGACTACAGTTTTGAGTGGATGGCAGCATCCCAACGAGCTATGATTGATATGCATAACAGTATGCAAAGGTTGGAGCTGCAAGGTAATGACCCCTCCGGTGCTCGAGCATTGTTAGCGCGTGAGCAGTTTATGCTTAACGCTAATTGGCCTGTGGACAGGCCAGTCTATGGTGAGGGGGTGGACGCTGAAGCTGAGAATGATGATGATGTTGATGATGAGGCTACCGGTTCTGAGGCCGGTAGCGAAGAGGAGTCCTGAGCCCTTTGTGGGTTAAGTTTTTGTATTTGTATTTCAGTTTTTATTATGTCATTTCCATTTGTATTTTCGAATTTTGTATTTTGACCATGGGTTGTACTATTGGGGTGTTTTGTCCCCCACGAACAAATTTTTATTTTTCAGTTAATGTTATTTAATTATGTTTTTAATTTTGTGTGTTTAATAAATTTTTGGTTGAATGAGTGGCAAACCCTTCTAGATTGGTTGCTCCTCAAGAAGTACCCAATGAAGGTGCATCCGAGCTTGGATGGCAATGATAAGAATAACAAGTGAATGAAGCCAAGGTACATGGTTACCGTCGGCTAGAATTTTAGAATGCATTAGGAACTTTACTCTTTTTGGTAAATTGAATATTGTCTTTGTGCAACATAATTGAATGAATGTTTCATCTAGAACTTAAAACCACAAATTGTGAGGAAACCTCCATTGTTCACTTAAATGCTGGATTCTAATAAGTTTTGTTGATTCATGTGATTCATTATTTGTCTTTTATTATTGTGAAATTGTGGAAGCAATTAGAAATGATCAAGGCACTTGTTTTCTTTCGAGCACAACTACATCCAAAAACAACTTACCTGTGAGCAGAGAGAGTATTTGTTAACCCCTTTGAGCCTGAACAGTTGAATCTCGGCTTGAAATAAAGCGAGATCTCAAAAATCTTTTTTTACACAACCCGGAAAATCTTGTTTATTGTTCTTTTGCCGTAAAAAGTCAAGAGCATTCACTTAGGGTGTGGAAGAAATAAGTTGGGGAGAACGAAAAAGAATTGGTAAGTACCACAACTCTTGAAAAAGAAAAGAAAAACCGAGCAAGCATAGAAAAAATATGTATAGAAAATGTAGAAAATAAACATCTATTTTGTATATTTGATGTGAAAGAAAAGAACAAAAATAGAAAGAATGAAAAAAAAAATGCTTGCTTGGAAGAAAAATAGTGAAAAATAAAAGTGGAGTTGTGGAAAATGTGTTGTGAAGGTTACAAATAAGAAACAAAGGAAACAAAGTCGAGTAGTGTGAATAATACTGTGAATGTCTCTTTTGCATCGGCACTTTCGTTTCAATGGCCTTAGAAATGACCCTTGTTTGTTAACCTAACCAAGCTTCAACCGAAAAGCCCTTAGTGATCTTTATGCTTCCACAGTACCATTTTTAATTGATTAGACATTGTATGAATCTGTTTGATTTCTTCATTATTTGTTAGAGAGTGAGATTAGTCCCGCGGTTGCAAACGCGCAAAATCTTCATTCCTTATTCGAAGAGGAGAGATAGGATGATTCATTCAGAATAGTATTGTTGTAGATAGATAAATATTTTGCATTGCTATTTAAGTTTAAGTTCCTATGTATTATTTGATTCGAACCGTTGGAAACTTGTACATGCGAATTTCGCTTGTGTTTGAGCCGTTTATCCAACTTCGGAGAAACCGTTTCTTAAAGCAAATCCTCTTGTCCTTCAAGAGGCATACTTTGCTTGAGGACAAGCAAGAATCTAGTTGGGGAGAGTTGTTAGATGCCCAAAAGTGCTTATTTGAGCTATCATATGTGGGCATCTTTCACTCTTTTTCCTTGCTAAAATTGTCAAAACCACATTTGTTTTACATGGAATGCATTACATTGATGAACAAGCTTGGTGCCTTTGATGTGTGTGTTATTGTGCAGGAAAGGCATGAATTAATTGATAATAAAGACACAAGAGAATTGGCAAAGGAACCAAAGCAAGCAAGCATTTCATCTGCCTGCTCGCTAGGCGAGGCTGTGGCGAAGAATGGGTTCGCTAGGCGAGCTCCTGGCGAACAGCTCCAGTAAATTGGCAAATTAATTCGCTAGGCGAGCTCATGGCGAAGTTTGCAGCGAATTCATTCTGTTTTGGTGAAAAGTGCAGCCAACACTCACTCGCTAGGCGAGGCTCTAGCGAGTCCCCAGCGAGCATTCCAGTAGCAAAACCTCTCAACCTCGCTGGGGCGAGCTTGAAGCGTTTCCTTCGCTAGGCGAAGGTATGTTCGCTAGGCGAACATGACAGTTCACCAACGCCCTGTTTTCTCTGGGCGCAGGGGCTTTTTGTGCTTATATTTGACCTTCGCTAGGCGAGCCATTCTGCTCGCCTAGCGAACATGACAGTTCTGCACTTGTCTATAAGTAGCAGGTGCCACTTTTGGGCACCATACCTCATTTTTACCAACTTTTCCATTTTTTGTACTTTCTCCTAGATATTTTACAGCATTGTTTTGTGGGAGCTTTTATGCCCTAATTTCATTTCCCTTCATCTAGCAACCATCTTCCACAAAAAGAAGGTGGATTCCCATCCAACTTCGATTATTCGACTTGGATGTTGATCAACCCTCTTTCCTTACTTGCCGACCAAGCTACCATGAAAATGAGTAGCTAAGTCTCCATTTGTCAAGGTTAGATGTAGGTGATTTCCAAGCTTTGTGTGTAAATGTAAGGATCCTCATATGTAAACTCTTTAACGGTAAACATATGATGAAAACTTTGTTTCTATTTAAAACTCTTTGTGTTGGTATTTGATCGAGAGATGCTTACCGATTCTTGACCTAGGTTTTCATCCAAACTTGTTTGTTAGCTAGAGATAGTAACGAATGATTTTGTTCACCATAAGGTTGAACCAAAAAGTTGTCATTTTGATAGATTGTGTTCGAGAGAAACAATGGATCAAAATGGCAAAACTCACAATGGGTGTTCGAGAGAAACGCATTGAGAGGACCTTGTGAAATAATTTATCATCTAAAGGAGTTTATAAGATTTTTGACCGTGCAATTACATGCAAAGCAAATGTAATCATTGAAACCTAACTTTGACAATATTTCTCATATTAATCAAAACATAACTTTTACCGCAATTAATTACTTTGTATGCAAGATAACTTGATTAAAACCAAAACCCTAGTGTTACATTAAGTTAAGATTAATTCAACCATTGAACGGCAGTGATATCTTACAATCTCTGTGGATACGATAACAAAAACCCGACACTTAAAAACTGTCCTAACAAAATGTTAGGACAGTTTTTAAGTGTCGGGTTTTTGTTATCGTATCCACAGAGATTGTAAGATATCACTGCCGTTCAATGGTTGAATTAATCTTAACTTAATGTAACACTAGGGTTTTGGTTTTAATCAAGTTATCTTGCATACAAAGTAATTAATTGCGGTAAAAGTTATGTTTTGATTAATATGAGAAATATTGTCAAAGTTAGGTTTCAATGATTACATTTGCTTTGCATGTAATTGCACGGTCAAAAATCTTATAAACTCCTTTAGATGATAAATTATTTCACAAGGTCCTCTCAATGCGTTTCTCTCGAACACCCATTGTGAGTTTTGCCATTTTGATCCATTGTTTCTCTCGAACACAATCTATCAAAATGACAACTTTTTGGTTCAACCTTATGGTGAACAAAATCATTCGTTACTATCTCTAGCTAACAAACAAGTTTGGATGAAAACCTAGGTCAAGAATCGGTAAGCATCTCTCGATCAAATACCAACACAAAGAGTTTTAAATAGAAACAAAGTTTTCATTATATATTTACCGTTAAAGAGTTTACATATGAGGATCCTTACATTTACACACAAAGCTTGGAAATCACCTACATCTAACCTTGACAAATGGAGACTTAGCTACTCATTTTCATGGTAGCTTGGTCGGCAAGTAAGGAAAGAGGGTTGATCAACATCCAAGTCGAATAATCGAAGTTGGATGGGAATCCACCTTCTTTTTGTGGAAGATGGTTGCTAGATGAAGGGAAATGAAATTAGGGCATAAAAGCTCCCACAAAACAATGCTGTAAAATATCTAGGAGAAAGTACAAAAAATGGAAAAGTTGGTAAAAATGAGGTATGGTGCCCAAAAGTGGCACCTGCTACTTATAGACAAGTGCAGAACTGTCATGTTCGCTAGGCGAGCAGAATGGCTCGCCTAGCGAAGGTCAAATATAAGCACAAAAAGCCCCTGCGCCCAGAGAAAACAGGGCGTTGGTGAACTGTCATGTTCGCCTAGCGAACATACCTTCGCCTAGCGAAGGAAACGCTTCAAGCTCGCCCCAGCGAGGTTGAGAGGTTTTGCTACTGGAATGCTCGCTGGGGACTCGCTAGAGCCTCGCCTAGCGAGTGAGTGTTGGCTGCACTTTTCACCAAAACAGAATGAATTCGCTGCAAACTTCGCCATGAGCTCGCCTAGCGAATTAATTTGCCAATTTACTGGAGCTGTTCGCCAGGAGCTCGCCTAGCGAACCCATTCTTCGCCACAGCCTCGCCTAGCGAGCAGGCAGATGAAATGCTTGCTTGCTTTGGTTCCTTTGCCAATTCTCTTGTGTCTTTATTATCAATTAATTCATGCCTTTCCTGCACAATAACACACACATCAAAGGCACCAAGCTTGTTCATCAATGTAATTCATTCCATGTAAAACAAATGTGGTTTTGACAATTTTAGCAAGGAAAAAGAGTGAAAGATGCCCACATATGATAGCTCAAATAAGCACTTTTGGGCATCTAACACTTCACCATACTAATGTCGGTACCGAAGCATAGTCAACATCAATCATCCAACTCGTACACTCATGATGCCAAATTTAATTACCCGTTTAATTAATTGATTCTTTCTGTCTTTAAATCATATTAATACAGAAATTAAACAGATATCCGAGTCATGGTTTCGTAAGTGGCTCTGATACCACTGAAGGAGAATTGCGGTCCAAAACGCAGCGGAAATTAAAATTTTCTCCTTTAGAGATCCTTACGAATGGTCATGATCAGTGATAGAATATTTACCTCTTGTGACGATTGAAACCTTTGGTGCAGATCTCTTGTGACGATCAAAACCTTTGATGCAGATCCACGAAGCGATCACGAACGTTGAACGATGACAACGTCTCTACTCAGTCCACACGAACGGGTTCCTTCAATCTCAGTGCTAGCTGGTACGAATGAAGGCTTTGAGTGAGAGAGAGAGAGTGAGAGAAAACGAAAATAATGCAACCGCTATTAATGCTTCTGCACAAGGGTTCTATTTATAGAACCACTTGTGTGGGCTTCAAGCTAAAAAGCCCACTTAAGTGTATTTTGGCCCATATCTTATAATATGCCCAAAATCACTTAAGCCCATGGTACCTTACCATATTTCGTATTCTACTCAAGTACACCGTACCTTACGATGTTCTATAATTCACTTAAGGGCACCGTACCTTACGATATTCCTTAGTTACTCTATCTCTCATCAATCCGTCCTTTGTGTGTGACCCTGTAGGTTTTCGTGACGTTGGCAATTATATTAAATCACGCATTTAACATAATAAACAGTGAGCGGTATCTAGCAACACATCACTGCTACCCAAGACACGAAAATGTCATGTGATCTGACAAAACCTTCTGTGATAATACTTATGTGTATAATTACCCTTTTGCCCTTATGTCTATATTGAACACAAGGCATAGACCGTGTCATCCTTGTCCAGTTCAATATTGGGCCCATAGACATCTATCCTGTTATGCAGGATGGGCAAATTCCATCTAGGTCACTCATGTCCCTCAGCATGCTTCGTGGAGTACCCATCAACTGTCTTTATGGTTATCCAGTTACGGAGAACGTTGGATCAGCAATAAAGCACTCGACTCTACATCTATGGTCCATAGTGGTTTCAGGTCGAAGAGTGGTATACACCATTATCACCATGAGAATAACTTATGACACTTTGCATAACTTTCTATATAGTATTCTCATAGCGGGTCAATCCGGTATAAATATTACTCATAATATTCATACCTATGTTTAAGACTTGATAACTCTTTATCCATGATCCATGAGATGTGATCATCAGTCTACAAACATAATAGTCTTAATGCTTTAATGTTATCCCACTTCACACTAAAGCTCGACTACGGATACTTTAAGAATAGTGTCCTTATGTTTAATGTGTTCTCATGATTAAGTCACACTTAATACATTAAACGAACTATCTATTCCAGGGACTTTATTAATCAACCATAATAAATAAAATGCCTTTTATTATTAATAAATAATTCGATACAAGTACCAAAAAGTATTGGCCTCTAGGGCTTACACCAACAAAGAGAACCAAGGGTAGTAATGGTAAATAGGAACCAAAATACTGATGAATTCGTACGACAAATTTGATGTGATGATATGGCAGCAAATAATAACCTAGCAGCCATGGTCGAAAGAATCATGGTCCGAAATGGGGTAAATGTTGGCCTCCATACGCCAAGTTACACATCACCTTTATCTGAGTATGTTTTGTAATCATAATTACCCGCTAGATGGAAAGTCCCTAAGTTCACTAAATTCTCTAGGGACACTAGTGAGTCCATTGTCGAACACGTGGCCAGATACCTAATAAAGGCAGGAGAAGTTTAAAACAATGAGAATCTTAGGATAAAATATTTTCCAACTTCCCTTACGAAGAATGCCTTCACATGGTTCACCACATTACCAGCGAATTCTATTGATACTGGGACTCGTTTGGAGAGATTGTTCCATGAGCAATCCTACATGGGACAATCGAAGATAAGTTTGAAAGAATTGGCCAACATCAAACGAAAGTTCACTAAGCCAATAGATGATTACCTAAATAGGTTTCGTTTGATTAAGGAAAGATGTTTTACACAAGCTCCTGAGCATGAGTTGGTTGAAATAGCCGTTGGCGGCCTTGATTATTCTATCAAGAAGAAATTGGATACCCAATACCTGAGAGATATGGCCCAGTTGGGTGATAGAGTTCGACAGGTAGAACGTTTGAAGGATGAGAAATCCAGAGCAGACAAAAATAACCGGAAAGATAGAATAGCTTATGTAGAATTAGGTGATGACGAACCTGAAACGTATGGTGATCAGGTGGATTTCGACGAAAGAGAAACTGACCTTGATGAACTAAAGAAATGACCACCTTATTCTTGTAAAGTCTTAGCGCCTTCAAATGGGAAGAATCCAATCGAACCAGAAAATAATGATAGGTTTCCTAAGAAAACTTATACCTTTGACGTCACCAAATGTGACGAAATCTTCGACTTACTTGTCAAAGATGGCCAAATGATAGTGCCTCCTGGCGCTAAAATACCTCCTCTAGAACAAAGAAAAAAAGGGGTTTTGTAATTATCATAATTTTTTGGGCCATAAAACATCACAATGTTTTCTTTTATGGGATCTTGTGAAAAATGCTATTAGAGATGGAAGGCTCAAATTCGGAGACAAGTCAAAGTCTCCAACGAGGATTGATTCAGATCCTCTCTAGATCGCTGATGCTCACTACACTGAACCGTCCATGGTCAATATGATGGAGATATTAGAAGGTTATGGAAGGAATGCTGAGATGGTCGAAGTTGTTGATGGCTTCAACTAGGAAGCTGCTGAAGGCTTCACCAACGAGACCACTGAGGGTTTCGTTCAGCGAGTGACTAAAGGCTTTAACAAAGGGATCACTGAGGATCCCAATCAAATGTTCACAACAACTGAAACGACTAAGGGTTTCGACAAGGAGGTGAAATTCTGGTATCAGATATGAGATGTCGAAGGTAATGTCACGACACTAATATCTGAACAATACAAACTGAATAAAAGATAAAGAACAGTAATGCAAGAGACACAAGCAATTGTTAACCCAGTTCGGTGCAAACTCACCTACGTCTGGGGGCGACCAAGCCAGGAAGGAAATCCACTAAATAGAATCAGTTCAAAGACTCTCAATAAACAACTTCAAGTTACAGTCTTTTCACCTAATCTCTACCCATGTGACTTCTACCTAAGAACTCTTAGATATGAGATCCTACTCACTCCCCCTCAATCACAACAGTGATATAAAACAAGAATTATAATGAAAAGAAGACACTCTTCAAAGACACATACTTGATCTTACTTAAAAGCTTCAATCAAGTAAACACACACTCATGCTTCAAAGCTTAGAGTGACAAATTACAACTCAAAAATCAGACCAATTCAATCATCTATGGATGAATTGAATGGCTTACAATTCACACGACCACACAAGACTAAACCCTTATTCTCTCTCAATATTTCGTTCGTTATTTCTTGTGTATCAAATCAGGTTTTCCATGTCCTTTTTATAGAAGCATTTGGTTGGGCTTGGACATCATAAAACCCTAAAACTATTTTCCATTCATATCTTCTCATGACAGTTGATTATATCTCTTTGGAAAATAAGTTAATCTCGTTGTAATTACTGATTGATAGCGTGTTCAATCATCTCATCAATCATACACAGATTTGCATTAAAAACGCAATCACATAATACATAACATTCAGACTGAATGTTCTGTATACATCTGTTATGACATCGGGTCTGACATCTCAGTAAAATCCTGCATAATCACATTTTAAACATCCTGCAGTTACAAGTTATCTTATGTCAAGACAACACATGTGACAACTTGTGAACACTCTTGGTTTTACCAAAATTGCTGCCAACACTTAGAACCAACAAACTCCCCCTTTGGAATTTTTTGGCTAAAACATATATCAGTCCATTTGTTCACAAGAGTAAAAACATATCAGTAGTTAAGCAGCAGCAGAAGAAATAACCACACAATTACTAGCTATAATGGCAACTAGTAATAAACACACAATAAACACATAAGTGCTTCTTCTCCCCTTAAGTCTGTTCAACACAGACATCTCCTTCAACTTCTTCTCCCCGTAAGTTTGTTCAACACAGACATCTCCTTCAACAACAATAACACCTGTAACATTCAGAATCACCCTCTGACATCTCCTTCAACATCACCTGTACAACACAGAACATTATTCTGTTTAACATCAGTTGTCATCTGTTTAGCCTAGCTACTTCAGCACATGTTAACTGCAGCTTTCCACATATTAACTTATCCCCCTTTTTAGTCAAAATAGACCAAAGAGACCAATTAGACAAAATAAATGTCAATTAGTCCAACAGAGAATGTCACATAGAATGTTATAACATATAAAATGTTAAAACAAAATGTCAGGTGTTACAGAACCAAAATTATACACAGCTATATGAGCTGAGATTATCAGAAATCTAGAGAGCTCACAAAGAGCTCAAAAATTACATCATGGCATCAAACAAGACTGCCAAAAAAACAAAAAACATCAAATAGTAAACATCAAAGCATCCAGAACATCATCATAACAGAGGGACCATCTTCACCATAACTCAGTCTGAGGAGCTAGCATCTTCTTCAGCTTCAGATCCAGAACTGCCACTAGATTTGTCTTGAGAATCAGACCTCTCACTTGAGGTGTGGGCATCTGTTTCCTTGGCTTCACCAACATTATCCATATCTCCTTGCTCCAAGATATTAATTAGAACCTCTAAAGCCTCTTTCCTAGCGTTAGCCATCCTAATCCCAGTCTCCAATTCCTTACAGGTCTCTTTCAGTTCAACAATCAGCCACCTTGAGAGGCTGGCTTCTTCATTGCAGATATCATGACAATGTCATTGACATGACTGCCTTCAAATAACTTGTAATGAACTGAAAATGGAGGTTTTATTCTACTAGGGATATCACTTGTTCTCAAAATACCAGGTTGTTGGCTTAGAATTATCCCACAAATTATTGAGGGAAAGGCAATTGGCAGCTTCACTACATTTATGGAAGCATGTCTAACAATTTGTTCAAACATGAACCTTCCATAATCAAAATTAATCCTGGTTCCAATAGCATATATTATCCTTCCAAGAGCATTAGAGATTGTTAGGATGTGGTTTGTTGGTACCCAGTTGGCTGACCCTATCTTATGCAAGATAGCATATTTTACAGTTAATTTGCCAGCAAAGAGATACTTTTTGCTTGGCCATTCCTTGACTTGTCCAGTAGTGATTATCCTACAGACTTCATTGTATGTGGCCTCTAATTCAATAGCTCCTTCTGTTCCTCTTCCTAGGAACTTATTGATCACAGCTGGAGAGAACCTTACACACCTTACTCTAACAAACACATTGCAAAACTCTTTGTTGTTCTTGTCAGCAATATCCTCCGGGATGTTCACCACAAATTCCTTAACAAGACCTTCAAAATATTGGGGCAATGCACTAACTGTTTTTATTAAACCAGCAGACTTGATCAAATCCATAACCTCCTTCACTTCCACAACATCTTTTCCTAGTTCCCTTTCCACAACTACTCTCCTCTGTATAACAAATGCACACATGCATCACTCATTGCCAATTTTGGAAAGTCATTTGGAAGGTGCAAATATCACATGATCTAGCTATAAAAAGAGCTCCATATACTCAGAATTCAAGACACATTCACGCTAGCTTTGATCCTAAACCCATAACCCTTCCATTTGAGAGGATAAACATGAGAATTTCCTTTGGAAATTGAGTTGGATTATCACTGTTTTGAGATTCTAAACTCCAGGGATCCAAGACCTTTTGTGCATTCTAATCTATTCCTGCAAGCATCCTGAGCAAGATCAAGCACGGGCCAAAGCAAGAACAGTTGAATCCAGACCTGCATTGAAGGTATTTTCTAGAAAATTTCATCTCTTCGATTCTCTCTTAATTCCACTCAATTCTCTTGGATCCTTGGTTGTCTGAAGTCCTACCAATGTAGGCAAGAAAATTGAGTTGCTTAGAGGTCAAATCAAAGCAACTCAGTTAACACACCTCAAAATTCAATTCCTCATATCTATCTATATATGTGGAGTTAGTTAAAATTGAGGCCAGATTCATGCTCTACGCCATTTTTTCTTTCAGATCATGTCCTCCTTTTTCATTTTCTTGATGGTGATGAGTGGACCAATCCGGCCAGGGTCACCGGAGAAGATGATCGGCCTTTGGACACCAGTGATGTGTTGGCATGGTTCAGAGCCATTGATCCTTTTCAAATTGTTTTAATCTCGTGCGTTGCTTTTAAATACCGAGCCTATGCCCCGTTGACTCAAGTCCACCATGGAACGCGCGCTGGTGGCCACTTGATCTACCACCTCAATTAATGAGGGAGATCAAGTGGTCCATGCTTTTTGTTATTTTCTGATTTTCTTTTAATCCTTTTATTTTCATTAATTCATATTAATCCAAAAAATATGGGAGTTTCATCAAAAAATTTCAAAAAATTTCCTCTTTTATATTCTGAATTAAAATTATTTTTTGGATCATTATTTTTTTTCATGATTTAATTGATTTTGCATTTGTTTTTAATTGTTTAAAAATACGTTTAAATCTTTAAAAATTCTGACATTTCTTCTCCAAGGTCCTTTGACCTTGTTTGACATATGATAAATCTCATGGCCATTTATTAGGTATTTTGATGAGGTTTTAGGAATTTGACAAACCATATTTAATTTAAATGCCTTATTTTAGTATTTTTTAATTTGAATAAATGCCAAATAATTTTGTTGACCAATTGTAATGACTTGTTTGAGTTTGACTCTTGTTGATGGACCTTGGTCAAGGTTGATTTGACTTTGTCAAGTTAATATCATTGGATTTAGGGGATTGATGGAATGTACATTCCATCTCCCAAAATGAATGAATGATATTAATTTGGTAAAAGTCCTCCTTTGACCAATTTGAGTTTTGATCCACTCCCCTCCCTCTTCATCTCATTCCCCTTCTTTATGCATTCATCTCATTTGGCCTATGATATCTCATAGTCCTAAAGCTACTTGATTGAAAAATTAACATGAGTATGGATGAGATTAGGCCACACCTTTTGCATATTCTTTTTGTGTGTGGTATTGCCGAATCTCGAAAAATACGATTGCTCGCGATGGTCCCGGAAAAAATTAGTTCGAACAGAGTCGCCACCGAACTTTATTTATCCCAATGAAGGAATAGGAAAATATCGATAAAACCTCTAAGAAAATAGAATAATGGTCGTTGCAACCATATTCGGGTTCAGGAGCCGATTATGCAAGGGGAAGGTATTAACACCCCTCACGTCCGTTGTACTCAACGAGAACCTTTTAGTTTAATTTACGATTTGAATGTTAGCTTATGTTGTTTGTTTTCTTCGAGTGATAAGAATATTGAAAAAGAGATGGATGGAAACCTCAGAAGGGGGAAAAGGGAGGTTTTTTATTAGTGTGCTCGCCAAGATCTCGCAATCTCGTGCCTACGTATCCTTATGGTGCAATAAGGAAATCAAAGCATTCGTAGTTCAGGGAACTACGATTGGTTGGTGTTTTTTATGAACAACTGTGTAGATCACGTTCTAAAGACTAAATGTTGGCTTGTCTACTCTCGGCGGAGGCTTAAGCACTAGTTTGTTGTGCGTATTAGAAATGATTAACAGTGTTCTTTTTTAATAGAGTTTTGGTCACGCGGTGAGTGACAAGTTGCATAAATACGTTAGATGTTTTGTTTGATTGGTTTTGATCGCACGGGGGAGAGAAAAGATAGGTTTGTTGTGTTAAGATATTTTTGGTTGGATTACGATTACTCGGATAGTCGAGTAAGACAACTCGTATCCTAATAGCCGAGGAGAGAGAATAGAAGACTCTAGACCACTTTCTTTTTCATCCTTAATTATGAAAAGGAATTAATAATAGTTAAGGCATTTTAAATGGATGACGATTACTCAAAAAGTCGAGTAAGACAACTCGTACCCTAATAATCGGAAAAAGGAATAGAAGAATCTAGACCACTTTCTTTTTCATCTAAGTGATTATGAAAATAGGTTTATGTATAGTGGATGTTTTTAGAATAAACGACAAGTACTCGAATGGCTGAGTAAAACAACTCATATCCAAACATTTGAGGAGAGGAATCGAAGGCTCAAGACCATATCCCTTTTCGTATAGTTTATTGTGAAAAATAATTTGATTAGGTTATAAGTTTGGGAAAATGACAATCGTTTGACGGACCCAGTAAGAGAACTCGTATCCCAACAATTGGGGAGAGGAGTTGAAAACTCAAAACCATCTCCCTTTTCATTTCGCTTATTATGAGAGTGTTTTGATTTAATCGGGTTTAGAAGTTTGTAAAGAAATGACGAGTGTCTAACTGACCGAGTAAGAAAACTCATATTCAAACAATCGAGGGGAGGAGTTAAAAGCTTAAAACCATCTCCCTTTTCATTTCGCCATCATGAGAATAAATTGATTTAATTGTGTTTAGGTGGATAGGAGTGAGTTAGAAATGACGATTATTTGACTAACCGAGTAAGAGAACTCGTATTCAAATAATCGAGAGGAGGAGTTAAAGACTCAAAACCATCCCCCTTTTCGTTCCTAAATGAAAGGGTATTTAATAGTAATTAGGTATTTTTTTAACTAAAATACTCGATGTTTGATCGAGGTTTTAAATTTACGTTTTGTGAATAAATTGGATTTTATTTAGTGAATCGATCATCTACTCGATTAATTAAAATCGAATAGGTCTCATTGTAAGAAAGCCCAAGAGTAAGCTATGTGAGGTTGATGGCGATGCTTAAAGCAATCGACTTATAAGGGTATTTGGAAAATAGGCTTGATATTGAATCAAGAATTTTTTGATTTTAGTGGTTTAAAGTGGTTTAAAATCGATGATGAAATTGAATGAAATCAGGCTTGTATTATGAAATGGAAGATGGTGGTTAAATAAATCGGTCCATTTTTCAATTAACAAAATTAATTGATTAAAATCCAATTAAGTCATCTAATTAAGCTAATTAAAATTAATTATCCAAATTATTTGATTAAAAATTAATATAATCAAATATTTAAGTTAATTAAAATTAGTTAACAAAAATTATCTAATTTAATTAGAACTTTAATTAATTAATTTAATAGGTGACGATATTGTGTATAAAATAATCGAATTTGAATAGGCCACCATGTGCTCAAGAACCGGTTTGTGCGAAATGACAATAGGATTAATGTCATACGTAAAAATCAAAACGCGGCGAAAATATTCTATTGATGTATTGTAATTTTGGCAACATATCGACATGAAATTGTCGAATTCGCGGATAAAAAATCCGAAAATAAATGGAATAAAATAGTAGCAATACAATTATTATTTACATTATGCTACAATACTTAACAAGCAACTAACAATATTTAGAACAAAACAACTATAAGTAATGCAGGGATACAGAAAGTAGCTAGCTGCAACATGAATAAAACGAGACTATAGTAACACCATCATCACAATACATAAGCACACCATACTATATTCACAATAAATACAAACTAAATAGCAAACTATTTTCAAATAGAAAAAATTATTTACATTGCTCTAACATATTAAAACTCAAGAATAATATAATACATAAGAACTCAAACAATATGCCAAAACTCAGAAACATGCAATGCAATAAAACTTTAAAAAAACCATACATTAAAACTTATAATTATAATTCAACATTTAGCAGTGAATGCAAACTCTACAACAGAAACAACCACGCCATTAGGATCTCTATTTAATCAACATCTTAAACTGGTATTTGAATAAAATACATATAATACTCAAACATTAAACTCATCTATCGATCATGTTATTAACATGAAAACAAGCTTTAACTCAACATAATAAAATATATTTAAATTAAATACAGTATAAAAGTGAAACAATCCAACTCAATGCGAAAATGAATCAAAAATTTAAATTATAACACAAATTAACTCTAAAGACAACAATTTCAAGCAGAAATTCCGAATCAAAATATTACCCCATGAAATGCATACACGACTGCTTCACGTTATTCTTTCGTGATTAGAAACGGAATGGACTCTGGCGCTGTTGTAACAAGTTCAAAATTGAATTCAAATCTTGAATCAAACCCGCAACCTGCACAAACACTGACAAAAAATCCAAACGTAGTAGAGCAAAATCTTTGCCAATTTGAAATCGACAAAACATAACGGTGTTGAGAAATCTGAATTCAGAAGTTTAAAGATAATGCTGAAAGTTACAGTGGTGATGTTCAAAAGAGACGTATGACCTCTTCTCCAGCCGACTTAGCTCAACATTAACATTGAGGTTCAGTGAAATCATTTCGTGAAGTCGACATAGTTTTCAGATACACTAACAACCACATATCTCCTGTTCAATTAAATTGTTTAGCTGTATCGATCTGGGAAGATTCGTCCACATCAAGAGGATCAAAATCAGAAGCACTGCAAAAGCCAATTGAATCTGAAACTCTTCTTGAACACGGTGTTTGCTCAAAAACCAAGCCATACGATTGTGAGCGGAAATGAGATGCAAAAAAAAATTCAATACAAACAGCAACCCAATCGAACAAAGCTTCGCTAACTCGAGACCGACAAAAGCAAAGTTGAAGAAAAAAGTTTCGTTGTTGTTCGATGCTGCGGCGTCATTGTTGTTGAGAATCACCAGTGAGTTGGTGTGAATCCGGAATAATGTTGTTGCTGAAGTTGTTAGCTGCAACCGTAAACTCACTCCTGAAAAATCAACGGAGAGGCTTCTGAACTTATCATTGCAATACTACTCATGGAGACATTATAGCTTCCTTTCCAGATGATTAATGGACGAATGCGAAGCTCGGTGCTGTGAGTTGGTGTTGTGGCTTTGGTAGAACAGATAGGAGCATATTTTTGTATGGTTAGTTGAAGAGCTTTAAGATGAGTGTGGTGAAGGTTCGGTGGAAGGTGGTTAGCGCGGTGGGATCTGAAGAAGTATTGAGATGGTGTTTCGTTGTTGAAGACAGATCGAGGCGGAAGGAGGGTATGGGTTGTAATGCAAGACTCAATTATGTCATTTGATGGAGGTTGCTGCAAGACTCGCGGCAGTCTTAGGAGGAAATAAGTGGTGAGTTGAAAGGAGGAGGTAAGGTGTGCGGTGTTGGAGGATTTTGAGAGGAATACGAAAGAAGATGATAGGTGGTCTGGTGATGGCGGTTTTGGCCAGCCGGAGGTTTACGAAAGGAAAAGGTTGGATAAGAAGAGAAGATTCTTGTCCGTTGAAGAGAGAGAAAGGTATTGGAAAATCGCCCCCCTCCAAAAACTGCCTCAAGAGGGTATTATCCTTGGTGGAAAAGAGAAAACCGTTCGGAGTGGAGACCCAGAATCACGTGTCCGTTCCTTCCACAAAACTAATTTTTCTTATCCTCTGGATGGTGCCACGTGTCGGTGAATCATTGGAATAGTACTAACTTTGTGCTAGCTGGAATGAGGCGCGTGGAAGATCACAAATAAAGGAAGGAGATATTTTTCACTATCTTATGATTTTATTTAAATATTATTTAATTAATTTCTAAATTCTGATTGGACAATAAAATGCATATGGATTGTAAACTTATACCATTGATTAATCCTGATCTAACGATCACGATTAACTCAAAGAAACACAAATGGTTAGATAATTTAGAAATGCCTAAAATGCCCCTTCTAGATGATTTAATTGATTTAAAATAATTTAAATCAATTGAATCAAACAAAAAAATTCCAACTTCTAAAATGAATATGATAAATATAAAATAAGGACATGGAAAACTCTATTTATTTTTTCTGAATATTTTGGCGAAAGAATAAAATTAAAATGACTAAAAATGAATAAAAGTCAGACAAAAATTTGCTCGAAAAATTAAATCGGACGCACTAAAATGATCAACACGAAATATACTTATTGAAAAAATACAACGTTTCTTTGAATTTTGAAATAAATTTTCACCGATTAAAAGGCTCAGACGGATTAAAATGCAGCTGAAAAAGTCGTCGAAAAATATAACGAGCACACCAAGTTAAACTACGTGAACCGTAGATTAACAATATTGGCGTCTGCAAATTTAATTTTGAAACTTTTTACTCGCTGATTTTGCACGTATTTGAGGAATGATTTAACCAATTTGACTGTATATTCAAGAATTTATTTCGACTGATATTTTAGGTATTATTCATGATGAAATACATGCTATGCTCTACAACTAATACAAATTAAAAATGAAATCAAATTTATGACAATTTTAAAATGCCCGGACAAAATTGGGGTATGACAGTTGCCCCTATTTAATTAACTTGAACTAGAAGGTAAGAATGACAACAATCTTCGTACATTCATGGTGGAAGATAATTAAATACGAAAAGACCCTAATTTTGTCTTTTGAAATGCAAGGAAGAAATGCAGAAAGAAAATGCAATGAGAAATACAGTAAGAAAAGTTATCATAAGGTAAAATGAAACAGTCGAGACTCTCTAGGAATCGTCAGAACAATATCTTGGATGTCCTAATCGAGATTTTCCAAAAATGGAATGATACCTCAACTGTACCTAAGACTTTCTGAGCATTAGCAGAACAACGTCTTGATTTGAACGCACGAAATTATCTGAGGATCAACGAAACAGTATACGATATAATTGAGATATTCCGACAAGGGAATGATACCTCAATCGTATCTAAGATTCTCCGAGGATACCTAAACCAGTATCTCGAAAAATGAATGAGACTCTTCATACTGATGAAGCAGTATCTCAAACAGCAAAATGAGATTCTCTGTATCGAATTGAAGCAGCATCTTATATGATAGAATTAAGATATTCCGAACAAAGGAATGATACCTTAATTGAATCTAAGACTCTTCAAGGATACTAGAGCAGTATCTCTAAAAATGAATGAGACTCTTCATATTGATGAAGTAACATCTCAAACAGCAAAATGAGATTCTCTGTATCGAATCGAAGCAACATCTTATATGATAGAATTAAGATATTCCGAACAAGGGAATGATACCTTAATTGAATCTAAGACTCTTCAAGGATACTAGAGCAGTATCTCTAAAAATGAATGAGACTCTTCATATTGATGAAGCAACATCTCAAACAGCAAAATGAGATTCTATGTATTGAATCGAAGTAGCATCTTATATGATAGAATTAAGATATTCCGAACAAGGGAATGATACCTTAATTGAATCTAAGACTCTTCAAGGATACTAGAGCAGTATCTCAAAAGAAAATAGGATTGAGACTCTTCATATTGATGAGGCTCATCTAATAAAGTTGTTCTGTACCAGTATAATGCTACAATGATAGAGGGTGGTCAATAGGTTTGGTTGCCTACAACTAGCTCTGTGGTAAGCATTGCTGATGTTACCAAGGTGACCCACAATGGTCGTGTGTTTGGGCCTATGGTCCCAAAGGATAATGAAGAATCAGCTGTGAGTAAGAAATTGGAAGTGCCTGTTGCAGATCCAGTTGGTGCTTCAAAGGGTAAGTCTGGTAAATCCAGCGATGCGAAGGCCAATGATGATGATGAGGTACTTCGGTTGATTAAAAGGAGCGAGTTTAACATGGTGGAGCAGCTGCTCCAAACCCCCTTAAAAATCTCAGTGTTGTCTCTGCTCATGAATTCTGAAGTGCAAAGAGAAGCACTGCAGAGAGTTCTAGAACAAGCTTTTGCAGAACATGATGTTACAGTAGACCAATTCGATCATATCGTGGCTAACATCACTTCTTGCAATAATCTTAGCTTTTGTGATGAAGAACTCCCTGAGGAGGGTAGAAATCATAACCTGGATTTACATATCTCCATGAATTGCAAAAAGGATGCTTTGTCAAATGTGCTTGTTGACACCAACTCGTCGCTGAATGTGCTGCCGAAGTCAACTCTGTCAAAGCTATCATACCAAGGAGCACCTATGAGGTATAGTGGTGTAATCGTCAAGGCCTTTGACGGTTCGCGCAAGACAGTTATTGGTGAAGTGGACCTTCCAATTAAGATAGGTCTGAGTGATTTTCAGATTACTTTTTAAGTAATGGATATCCACCCGGCCTATAGTTGTCTGTTGGGAAGACCATGGATTCATGAGGCAGGAGCTGTTACCTCCACTTTGCACCAGAAGCTCAAATTTGTGAAGAATGGCAAGCTAGTGACTGTTGGTGGAGAGAAGGCGCTGTTGGTTAGCCATTTGTCATCTTTCTCTTACGTTGAAGCTGAGGATGAGGTTGGAACTCCGTTCCAGGCCTTATCTATTGCTGCTGAAAAGAGAGTTGGGGCACCCATGTCCTTATTGAAAGATGCTAAGAAGATTGTGGAAGAAGGCGATGTTGATCAGTGGGGAGGCATGGTAGAGGTCTCCGACAACAAAGGCAGAACCGATTTGGGGTTCCAGAAAGGTTCATCAACTGCAAGGACTGAAGACATGCAACTTAGCTTCCATATCAGAGGGTTCATTCATGGCAATGAACAACACTTAGCTGCTGTGCTAGAGGATGACGAAGAGGAAGACTGCACCAATTTTGTGACGAATGGAAAAGCTTGCAACAATTGGACTGCTGTTGATATTCCTGTTATTTTTCATCGATCTAAGTAATTTCTTTTATATGTTTTTAAAATCCTTATCCTATGCCAAAGGGAGAAGTGAACATTGTTTGGGCATTTTCAAATTGATCATTAATAAAATTAATTCTATTCATCCACGTCTATGATGTTTGTTTTTACTTTTTGCTTTATTATGAAAATGGTAATCACAAAAACATAAATAAACAATATAATTGTCCATCTGCATAATATTTGGTTACAAATTCACTTCTCTAAAATCAAATTATCAAATCATTATGCAGGTTGGTTTGTAACCACATTGAAGACAATGATCCTTCTCCTTCTCCAAATTTTGAATTCCCTGTGTTTGAGGCCGAGGAGGAAAGTGATGTAGAAGTGAGTGATGAATTATCTCGTCTTCTTGAGCAAGATGAAAAGACCATTCAGCCGTTCGAAGAGCAGATTGAGTTAGTCAACTTGGGTTCCGAGGATGATGTGAAAGAAGTCAAGATTGGGTCTCGATTGTGTCCATATGTCAAGAAGGGGTTGATTGATCTTCTTCGAGAGTATTCAGATGTGTTTGCTTGGTCCTATCAAGACATGCCTAGTTTGGATTCTGAGACTGTGGAGCATAGATTGCCGTTGAAGCCAGAATGCCCGCCAATCAAGCAGAAGTTGAGAAGAATGCATCCTGATATGGCTGTGAAGATCAAAGAGGAAGTGCATAAGCAGATTGATGTCGATTTCCTTGTAACTGCTGAGTATTCGCAATGGGTGGCCACTATTGTGCCTGGGCCAAAGAAAGATGGAAAAGTCTGCATGTGTGTTGATTATAGAGATTTGAATAAAGCCAATCCGAAAGATGATTTCCCTATGCCACACATTGATATGTTGGTAGACAATACTGCTAAATTCAAAGTCTTTTCGTTTATGGATGGATTTTCCGGAGATAATCAGATCAAGATGGCACCCGAAGATATGGAGAAGACCATTTTCATTACACCTTGGGGAACATTCTGTTATAGAGTGATGCCTTTCGGTCTAAAGAATGCTGGTGCGACTTACCAAAGAGCAATGACTACTCTTTTTCATGATATAATGTATAAAGAGATTGAAGTTTATGTTGATGACATGATTGCTAAATCAATTGATGAAGAGAAACATGTTGAGCATTTGTTGAATCTATTCCAGCGTTTGAGGAAGTATAAACTCCGCTTGAATCCCAATAAGTGTACTTTTGGTGTTTGTTCTGGTAAGTTGTTGGGCTTTATTGTCAGCGAGAAGGGTATTGAAGTTGATCCTGCCAAGGTCAAAGCAATACAAGAGATGCATGCGCCCAAAACTGAGAAGCAATTCAGAGGTTTTCTCGGCCGCTTGAATTATATTTCCAGATTCATTTCCCACATGACTGCCACATGTGCGCCTATATTCAAGCTTCTTCGGAAAGATCAATCTTGTGATTGGACCGAAGACTGCCAGAAAGCTTTTGACAGTATCAAAGAATATCTGCTTGAGCCTCCGATTTTGTCTCCACCTGTTGAAAGAAGACCGTTGATCATGTATCTGACTGTGCTCGAAGATAGTATGGGTTGTGTTCTTGGTCAACAAGATGAGACTCGAAAGAAAGAATTTTAAATTTACTACCTCAGTAAGAAGTTCACCGACTGTGAAACTCGGTATTCTATGCTTGAGAAAAATTGTTGCGCATTGGCTTAGGCTGCTAATCGTCTGCGTCAGTATATGTTGAATCATACCACTTGGTTGATATCCAAAATGGATCCAATCAATTATATATTTGAGAAGCCTTCTTTAATTGGGAGGATTGACTGTTGGCAGATGTTGTTATCAAAGTATGATATCGAATACCGATCTCAGAAAGCGATCAAAAGTAGTATCTTGGCTGACCATTTGGCTCACCAACCAATTGAAGATTACCAGTCAGTGCAGTATGACTTTCCTGATGAAGAGATTTTGAACTTGAAAGTGAAGGATTATGGTGAACCATTGCTTGAAGAAGGGCCAGAACCTGGTTCCCGTTGGGGCATGGTATTTGATGGAGCTGTTAATCAATATGGAAATGGCATTGGGGAAATGATCATTACTCCTCAAGGCACACATCTACCATTTACATCTAGATTGACTTCAAGTGTACAAATAACATGGTAGAATATGAAGCTTGCATTATGGGGCTTGAAGAGGCCATGAATCTCAGAATCAAGTATTTGAATGTCTTTGGAGACTCAGCTTTGGTTGTGAATCAGATCAAAGGTGAATGGGAGACAAATTAACCCGGTTTAATACCTTATAGAGATTATGCGAGGAGGATTTCAACTTTCTTTACAAAGGTTGAGTTTCATCATATCCCTCGAGATGAAAACCGGATGGCAGATGCTCTTGCAAAGTTGGCATCAATGATTGTGGTAAATTATTGGAATGAAGTTCCCAATTTGTCTGTGATGCGTCTTGATAGGCCAGCTCATGTGTTTTCTATGGAAGAGATCAAAGACGAGAAGCCGTGGTATTACGACATCAAATGTTTCCTCCAAAGTCAGAATTACCTGCATGGGGAATCTTTGAAAGATACGAAGACTTTGAGAAGATTAACCGGTAATTTCTACTTGAATGGTGATGTACTGTACAAGAGAAACTTCAACATGGTTTTGCTCAGATGCGTGGATAGACACGAAGGAAACTTGTTGATGACTGAAGTGCATGAAGGTTCCTTTGGTACTCATTCTAATGGACATGCAATGGCAAAGAAGATGTTGAGAGCAGGTTACTATTGGCTGACAATGGAATCTGACTGTTGTAAGTTTGTGAAGAGGTGCCACGAGTGTTAAATTTATGCTGATAAGATTCATGTTCCTCCGACACTTTTGAATGTTATCTCTTCCCCATGGCCCTTCTCCATGCGGGGAATTGATATAATTGGGATGATTGAACCCAAAGCCTCGAATGGACATCATTTCATTTTGGTGGCAATTGACTACTTCACAAAATGGGTTGAAGTGGCATCGTATGCAAATGTAACCAAGCAAGTTGTTGTAAGGTTTATCAAGAATCAGATCATATGCCGTTATGGTGTGCCAAGTAAGATCATTACTGATAATGGATCGAACTTGAATAATAATATGGTGGAAGCTCTTTGTAAAGACTTAAAGATTGCACATCATAATTCTTCTCCCTACAGAACTAAGATGAATGGGGATGTTGAAGCTGCAAACAAGAACATTAAGAAGATTCTTCAGAAGATGGTTGTCACATACAAGGATTGGCATGAGATGCTCCCATTTTCTTTGCATGGGTATCATACATCCGCCCGCACTTCAACAGGGGAAACCCCTTTTTCCTTTGTGTATGGTATGGAAGCGTTGCTCCCTGTGGAGGTTGAGATTCCATCATTGCGTGTGCTTATGGAAGCCAAGTTGACTGAGGCTGAATGGTGTCATACCAGGTTTGACTAGTTGAATTTGATTAAAGAGAAGAGGTTGACTACCATGTGTCATGGTCAGCTATATCAGTAAAGGATGAAGAAAGCTTTTGATAAGAAGGTCAGACCTCGTGTGTTTAGAGAAGGTGACCTTGTGCTCAAGAAGATTTTGTCGTTCAAACCAGATTCTAGGGGAAAATGGACTCCCAATTATGAAGGCCCATATGTTGTTAAGAGAGCCTTTTCAGGCGGTGCTTTGATTCTTACAACTATGGATGGCGAAGAGTTCACTCGTCCCGTGAATGCAGATGCAGTCAAGAAATACTTCACCTAAAAAGAAAAGAATAACTCGCTAAGTTGAAAACCCGAAAGGGCGATCCAGGAAAAAATTAGAGACATAAAAATAGAAAAGATTTCCCAATAAGTTGAGTACCCCACCTTGGGGCAACTTATGCAAAAATTAGGGATTATGGCAAGTAACTACAGTCTATTGATCGTCCAATTTTGGAGACTTTGTAGAGCATAAGGGTTGACGTCAATTCATCATCCCAGCAGTGGTCAAGAGCACATTGGATATCAAGAGTTGGTAGAAGGACTAAGGATCATTTGTATTCAATGTAACCCTTTTCCATGTAAATTACCATTTTCAACTTTGTAAAATTCTGTGAAGTCTTGTCATTTACAGACTACCATCCCACTAAATAAAGTTGAGCTTTTATCCAATTGTTTTTACTCTTATTTACTTCAGCCAATAGTTTAAATTTTATTATGATCATTTTGAAAATTTAAATTTTTTAATCAAAATCATTTTTTCTCAAAAAACATATAAAAACAAGAAATTTTCAAAGCAAATTTAAAAGGAAGTATCAACAGCACTTCGAAGTGTAGCAAGTCCTTAAGTGTGAAACATCAGAGGTTCCCCAAGCAGTTGACCCTTCGGGTACCCCTAGTTGTTTGTGTTGATCCGGTTCCCCTGCGGAGTGTTTGTTCCCTAGCAGAGTTCTGATTCTTTTTCCCAACTAAGTTGGTTAATTCAGTACCTTGCGGCGTGTTATTCCCCGACAGTGTTTCTGTATTCCCCAACGGGGTGGATCTTCAGCAGAGTAAGATCGTTTCCCCAGTAGATCACATTGGTTTCCCCACCAGTCGCCATCCGCCTCGCTCCCAGTCAGAGTTCCCTCCTGGTTTCTGAGCAGCTATTTTGTGATTATCTTCTGCATGGTTGTCTCCCATTTAATATGGTGTTGACCTAAAATTCCCTGCAAGCTCGATAACTCCGCCTCCCCTCAGCAGATCTCCTCCCTCGGCTAGATTTGAGCCTTTGGTTTGTGATTTCTCTGTTCTCCAGCAGTTGTCTCCCTCTTTTTGTGGATTGACCGGGGATTGTACCGATGATTCAAATTCTTTGCGACACCTTTGTATCCTCTATGATTGTTTTGTCAGCATAATCATCATATACATATACATTCATATAATTTCATAATTGCATATTTGCATATCTGATTGACTTGTTGGTTTGAGATTCTCATTCTTTGTATGATGTTACTTTATCCCCATACAGATTTCGGTGTCTGTCTTCCCTCAATTATAGAGCGTCATCCCCTTAGGCAGAAAGACTTTAACCTTTCTCCTTTTCCCCACTAAGTTTGTTTCCTCGTGGATGATTATTATTTCAGTTTCCTTTCCAGTTGTTTATCTGGATGGAATCACTCCCCTTGAGTTATATCCTCATTGGGTTGAGTCTTGATTGATTGTTTCATTCTAGCTCTTACCTAGATAGATGCTTTGAGTCTCCTAAGAGTTTATTGCCCAATAACTGGTAATATTCTTCTTAGTTTGCAGTTTGTTACTTCTTGCCCAATACCCGGCAATAGTATCCCTGTTTTCTCCTCAGTAGAGTCCCTAGTGGATCTATTCCTCCGAAAATATATCCTTGATATGTTCACCCTAACCGGTGACGAATATCTTTCCCTCCCCTGTTGAGTTTATCCTTGATATGTTCATCCTAACCGATGACTGATACTCTCACCTTTGGTATTCTACCCAGTAAAAAGGTAGTTGTAATCCCTATTCTTGTTCCCTAGAGAGTTAATCCTTGATATGTTCATCTTAACCGATGACAGGTTTCCTTCTCTTTGCGGTCTTCTACCCAGTAACCGGTAGTTGTAAATCCTGCTTTTTGTCCCCTTCGCAGAGTTAATCCTTGATATGTTCACCCTAACCGGTGACAAATTTTCTCTTTGATGGTATTCTATCCAGTAACTGATAGATGTAATTCCTATTTTTTCTCCTCTCAGAGTCTATCCTTGATATGTTCATCCGAACTGGTGACTAATTTTCTCTTTGATTGGTCTTCTATCCAGCATTCGATAGATGTAATTCCTACATTTTGCTCAGTTGGTTTATCCTTGATATGTTCATCTTAACCGATGACGGGTATCCTCCTTGACATTTCTCAGGCAAGTCTATCCTTGATATGTTCATCTTAACTGATGAGGGATTTTCTTCCCTGTTGAGTTTATCCTTGATATGTTCATCTTAACTGACGACGGATACTCTCACCTTTGGTCTTCTGCCCAGTAATTGGTAGTTGTAAATCCTATTTTCTGCAGTTTTCCCCAGCAAGGCTATTCTTACTCAGTAACCGGTAATGAATACTCCCTTCTGTTGGTGCTCAGCGAGCCATCCTTGATATGTTCATCGTAACCGATGACGAATGTTCTCTCTGTCAGATCTTTATTATCTCCTCACCCAGTAACATGTGGTAGATAATAGATTTTTGCTCCTCATGTGTTGAAGTTTATCACTTCCCCAGTTGAGTTGAGTGTGCATTTCCTTAGTGAAACCGCTTTTCCTGCATGATTTAAGTACTTCAGTTTTATCCTGACTTACTCGTATCCCCTGCAGATGTTGTTGTTTCCCCGACTGAGTCTTTCCAAGTTTGTATGGAATTCCTCGAGTCCCCCAATAGTTTTAAGTCGTAGCCTGACCTACGCATAACTCCTTTTATCTCCCAGAGTCTCTGTCTCCCTAGTGAGTTTTCCTTATGGAATGCATTATACTCCTGCGGACTTTCGGTCTCTCTGATTTCTTTTCCTTTGTGGCAATATTTCCTGATAACACGAAATTATATCGCTTTTTAAGACTTAATTCAATTAAATTATTTTATCATTTACGCTAGTTCATCTCATTTTATCAGATATTATGCAGTATTCCTCTTCTATTTATATCAGGTACCCATTTTGAAGCAAAAGTGAAAAAGGGAAGAAAAGGAGGTGTAAAAAGGAACAAAAAGGAGAGAAAAGGAACCAAAGGCCAAAGCCCAGCCCAAAGCGCACAAGTCACCAATGCTGTGCCTGTGACGGACGTCACAGGACGCGTGACGAGCGTCACGCGAAGTAGCCTTGTGACGGACGTCACACATGGTGTGACGAGCGTCACACCAGTCCACTAGCTTTTTGGCGCAAGTTACGCTCTCAGAGGAATGGAAGTAACGTTGAGGACTTCGTGTCCTATTCCCAAGCCGTGAATTTAGCACGCTGAAGACTCGTGGAAAAGAAGAAAAAGGCAGTTAGTAGCACTACTATAAATAGCTACCCTAATCCCTCTCGTTTGCTCTGCTCCCTTTGCCGTTTACACACACCGAAGCTCTGCCGATTTTCTGTTCAAGCTTTTGCTTATTTTTCTTTTTCCAGCAGAATTAATATTGTTTATTTTATTTGTTTATTTTGCAAGTTTTATTTTCTTCTTCCCTTGCAAATTTACCTTTCCCGTTTTTAATTTTTAGATATTTTTCGCGTAGTAGTTTCTACACCGGAAACTACTGTGCAACTTTATACCGGATTTAACCTTACGTTATATTCGAGTTTTTTTTTTATTTCCTTGATTTAATTTACTGTTTAATTGAAGAATCGAAGAACAAATCCTACCGGCTTGTGGAGGAGTGTTCAAGACCTTTGTATTACGCATTCAGGTTCTCTAATTGTTATTTAATATTTAATGTTTTACTCTATTGTTTATTTACATTGCCTGCCTGAAATGAGTCTGTGTATGCATGATAATAATTATTATTTAGTTAGCATGTCTGGCTAATTCGCCTAGGTATCGGTATGTAAAGTAAGCAGAAAAAGGGGTCAAGACTGAGTCGGTCTATTCAAACTTAAAATTAGAATCAATCTTTTTATGGTCTTAATTTACAGGTTTAATAACAAGATTTTTTACAAAAGTAAAAGACATAAAGAAGTTGAAACCAACAGAGCGAGAGTTTGAGGTTTTAACTGGACAGTGTAAGTTAGTCATTAAGTCTATCTCAGGGCGAGAGCAAGTTTTAGAATTAATTAAATTCTGACCTTTTTCCAAAAAGTATTTTTAAAGATTGAATGTGAGGACGAGAGTTAAGCATTTAGATTTAATTGTATAACCTAAGTCAACAGAGCGAGAGTTTGAGATAAGGGTGTCTAAAACGGTCAGTATTTTCTTAAAAAGAGTTTCTGCAACTTTATTGTTTTCAAAATATGATTTTTGACTTAATTATAAGTGACAGCTACATTAATATAAGATCATGGTTTCTTCAACAGAGCGAGAGTTTGAGATAAAACCTTTAACCAATAAAGTTAATCGAAACGATTTATTTTAAAACCGAGAGACCGACAAGGAATTGATTCCCTAGTTTTGACGAACTACATACCGATATCCGTTTTATTGATATTTAATCTAGATATTAGTTTAGCTCTTAGTTTTTCCCCAAACAATCAAACATTTTCACCTTAGATTTACGTAGTAACTTTAGATAACGGTACATCGATTCATAAGTCCCTGTGGGATCGATATCTTTTAAAACTACGCGATAGAACTGTGCACTTGCAGTTTGTATCCCATTCTCGACTCACCCAGTCGAGCGATCAAGTTTTTGGCGCCGTTGCCGGGGACTTTTATTCAATCGATATCGTAACTCTTCCGTTACGCTGTAGAGACTAAGGTTTCTTTTTCCTTCTATTCTTTCTTTCGTTGATTTGTATGCCACGCACTCGCTCTCAAGGTGAACCGCTCTATTTACGAATCAACGATATCGAACTATATCTCCGAGTCTTACGACGAATTCGGGAATATCGTGCTGAAAACAATCTCCCTCCTATAAACCTTCCTGATATCAAAAACATTTTTCCTTCTTTAACCGAGATGGCAGAACCAGCTCGTGCTCTTAGAGATTACGCCGCTCCATCGCAAGATGAACCGCATTCAAGTATTGCTCCGCCCGCAATCGAAGCAAACAACTTTGAACTTAAACCTTCGCTGTTGCAGGCTGTGCAACAGAACCAATTCTCTGGAAATCTTACCGAGGATCCAAACCTTCATTTATCCGTATTTGTTCAATATGCTGATACTGTTAAAGCTAATGGTGTCACTTCAGAGGCAATTCGACTTCGTCTTTTTCCTTTCTCATTAAGAGATAGCGCTAGAAGATGGCTTCAATCTCTCCCTTCCAACTCAGTCACCACATGGAACGAGTTGAAGAAAGTTTTTCTTGCCCGATATTTTCCGCCAAGCAAAACAGCTATGTTAAGGGCCCAGATAAACGGATTTAAACAGAAAGACAACGAGTCTCTTTTCGAAGCATGGGAAAGATACAAAGACATGATGAGACTTTGCCCACACCATGGTTTGGAAGACTGGTTAGTAATTCACACATTTTATAATGGTCTCTTATACAATACAAGGTTAACAATAGACGCCGCTGCAGGTGGTGCACTAATGAACAAACCTTATGCTGACGCTTACCAGCTTATCGAGAGCATGGCCCAAAACCACTATCAGTGGGGAACCGAACGAACAACAGTGGAAAAACCTCAACCGAAAACTGGCATGTACGAGATAAGTAACCTTGATCACGTTAATGCAAAAGTGGATGCTTTGGTCCAGAAAATTGAAAGTTTAAACGTATCACCACCAACCGCCGTGGTTGCTATAACTCAGAATTGCGAGGTCTGTGGAATCCAAGGCCACACTCCTGCGGAATGTCAACTCTTGACTGGAATCCAAACAGAGCAGGTAAACTATGCTCAAGGAAGCCCCTATTCGAATACCTATAACCCAAATTGGAAGAACCATCCAAACTTTTCATATAAGAGTAATAATGCTTTATACGCACCCGGACAGTCTCCGAATCAAACCCCATCTATACCTCCGGGATATCAGAAACCAAATCCTAACAATAATACCCCTAGAAAATCCAACTTGGAAATCATGATGGAAAACTTTATAGCTTCCCAACAACAAACCAATAAAGATTTCTTAAACCAGAACATACACACTGGCGAACAACTTAAACAACTCGCAAGCAAAGTAGATGCCTTGGCTACCCATAACAAAATGTTAGAAACACAAATATCTCAAGTAGCTCAACAACAAGCACCTACTGCTGCACCAACTGGTACATTCCCTGGACAGCCCCAACCTAATCCGAGAAGCCAAGCTCATGCAATTATATTAAGAAGTGGAACGGAAGTAGAAGGACCGTCTGATCCAAGGATAGAAAACCAAAACCCTGAGAAATCCACTGAGGAAAGTGAACCTAAGGAAAAGGAAGAGAGTAATAAGGAAACCCTAGAAAAGAAGGAACCTTATGTACCTCCACCACCTTACAAACCACCTATACCTTACCCTCAAAGGCTTGTTAAAACCAAAGATGTAGGTCAATTTAGAAAATTTGTTGATCTCCTTAAACAATTAAACGTTACAATTCCGTTTACCGAAGCTATTACGCAGATGCCCTCATATGCTAAATTCTTAAAAGAAATTCTTTCTAATAAGAGGAAACTTGAGGATAGCGAAACTGTTACACTCCCTGCCGAATGTAGCGCTATAATCCAAAACATGCCTCCTAAACTCAAGGATCCAGGTAGCTTCTCTATACCCTGTCACATAGGAAAATTTGTCATCGACAAAGCCTTATGCGATTTAGGAGCCGGAATTAGCGTTATGCCTTTATCCATATGTAAGAGACTGGAAATGGGAGAATTAAGACCGACCAAGATGTCTGTACAACTAGCGGATCGTTCCATCAAATATCCTGTAGGAATCCTTGAAAACGTTCCCGTACGCATAGGTCAGTTTTACATTCCCACTGACTTCACAATTATGGACATTAGAGAAGATGATACTACACCTATTATACTAGGAAGACCATTCTTAGCAACTGCCGGTGCAATCATAGACGTAAAACGAGGAAGACTCACCTTCGAAGTAGGTGAAGAGAAAATTGAATTCATTCTTTCCCAATTCTTGAAAGCACCTGCAATAGAAGATACATGTTACTTCATGGATATCATCGATGAATGCATAAAAGAAGCAGAGTCAGGAGAAGACAAATCATCAGACTATCTTTTAGAAGACAAATCTAAACAATGCTTAGCAGTAACACCAGATCCTACGCAGTGTCTTAACAAACCAACCCCTGATTTGAAAACACTTCCCAAAAATCTGAGATATGAATTCCTAGACTTAGAACTTGAACGACCTGTGATAGTCAATGCAGATCTAGGAAGACTCGAAACAGAAAAACTCCTACATATCTTAAGAAAATATCCAACCGCACTAGGATACCACATAACCGATCTTAAAGGAATAAGCCCTTCTATTTGTATGCACCGCATCATGTTAGAAGAAGACGGTAAAACCTCTAGGGAACACCAGAGAAGACTAAATCCGATCCTAAGTGAGGTAGTAAAGAAAGAAATAACCAAGTTATTAGAAGCAGGTATTATATATCCTATATCTGATAGCAAATGGGTTAGTCCTGTACACGTTGTACCAAAGAAAGGAGGCATAACCGTTATTGAAAACGAAAAAGGAGAAACTATAACTAAACGAATCGAATCGGGATGGAGAATGTGCATTGATTATAGGAAACTAAACAAAGCAACCCGAAAAGATCATTTCCCTTTACCATTCATTGACCAAATGTTAGAACGATTAGCAAAACATTCACATTTCTGTTATTTAGACGGTTATTCAGGCTTCTTTCAAATACCAATTCACCCTGATGACCAAGAAAAGACAACATTCACATGCCCTTTTGGTACCTTCGCGTATAGACGAATGCCGTTTGGTCTGTGTAATGCCCCTGCCACTTTTCAAAGATGCATGATGGCAATTTTCGCCGACTTTCTCGAAAACATCATGGAAGTATTCATGGATGACTTTTCTGTATACGGACAAAGTTTCGAAGAATGCCTTGAAAACCTGGAAAGAGTTCTTGAACGATGTGTAAAAGTAAACTTAGTACTTAATTGGGAAAAGTGCCACTTTATGGTACAAGAAGGCATTGTTTTAGGACACATCATCTCGAACAGAGGAATTGAAGTAGACAAAGCCAAAATAGAGGTAATCGAAAATCTTCAACCCCCAAGAACCGTGAGAGAAGTACGAAGCTTTTTAGGACACGCCGGTTTCTACCGACGATTCATCAAAGACTTCTCTAAGATAACTAAACCCTTAACCGGACTGTTGATGAAAGATGCCGAATTCATATTCGACGATAACTGTTTAAAAGCATTTCGAACTCTTAAACAAGCATTGATCTCCGCACCCATTATGCAGACACCAGACTGGAATGAACCATTCGAAATAATGTGCGATGCCAGTGATTATGCTGTAGGTGCTGTTTTAGGACAAAGAAAGGATAAAAAGCTTCATGTTATATATTACGCTAGCAGAACCCTGGATGAAGCACAGATGAATTATGCCACAACCGAGAAAGAACTCCTAGCAGTGGTATTTGCGCTAGATAAATTTCGTTCTTACTTGGTAGGAGCCAAAATAATAGTTTACACTGATCACGCTGCTATCAGGTACCTTCTAACAAAAAAGGATGCTAAACCTAGACTCCTAAGGTGGATCTTGTTACTACAAGAATTCGACTTAGAAATCAAGGACAAGAAAGGAACTGAGAACGTAGTAGCAGACCACCTCTCTAGACTTGAGAACCTTGAACCAGAAAGAACATCCATTAATGATGATTTCTCGTATGACAAACTCATAGCTACTTTGGAAGAGAACAACTCCGACATGCAAATAGAAACCACCTTAGCTATATCTGTCATACCATGGTACGCTGATCTAGTCAATTATTTAGCTGCCGGAATAGTTCCACCTACTTTATCTTACCAGCAGAAGAAAAGATTCTTCCACGACATAAAACACTATTACTGGGATGATCCCTTACTTTTCAAAAGAGGTCCCGATGGTATTTTCCGTCGATGTGTACCCGAAGAAGAGGTAGAAAATATAATCCAACACTGTCACTCCGCGCCTTATGGTGGACACACAAGTACATCCAAGACCTGCTCTAAAATCCTACAAGCTGGCTTTTATTGGCCAACTATATGGAAGGACGTACATGCGGCTATTAAGGAGTGTGACAGATGTCAACGCACGGGAAACATATCTAGACGTGACGAGATGCCACAAAATGGTATTTTGGAAGTAGAGATTTTTGACGTGTGGGGAATAGACTTCATGGGACCGTTTCCATCCTCTTTCGGTAACAAATACATACTCGTGGCGGTTGACTACGTATCAAAGTGGATCGAAGCTATAGCTTCCCCAACTAATGACACCCGAGTAGTAACTAGACTCTTTAAAAATATAATATTTCCGAGATTTGGCATCCCAAGGATAGTAGTCAGTGATGGTGGATCGCACTTTATATCCAAGGTACTCGAAAAACTACTACTTAAATATGGAGTGAGACATAGGATAGCAACACCTTACCACCCTCAAACCAGTGGACAAGTGGAAGTATCTAACAGAGAAATCAAGCAAATACTAGAAAAAACGGTCGCCACTTCAAGGAAAGATTGGTCATTGAAATTACCAGAAGCTTTATGGGCATACCGAACTGCTTATAAAACTCCCATAGGGACGACCCCATTTAAGCTCATTTATGGAAAATCCTGTCACCTCCCGGTAGAATTAGAACACAAAGCCTATTGGGCTATTAGAAATTTAAATTTGGATTATAAAGCCGCCGGTGAAAAGAGAATCCTTGACATAAACGAATTAGAGGAACTCAGAAGAGACGCCTATGAAAATGCCAAAATCTATAAAGAAAGAACAAAACAATGGCATGATAAGCGTATATCAAGGAAAATCTTCAAGCAAGGCGACGCAGTACTCTTATTTAACTCCAGACTAAAATTATTCCCGGGAAAACTACGATCCAGATGGTCAGGACCTTTTCACATCACTAAAATCTTTCCCAGTGGAGCGGTAGAAATAAAAGGACAATCTACAGAACCGTTCACCGTAAACGGGCAGCGTCTGAAACATTATCACTATGCGGAAACCAACGTGGATTCGCAAATTCTACACTTAGACGAAACGCCCCCAGGACTCATAGACAATATTTAACAATTTCTTTGTCGAGCTTGCGACATTTAAACAAAGCGCTTAGTGGGAGACAACCCACAAATTAATCTGTTATTTTATTATTCTATTATTATTATCATTTCTCTATTTTTCTCTTAATTATTCTTTTAATTTCTATTCATTATTGATTTATTCAAAAAAAAAAATATATATATATCCATATAATAATAATAATTCTTTTCTTCTTTCGGCATTTGGCCAACTCCTGACTTAAACTCATGTTTTCTTTTCTCTAGTTAACACTAACCAGATGGGACATTTTGACCGTATGGGTATCAAGTTCAGAGGAATGGCTCAGAAACGAAGGTTTGAAGAACTAGCCACTAGAGAGATGCTACCTAGTTTATATGCTGATGATTGGGCTATGACTGCCCTTGGACTGAGACAGAGTGTCCTGTTTTTGCTGAATCAGATAGGATGGGAGACCTCCCCTATCCTGAGACATTTCACCACCTACCGGAGGCTCACACTAGAATTCCTTAGTTCATTAATCTATCTACCCAGCCATGGAAAAGGAATTACCAGAGGTTTTATCCAGTTCAGAATGTTCAATATGGAGTACCAATTTAATATTAGAGACTTCACCAACCTTTTGAGTTTTCCTACCTCCTTTGATACATTCACTATAAGCCAGGAAGAACTTTTTGAATATAGAGAGCTTGAACACTTTTGGGGTAAGCTGACTGGAAATGATGAGCCCGAAGAACATGAGTTTCTCTCTGGAAACATACATAACCCGGCTTTTCGCTATTTCCATAAGATCCTGACCCACACTTTATTTGGGAAGAAGCCAAATAGTACTTCAGTTTCACGTGATGAACTCTTCATCATATTTTGTGCTTCCCAGAACCGTCCAGTAAACGGTGCTACTTTTATGTTAGCTAATTTGGAACACCTTATCCAGGATGAGAGAGCACCCATTAGAATAGGCGGCCTGATAACTATGATAGGTAATGCTATTGGATTACGTCAGCCTATGCTTGACCTGAACCCTTTTTGTGGCATTACCACTATGAGTATACCTTTCCTCTTCAACACTATGTTTATAGCAAACATAGGGTCTGATGAGTTTGAGCTTGTTATTGATAACCAGGTTCTCTGCCTATTCACCATGCCCGATCCTAGGACTAGTGTTCATAACCAAAGGAACTGGCTCTATAACCTGAATGAAACCCCAACTCCTGATGGATCCACTGAATCCATCCAGGATTATGAGATTTGTGATGACTATGAGCACTATGTTGACCATATCTCTCTTGCTGAATCTGACCCTCAGACTCCATCCGGCTACCATGATATTGATCCTCCTCCTCAGCCTGTCCTGACCGAAGAATCAGCCATGCCTGATCTCCGACATCATATGCCAGGAACAGATATTAAAACCGTCATTGAAGCTTTGATGTCAGAACAAAACGCCCTCAGGGAAGATTTCCACAGCTTGAGACTTGCAGTCCTAGAACACATGAGCAGCACGGCAAGTCAGTTACGTATGTTACGGCATCATGTTAACTCTTTTACTCCTCCGGCCAGAGATCCGAAGATAGATGGAATTTAGTTATTTTTCCTTTCTAAGTTATTTAGTTTTAGGCTAGATTTTTTCATTAATGTTGTTTGAATTCATGATTATTTCTATTTCATTTCATTATTTTCCCTTCCTGTAATACATTATGATCTCCTTTTTATTGAAGCTGTTTAGTTAATTTTATTATGCAAATGCCTGTTACGTTCTACTGTTGTTACCTATTATTATTATACAAAGCAAGTAACGTGCACAGTGCATTAAAATTGCAGACTAAAAATAACCATAAGCTAAATAAAACATTAAAATACGCTACCAAAGTGATTCTGTGAAGCGCTACTAAGCCTTTCCAAAAAGGAAGTGTGACGAGCGTCACACCACCCATAACGGACGGCACACTTAGTGCCTGTTACGAGCGTCACAGCCTTGTGACGAGCGTAACGCCTCTCAGACATGTGAACGTTAGGGAGCCGTTGGAGACGAACGTTACACCCCTACCTTTTTACATTCCCCATTAATTTTTCATTTACCACACTTAATTACTTTTCAACCACTTTTTCTTTCTACCTTCCAATCCTTCTCCTATAAATACCTACCAAAACTCCCTTCATTCACCACAAAACAAATCTCTCATATCAAACACACTTCTTTTCCTTTCCAAATCATCCCTTCAAAAATTCATCACAATGGCGGGAAATCAAAATTTCGGAAATATCATCTTCCGATCCGGAGATGACAACTATCAGCAGGAGCAATTCGAGCGCTTCCAACAGCGAGGCGTCGCTTCCACCAGGTACCCCGATTTAACTTGTTTACAACAATTGGGCTTACTCCAAGGTATCGAGTGGATGCTCCGTAAAGCCGATTTAACCTTCCTTTGCACCCATAACCAACCCACCTATCCTTCCCTAACCTTAGAATTCCTAAGTTCTTACGACTACACCACTCCCGCCGGTGAAGGTGAATTTCTAACCGGTACGGCAACCTTCCGTATGTTTAACACCGAGTACTCTCTAACCCAACGCCAATTGAGTGCCATGCTACATTTTCCCACAGAAGGTCTGCTCCATGCCAGAATCCCTCCAACCTCAAACTGGAACACAGTTCTAGTTTTCGACCTTTTTAAGAAAATTTCCGGTATAAATACCTACAACTGGGAAGAACTCCTTCTCTCCCACATCCATAACCCCACCATCCGTTATTTTCTCCGTATCCTGCAAAACACACTCTTTGGAAGACCAAACAACAGTAAGGTCAACTCAAAAGAACTCTTTTTCCTCCAGTGCGTTTTCGAATCGGATACTAAGGTAAACGCCGCCTCTTTTCTCTTTCATCATATCCGCACCTTATGTGCTAGAGGCCGGCAACCATTCATAATTGGTGGATTAATAACCTCCATAGCACTTGGCCTGAACCTAGGGGATAAACTCCAAACTTTAGAATCCCTACCTCCCCTGTCTATGGATATCAGCTATTGCCGCTCCAGCCGCCTGATTAAAAACAGAGTAGGCGGAGGCTATTATCTTATGGTGAACAACCAAGCTGTCCCAAGTGTTGTGCTACCCAATACCACCCTAAGGGATGTCACAAACCCGGACCGCCACCTTTACGATCTTAGCGCTCCTGAAACCACCGAGCCTTCACAAACAAACCAGCAAACAGATGAGTTTGCAGAAATGGAACAAGGTGATCATCCGCCAACACAACAATCAGTCCCGCTAAACCCTTCCAGTAATGCAGCCGGCCCATCCTCCCAACGTCGTCGACGACGAAGGCCTGCGACCAACGATGACATTATGGATGCTATCGATGGAATGCAGGCACAGAATACAGAGATGATGCAGATGATGCGTCAAATGCAACAGCAACAGGATGCTCGGAATGCCATAACCGACCAGCGGTTTACTGAGTTGCTTAGCAGATTCGACAGCTTAGACATACGTCAAAGATCACCAGGACCAAGAACCAGAGGTGGAAGGCAGCCTTAGTTGTTATTTTCTTTTTCCTTTCCATCTTGTATTTCTTTCCCTTAAAACATCGAGGACAATGTTTAGTTCAAGTATGGGGGGGAGATTAGTCTTTCCATTCTCATCTTTGTTTCAAGTATGTACTCTCCCTTTTCATTGTTATTTCCCTATAAAAAAAAAAAAAAAAAAAAATATTTTTTTAAGTTAAGTCCTGAATGTGAAAAATTTTCTATTATCTATTTCCCTCAACTTTCTTGAGCCATAACAAAAAATTTTAACACACCCAATAAGTATAAAGGTTGCTTACTTTATAAAATTTGAGTGAAATCAAAACAAAATCATTACCATAACAACGCTCTGAGAACCTCAATATGTTAGATCAGGATAAGTACCTATTATACCGAACTCCTTGAACTTTTAGTTCTATGGTAACCCCAAGTAGTTTATACAGAAGTCAGCACCATCTTAATAGCAAACTACGTGGAGAGCCGATGAATATAAGTGAATGATCCCCAAAGTAACCTGAGATACATAAATATATCAAGAAATGCACTAATCAAATTAGGTGATCCTTACCGGATCATTTAATCTAAAGGTTGCAGATCATGTAAAAGCACAATACGAAAGATCCATTATGAATTGGTTCAGTAGGAATCTGGTACTGAACTTGGTAGGGCGGACTACGGTTCGATCCCCCGCAATTTGCAATGGACTGAATAATGAAGTTATCCGACTTATGTACCAGAACTTCTAGCTAAATGCGGATCATAATCACTAACCGGTTACTCCACTATGTGCGCGAAAAGATAAAGGGCTTAATGTGATTTCGCTAGAATGAAAACGGGTAAAATAAGACTAAAGGAACCAGGATAGCTATCATAGGGTACTTGAACTGATTGGCATAAGGTAGGGTTATCTAAGTTGTAACGGTAGTTGTTGATGTCAAGATTAAACTCAAAAATCCTCCTAAACAAAAATCCATTGGCGACCTAGTACGAATTGATGTGTGCTTTAAAATTTCATCAGGCTAAAACTTTTAACAAGTTCTATACTGAATTTTGCTTGAGGACAAGCAAAGATTTAAGTATGGGGGAGTTTGATAACACGAAATTATATCGCTTTTTAAGACTTAATTCAATTAAATTATTTTATCATTTACGCTAGTTCATCTCATTTTATCAGATATTATGCAGTATTCCTCTTCTATTTATATCAGGTACCCATTTTGAAGCAAAAGTGAAAAAGGGAAGAAAAGGAGGTGTAAAAAGGAACAAAAAGGAGAGAAAAGGAACCAAAGGCCAAAGCCCAGCCCAAAGCGCACAAGTCACCAATGCTGTGCCTGTGACGGACGTCACAGGACGCGTGACGAGCGTCACGCGAAGTAGCCTTGTGACGGACGTCACACATGGTGTGACGAGCGTCACACCAGTCCACTAGCTTTTTGGCGCAAGTTACGCTCTCAGAGGAATGGAAGTAACGTTGAGGACTTCGTGTCCTATTCCCAAGCCGTGAATTTAGCACGCTGAAGACTCGTGGAAAAGAAGAAAAAGGCAGTTAGTAGCACTACTATAAATAGCTACCCTAATCCCTCTCGTTTGCTCTGCTCCCTTTGCCGTTTACACACACCGAAGCTCTGCCGATTTTCTGTTCAAGCTTTTGCTTATTTTTCTTTTTCCAGCAGAATTAATATTGTTTATTTTATTTGTTTATTTTGCAAGTTTTATTTTCTTCTTCCCTTGCAAATTTACCTTTCCCGTTTTTAATTTTTAGATATTTTTCGCGTAGTAGTTTCTACACCGGAAACTACTGTGCAACTTTATACCGGATTTAACCTTACGTTATATTCGAGTTTTTTTTTATTTCCTTGATTTAATTTACTGTTTAATTGAAGAATCGAAGAACAAATCCTACCGGCTTGTGGAGGAGTGTTCAAGACCTTTGTATTACGCATTCAGGTTCTCTAATTGTTATTTAATATTTAATGTTTTACTCTATTGTTTATTTACATTGCCTGCCTGAAATGAGTCTGTGTATGCATGATAATAATTATTATTTAGTTAGCATGTCTGGCTAATTCGCCTAGGTATCGGTATGTAAAGTAAGCAGAAAAAGGGGTCAAGACTGAGTCGGTCTATTCAAACTTAAAATTAGAATCAATCTTTTTATGGTCTTAATTTACAGGTTTAATAACAAGATTTTTTACAAAAGTAAAAGACATAAAGAAGTTGAAACCAACAGAGCGAGAGTTTGAGGTTTTAACTGGACAGTGTAAGTTAGTCATTAAGTCTATCTCAGGGCGAGAGCAAGTTTTAGAATTAATTAAATTCTGACCTTTTTCCAAAAAGTATTTTTAAAGATTGAATGTGAGGACGAGAGTTAAGCATTTAGATTTAATTGTATAACCTAAGTCAACAGAGCGAGAGTTTGAGATAAGGGTGTTTAAAACGGTCAGTATTTTCTTAAAAAGAGTTTCTGCAACTTTATTGTTTTCAAAATATGATTTTTGACTTAATTATAAGTGACAGCTACATTAATATAAGATCATGGTTTCTTCAACAGAGCGAGAGTTTGAGATAAAACCTTTAACCAATAAAGTTAATCGAAACGATTTATTTTAAAACCGAGAGACCGACAAGGAATTGATTCCCTAGTTTTGACGAACTACATACCGATATCCGTTTTATTGATATTTAATCTAGATATTAGTTTAGCTCTTAGTTTTTCCCCAAACAATCAAACATTTTCACCTTAGATTTACGTAGTAACTTTAGATAACGGTACATCGATTCATAAGTCCCTGTGGGATCGATATCTTTTAAAACTACGCGATAGAACTGTGCACTTGCAGTTTGTATCCCATTCTCGACTCACCCAGTCGAGCGATCATTTCCCCACAAAGAATTTACTTTTACATTCATATCATATGCATCATGAGGTCTCTTAGGGACCAAAATTTGTTTCTATGTTGTTATTTAAGCCCATTCTACTGAGTCAACATGAGGATTTTAACCTTCGCCTCCTCAGTTAGAATGTCCTTAAATAGGGGCAGCTGTAAGACCCCAATTTTGACCCTAAGATCCCTCATGCAATTTCATCATAAACATTAGCATTAGGATCATACCTTGACAACCTCCCCCGCTCTTTCATTGGGTTTGTTTTGGGAGAGATCACCAAGCACTTTGTGATTGTATAATACTTGTATATTATCATTTTACTAATCAAAATACCAAAAATATGTCTTTGCATTTGCCTAACTCTTTTGTAGGTAGGTGTTAGATGCCCAAAAGTGCTTATTTGAGCTATCATATGTGGGCATCTTTCACTCTATTTCCCTGCTAAAATTGTCAAAATCACCTTGGTTTTTGATGAAATGCATTACATTGATAAACAAGCTTGGTGCCTTTGATTTGTGTGTTATTGTGCAGAAAGAAGGCATGAAATAATTGAAATTGAAGACACAAGAAAGTTGGCAAAGGAACCAAAGCAAACAAGCATTCATCAGCCTGCTCGCTAGGCGAGGGCTGTGGCGAAGCACTGGTTCGCTAGGCGAGCGCCAAGCGAAAAGCTCCAGTAAATTGTCAATAAATTCGCCAGGCGAGCTGACAGCGAAGGTGGTAGCGAGTTCGTTCTGTTTTGGTGAAAAGCGCAGCCAGCACTCACTCGCTAGGCGAAGCTCTAGCGAGTCCCCAGCGAGCATTCCAGTAGCAAAACCTCTCAACCTCGCTGGGGCGAAGGTTGAAGCGTGTCCTTCGCTAGGCGAAGGTATGTTCGCTAGGCGAGCATGACAGTTCAGCAGACCCTATTTCTCTGGGCGCAGGTGCCTTATGTGCCCATATTAGACCCTCGCTAGGCGAGCCATTCTGCTCGCCTAGCGAGCATGACAGCCCAGCAGAGGTCTATAAGTAGCAGGTGCCACTTTTGAGCACCATACCTCATTTTTACCAACTTTTTCCACTTTTGTACTTTGGAGAGATATTTTACAGCATTGTTCTAGGGGATCTTTTATGCCCTAATTTTCATTTCTCTTCATCTTAGAACCATCTTCTACAAAAAGAAGGTGGATTCCCATCCAACTTCGATTATCCGACTTCGATGTTGATCAACCTTCTTTCCTTACTTGCCGACCAAGCTACCATGAAAATGAGTAGCTAAGTCATCCATTTGTCAAGGTTAGATGTAGGTGATTACTAGCTTTGTGTGTAAATGTAAGGATCCTCATATGTAAACTCTTTAATGGTAAATATATGATGAAAACTTTGTTTCTATTTAAAACTCTTTGTGTTGGTTTATGATCGAGAGATGTTTACCGACTCTTGACCTAGGTTTTCATCCAAACTTGTTTGTTAGCTAGAGATAGTAATGAATGATTTTGTTCACCATAAGGTTGAACCAAAAAGTTGTCATTTTGATAGATTGTGTTCGAGAGAAACAATGGATCAAAATGGCAAAACTCACAATGTGTGTTCGAGAGAAACATATTGAGAGGACTTTGTGAAATGATTTATCATCTAAAGGAGTTTATAAGATTGTTGACCGAGCAAATACATGCAAAGTGATCATTGAAACCTAACTTTGGCAATATTTCTCATTTATTCAAACCAAAACTTTTACCGCAATTTATTACTTTTTATGCAAGATAACTTGATTAAAACCAAAACCCTATTGTTACATTGAGCTAAGATTAATACAACCATCGAACGGCGGTGATATCTTACAATCCCTATGGATACGATAACAAAAACCCGACACGAAATATACTTTCAACAAAATGGTGCCGTTGCCGGGGATTGTAAATTGATATTGCGAGCATCGCAATGGTTGTTTAAGTTTTAGCTTGTGAATTTTTGACTTGTGCTTGTAATTTGTTTGGTTTAGTGTGCACCTTACGTTTTATGCGAGGGCAAATCCCTGTGGACGAACTTCTTTTTGATCCTGAGATCGAGAGAACCGCAAGGAGGCTCAATAGCAAAACGAGACGTAGGAGGCAACAGGCTAGACAACGCCAAGAGCAAGGAGAAAGTTCTTCAACCACAAATCCACCACCATTCATACCAAACATGGAGCCACAACCACCACCACCTATTTCTACTCCATGCATCAATAGTCCAAGGAACACCGCTCAGTTTGCCAACCACACCGGAAGGCAAGCTGAGATAAAAACGGGAACTCTAAATCTATTATATGGAAGTCCATTCACCGGAATGGACCATGAAGACCCATTTGCTTTTCTCACAAAATTTTATGAGATAGCATTGGCTGCCGGAGTGGATCAGGCTCAGGAGCTTCCGTTGTTCAGACGATTATTTCCCCACGCTTTGCTCGGTAAAGCAAAGGATTGGTACCTAGATCAAACACCAGCCGTAATGACAGACTGGAACGTGTTAGAAGAGAAATTCATCGAAAGATTCTTCTCCCATAACCGGTTCATGGAATCCAAGACGGCCATCTCGGTGTTTTCACAAGGAACCAGTGAATCTTTGAATGAAGCGTGGGAAAGATTCAAGTCCATGCTTCGGAAATGTAAAGGGCATGGATTTGATGAAATGACTCAAATTCATATCTTCAGAAATGGACTTCAACCAAACTGCAAAACGTTGTTGGATGCTACCTCGGGTGGCTCGTTGATGTCAAAAAGTGCCGAAGAAGCCACAAACATTATCAATCGAATGGCTTTAAATGATCTGCAGAGTCAAAGTCGTGGAAATTCTTTGAAGAAGGCGGGAGTGCTTGAGCTTGGGACGAATGATGCCATCCTTGCCCAAAACAAGCTCATCTCACAACAAGTGGAACTCTTAACGCAACAAATCAAAGAGTTAAGAGAACCGTCAAAAGCTAAACAAATAGCTTGTTGTGAACTTTGTAAAGGTGAACATGACACCGGATTTTGTCCACCTCCCGGTTTTGACGAAGTAAACTACATGGCCAATCAACGGGACTATCAACCGAGACAACAACAACAAGAACCTTATCAACCGCACCCTCAAAATCAACAACAACAATTCCAAGGGAACCAAGGGTTCCAACCTAGGAGTAACTATTACCATAACCAAGGTTATGGAGGTGGTTCTTCTAGCCGTCAAAACCCTCCACAAAATCCGTATCAATCTCCACAACCGCCGATCGTCAATTCTAAATTGGAAGAGACATTGACGCAATTCATGCAAATGTCAATGGCCAATCAAAAGAGCAATGACGCGGCCATAAAAAATCTCGAGACTCAAGTTGGGCAACTTGCCAAGCAACTCGCGGAACAACAAACCGGTCCTTCCTTTTCGGCAAACACGCAAACAAATCCTAAGGAGCACTGTAAGGCGATTATGACGAGAAGTGGGAGGGAGTTGGGTAGTGAGAATAAAAAAAGAGTTGAGAGTGAACAAAGAGAGAAAGAGAAAGAAATTGAGGAGGAAATAGTGGAGGAAAATGTTGATGGTGAAGTAGGAGTGTGGAGTGATGAGGAAGAAGTTGAAAAGAATAAAAATAATGGTGAAGTTGAAAAAGAGAAAGGTGTGGAGATGGAAAAAAATACAAGTGATGAGGTAATAAGGGAGGTAGTGAAAAAGCCTAGATGGAAAAGTGCTAGAGTTGCAAAGGGAAAGGAGGTAGTGAGCGTTACTCCTATCCAAAACCTTCCTTATCCTCATGCTCCTTCCAAAAGGGAGAATGAACGGCATTACGCCCGGTTCATGGATATTTTTAAACAGTTGCAAATCAACATTCCGTTTGCCGAAGCCTTGGAACAAATGCCCAAGTATGCCAAATTCATGAAGGACATACTAACCAAAAAGCGGAGGTATACGGAACCGGAGACCATCGTCCTTGATGCGAGCTGCAGTGCCATTATTCAAAGGACGCTTCCTAAGAAAGAGGTTGATCCGGGAAGAGTTACATTGCCGGTTAAAATTGGTGACGTGTATGTCGGGAAGGGACTTATTGACTTGGGGTCGAGCATTAATCTTATACCTTTGTCAATTATCAAGAGGCTTGACAACATTGAGATTAAGTCCATCCGAATGACGTTGCAATTGGCGGATAAATCGACAACCCATCCTCATGGCGTAGCCCAAGATGTTTTGGTGAAGGTCGACAAATTCTTTTTCCTGGTCGATTTTATTGTTATTGATATGGAGGAAGATGATGATGCTCCGCTCATCTTGGGCCGATCATTCATGAAGACCGCGGGAATGATGATAGATGTTGATGACGGTTTAATGAAGGTGCGAGTTCAAAATGAGGAAGTCACATTCGATCTATTCGAGGCAATGAAGCATTCAAAAGATAGAAATGATAGCTTCCGCATCGATGTGATCGAAGACGCTATTATGGAGGTTTCAAAGCATATTCATGAGATATCTCCTATGGAGTTAGCTCTTGACGACTCATTGGAGGTTTTCACTGTGGAAGAAGAGCTAGCTCTTGAGGAATGCTTAAAGGAACTTGATAGTTTCGACGACCTACAACCATGGGAAGTAGAGGAGGAAAACTTGAAGAAGGAGGTCATTGATGAAAAAGCGCCAATTGAATTAAAAGTGTTACCTTCGACTTTGAAGTATGTGTTTCTAGATGAGACCGAGGCAAAGCCGGTCATCATAAGCAACCTTTTGACAAAAGAAGAAGAAGCCCGTCTAATCATTGTGCTAAAAACCAATCAAGAAGCTATGGGTTGGACTCTTTCCGATCTAAAAGGAATTAGTCCATCCTATTGTATGCACAAGATTTTGATGGAGGAGGATTTCAAGCCGGTAGCTCAACCACAACGCCGCTTAAATCCTACCATGAAAGAGGTTGTTCGAAAGGAAGTTGTGAAGCTGTTGGATGCGGGGATGATTTACCCGATCTCGGATAGTCCGTGGGTTAGTCCTGTGCACGTTGTTCCGAAGAAGAGTGGAATCACCGTAATCCGAAATGACAAAGGCGAATTGATCCCGACTAAAGTTGCCACGGGGTAGAGAATGTGTATTGATTATCGGCGGTTGAATACCGTGACTCGAAAGGACCATTTTCCACTCCCATTTATGGATCAAATGCTCGAAAGACTATCGGGCCAACAATACTATTGTTTTTTGGACGGCTACTCCGGGTACAACCAAATTGCGGTTGACCCAGTTGATCATGAGAAGACGGCTTTCACGTGTCCGTTTGGAGTGTTCGCATACCGAAAAATGCCCTTTGGGCTGTGCAATGCACCGGCGACCTTCCAACGATGTGTCCAAGCCATTTTGCCGACCTGATAGAGAAAACAATGGAAGTCTTCATGGATGACTTCTCGGTATTCGGTGGGACCTTTAGTCTATGCTTGGCGAATTTGAAAACGGTGTTGGAAAGGTGTGTGAAGACCAATTTGGTGCTTAATTGGGAGAAGTGTCACTTCATGGTGACCGAGGGGATCGTGCTAGGCCACAAAGTCTCTAGAAGGGGGCTTGAAGTGGATAGAGCTAAGGTTGAAGTGATTGAAAAATTACCCCCTCCGGTGAATGTGAAGGGCATCCGTAGCTTTTTGGGGCACGCGGGGTTCTACCGGCGCTTTATCAAGGACTTCTCAAAGGTGGCTAAGACTTTGAGCAATTTGCTCGCCAAGGACCAGGTATTTCTCTTCACCGAAGATTGTTTGCAAGCTTTTGAGGTTTTAAAAGAAAAATTGGTTACCGCTCCAATAATAGTCGCTCCCGATTGGAATGAAAATTTTGAACTAATGTGTGACGCGAGTGACTATGCTGTTGGAGCGGTACTTGGCCAAAGAAAAGACAAAACTTTCCATGCGATACATTATGCGAGTAAGGTTCTTAACGAGGCTCAAATAAATTATGCCACAACGGAAAAAGAACTACTTGCAATAGTGTATGCGCTAGAAAAGTTTAGGTCTTATCTTATAGGGTCTAAAGTCGTTGTGTACACCGACCACGCGGCGATTAAATATCTGCTAACCAAACCGGATTCGAAGCAAAGGCTCATCCGTTGGATCCTCTTGTTACAAGAATTCGATGTGGAAATCAAAGACAAGAAGGGGTCGGAAAACTTGGTAGCGGATCATTTATCCCGATTAGTGAACGTGGAGGTTACCGCGTCTGAAAAGGAAATCCGGGAAGAATTTCCTGATGAAAAATTATTTGAGGTTCAAGTTAGGCCGTGGTTTGCAGACTTTGCGAACCACAAGGCTAGTGGTTTTGTGCCTGCCGACCTAACTTCGAACCAAAAAAGGAAGTTCCTTTCGGATGCGAAGTATTATGTTTGGGATGACCCATACTTGTTTAAGTTGGGTAGTGATAACCTATTAAGGAGATGCGTAACTGGTGATGAAGCCCAGAGCATCCTTTGGCATTGTCACAACTCGCCTTATGGCGGACATTATAATGGGGTTAGAACGGCCACTAAAATTCTTCAATCGGGATTTTATTGGCCAACTATTTTCAAAGACGCACATACCCATGCGCAAAGTTGTGACAGTTGCCAAAGAAGCGGTGGGATAGGTAAGAGAGATGAGATGCCTCTCCAAAATATCCAAGAAGTGGAAGTATTTGATTGTTGGGGCATAGATTTTGTAGGACCTTTCCCACCCTCTTATGGGAATGAGTACATGCTTGTCGCTGTTGATTATGTCTCTAAGTGGGTTGAGGCGATCGCCTCACCTCGGGCGGATGCCAAAACGGTGATAAATTTTTTGAAGAAAAACATATTCTCCCGTTTCGGAACCCCCCGAGTGTTGATAAGTGACGGAGGGTCACACTTTTGTAATGCACCTTTGGAAACTATTTTAAAACATTACGGTGTATCGCATAGGGTGACAACTCCGTACCACCCTCAGGCTAACGGGCAAGCTGAGGTCTCTAATCGAGAGATTAAGAGAATCCTCGAAAAAACCGTGTCTAATTCAAAAAAGGAGTGGTCCCAAAAATTGGACGAAGCATTATGGGCCTACCGTACGGCCTTTAAAGCTCCAATTGGCCTAACTCCCTTTCAATTGGTATTTGGTAAAACTTGCCATTTGCCGGTTGAATTGGAGCACAAGGCCTTGTGGGCCCTAAAATTTTTAAATTTTGAAAATGAGTTGGCCGGTAACAAAAGGAAGGTGCAACTACTGGAGTTGGAGGAGATGCGCAATGCCGCATACCACTCAAGTTGGTTGTACAAGGAAAAGGCAAAGAAGTATCACGACAAGAAGCTCCGTAACAAAGAATTTGTGCCCGGACAATTGGTCCTATTGTTCAACTCCCGGTTGAAATTGTTTCCCGGGAAGTTGAAATCAAAATGGTCGGGGCCATTTCGGGTGAAAGAAGTAAAGGAATATGGGGCTATTGTCATTGAAGACATAGACCAAAAAGATAGTTGGACAGTGAATGGCCAACGATTGAAAATTTATCTCGGCGGTCATGTGGATCGCGAGAGCTGTGCTCTACTGGTCGATGCCCCTCTGTTAGCATCGCACCGTCGAGCTTAGCCGACGTTAAACAAGCGCTTGTTGGGAGGCACCCCAACATTGTAAGTATTTACTGTTTTTGTGTTGTGTTGTGTTGGGTTACCTTATGATAAAACTGTTCTGGATGAACTTGCAAGTGCTGCATTTGAAAAAAACACTTGCTGTCATGCTCGCTTGCAGCTCGCTAGGCGAGGCAGTAGCGAGCAGGTTCGCTAGCTGCTCGCTAGGCGAGGCAGCAGCGAGCGCTGCATGACAGTTTGTATTTAAATCTCAGCAGGGCAACCATTTTGCCCCAAACTCAAAAAAATTTTGTACGGCTCTGCTGAGGAATTTTTGATAAGCTCTTCACACTCTCTCATTTTCATCTCTATCACCAACACTTGCTCTATTCGGTCATTTGCAAACTCTACTCTCTTCACATTTCCGAATCCGTGTAACTAAGGTTTGCCCTACTACATTTTTCTTTTTGTTTGAACTCTAAAATTCCAATTTGAATTGCAATTAGGATGATTGGAGTATGGGAAACTTTAGCTTTGCATGTGGTATTTAGGGTTTGCAAATTGGGATTTTAGGTTTTAAGAATTGGGGATTTTGGGTTTTGAATGCAAATATGTAATCCCCAATAGCATAGAACGATTATTTACTTGATATATCATTAGGTTCTGATGTTAGAACCAATTGAGTATGGGTTTTGGGGGAGAATCTCTGAACATGCTGAAAAACCCCAAAACCCGTAAGGTTCGCTAGCACTCGCTAGGCGAGCCTGGGGCGAGCGTTCGCTGCCACTTCGCTAGGCGAAGCAGCAGCGAGCATGGCAGTCTTTTAAATTATGCTTTGATGTCTAATCTGTTTGTTTGGTGTGTGTTGTTTCCTTGTATACTTTGCAGATGGAATCTAGGTCTGGAGCGGCTAAGAAAAGAAATGGAGCGACTACTTCCCGGACCGTGCCTATCCAGTTTGACCAAGATAAGTTTGTCGGCCCGAAGCAGGCCGCCAGATACATTTCTCTGGAGAAGAGGAAAATTCTTCCAGAGAAGCGTTTCGTCATCAACCCTCAGGGCACGAACAGAAATTTTGCCGGGTTGATTGACGCGAAGAAATGGGATTGGTTGATTAATCCTTTGGAACATTATGACATTGCAACAGTGCGGGAATTTTATGCTAACGCACTGCCCGATGACGACGAGCCCTTTACTTGGGTATCTAGAGTGGTCGGGCGTTCAATTGCATTTGATCGGGATGCAATCAACCGCATCCTTGGGGAACCGCTCCAGCTGGGAGCTGAAGAGAAGGACGCATACCATACATACCTACGGCTTCACCGTGATGTTCCTGCCATTACTGCCGCCCTGCTTTTACCAGGGAAATCGGTTGAGCTGAACCCATCTGGGGTTCCAATGAGGTATCACCGGGAGGACATGACTCCCATGGCTCAACTGATACTGCTCTTGGTTTTGACCAACATCCAGCCTAAATCACACACCTCTACTGTGCCGATCCTAGTGGCACATTTGGTCTATTCCATCCTCACCAATGTCGAGATCGATATGGCGAGGATCATCGCAAATGAGCTGAAGTCCGTGGTCGAGAGCGGGCTTAAGTCGGGGGCTCGTGTTAATTATCCCCTAGCTTTCCCGTGTTTGATCATGAGTTTATGCGTTTAGGCAAGGGTGAGACTTCCGTCTCGTGGGCAGGTAAGGATCCTGTCACCTATCGATGATCGGTATGTGGCCAAATATTGTAGAGCAAAGACTACCGGTGGCAGTGCAGCCTCAGGAAGTACTCGGGCTTCTGATGGTCCTGGTACTTCTACTCCTAGACTTGATCCGTACGTCCAAGCTGTGTGCAATTACAGTTTGGAATGGATGGCGGCATCCCAGAGAGCCATGTTGGATATGCACGACTCTATGCAGCGGTTGCAACTGCAAGGAAGTGGTGCCCATGCTTTGATGACGCGTGAGCAGTTTCTGCTTCACGCCAACTGGCCTGTGGACACGCCAGTGTATAGTGAGGGGGTGGGCGCTGATGCTGATGATGATGATGATGTTGATGATGAGGCTACCGGTTCTGAGGCCGGTAGCGAGGAGGAGTCCTGAGCCCTTAGTGGGTTAAGTTTTTGTATTTTTTCAGCTTTTATGTCATTTCTATTTGTATTTTCGGATTTTGTATCTTGATTTTGGTGTTATACTATTGGGGTGTTTTGTCCCCCATGAACAAATTTATATTTTCAGTTAATGTTATTTATTTATGTTTTTAATTTTGTGTGTTTAATAAATTTTTGGTTGATTGAGTGGCAAACCCTTCTAGATTGGTTGCTCCTCAAGAAGTACCCAATGAAGGTGCATCCGAGCTTGGATGGCAATGATAAGAATAAACAAGTGAATGAGGCTAAGGTACATGGTTACCTTCGGCTAGAATTTTAGAATGCATTAGGAACTTTACTCTTTTTGGTAAATTGAATATTGTCTTTTTGCAACATAATTGAATGAATGTTTCATCTAGAACTTAAAACCACAAATTGTGAGGAAACCTCCATTGTACACTTAAATGCTGGATTCTAATAAGTTTTGTTGATTCATGAGATTCATGCTTTGTCTTTTATTATTGTGAAATTGTGGAAGCAATTAGAAATGATCAAGGCACTTGTTTTCTTTTGAGCACAACTACATCCAAAAACAACTTACCTGTGAGCAGAGAGAGTATTTGTTAACCCCTTTGAGCTTAAACAGTTGAATCTCGGCTTGAAATAAAGCGAGATCTCAAAAATCTTTTTTTTACAACCCGGAAAATCTTGATTATTGTTCTTTTGCCGTAAAAAGTTAAGAGCATTCACTTAGGGTGAGTAAGAAATAAGTTGGGGAGAACGAAAAAGAATCGGTAAGTACCACAACTCTTGAAAAAGAAAAGAAAAACCGAGCAAGCATAGAAAAATATATGTATAGAAAATATAGAAAAAAAAACATCTGTTTTGTATATTTGATGTGATAGAAAAGAACAAAAATAGAAAGAATGAAAATGAATGCTTGCTTGGAAGAAAAATAGTGAAAAATAAAAATTGAGTTGTGGAGTATGTGTTGTGAAGGTTTCAAATAAGAAACAAATGAAACAAAGTCGAGTAGTGTGAATAATACTGTGAATGTCTCTTTTGCATCGGCACTTTCGTTTCAATGGCCTTAGAAATGACCCTTATTTGTTAACCTAACCAAGCTTCAACCGAAAAGCCCTTAGTGATCTTTATGCTTCCACAATACCATTTATAATTGTTAGACATTGTATGAATCTATTTGATTTCTTCATTGTTTGTTAGAGAGTGAGATTAATCCCGCGGTTGCAAACGCGTAAAATCTTCATTCCTTATTCGAAGAGGAGAGATAGGATGATTCATTCAGAATAGTACTGTTGTAGATAGATAAATATTTTGCATTGCTATTTAAGTTTTAGTTCTTGTGTATTATTTTATTCAAACCGTTGGAAACTTGTATTTGCTGATTTCGCTTGTGTTTGAGCCGTTTATCCAACTTCGGAGAAACCATTTTCTTAAAGCAAATCCTCTTGTCCTTCAAGGGGCATACTTTGCTTGAGGACAAGCAAGAATCTAGTTGGGGAGAGTTGTTAGATGCCCAAAAGTGCTTATTTGAGCTATCATATGTGGGCATCTTTCACTCTATTTCCCTGCTAAAATTGTCAAAATCACCTTGGTTTTTGATGAAATGCATTACATTGATAAACAAGCTTGGTGCCTTTGATTTGTGTGTTATTGTGCAGAAAGAAGGCATGAAATAATTGAAATTGAAGACACAAGAAAGTTGGCAAAGGAACCAAAGCAAACAAGCATTCATCAGCTTGCTCGCTAGGCGAGGGCTGTGGCGAAGCACTGGTTCGCTAGGCGAGCGCCAAGCGAAAAGCTCCAGTAAATTGTCAATAAATTCGCCAGGCGAGCTGACAGCGAAGGTGGTAGCGAGTTCGTTCTGTTTTGGTGAAAAGCGCAGCCAGCACTCACTCGCTAGGCGAAGCTCTAGCGAGTCCCCAGCGAGCATTCCAGTAGCAAAACCTCTCAACCTCGCTGGGGCGAAGGTTGAAGCGTGTCCTTCGCTAGGCGAAGGTATGTTCGCTAGGCGAGCATGACAGTTCAGCAGACCCTGTTTCTCTGGGCGCAGGTGCCTTATGTGCCCATATTAGACCCTCGCTAGGCGAGCCATTCTGCTCGCCTAGCGAGCATGACAGCCCAGCAGAGGTCTATAAGTAGAAGGTGCCACTTTTGAGCACCATACCTCATTTTTACCAACTTTTTCCACTTTTGTACTTTGGAGAGATATTTTACAGCATTGTTCTAGGGGATCTTTTATGCCCTAATTTTCATTTCTCTTCATCTTAGAACCATCTTCTACAAAAAGAAGGTGGATTCCCATCCAACTTCGATTATCCGACTTGGATGTTGATCAACCTTCTTTCCTTACTTGCCGACCAAGCTACCATGAAAGTGAGTAGCTAAGTCATCCATTTGTCAAGGTTAGATGTAGGTGATTACTAGCTTTGTGTGTAAATGTAAGGATCCTCATATGTAAACTCTTTAATGGTAAATATATGATGAAAACTTTGTTTCTATTTAAAACTCTTTGTGTTGGTTTATGATCGAGAGATGTTTACCGACTCTTGACCTAGGTTTTCATCCAAACTTGTTTGTTAGCTAGAGATAGTAATGAATGATTTTGTTCACCATAAGGTTGAACCAAAAAGTTGTCATTTTGATAGATTGTGTTCGAGAGAAACAATGGATCAAAATGGCAAAACTCACAATGTGTGTTCGAGAGAAACATATTGAGAGGACTTTGTGAAATGATTTATCATCTAAAGGAGTTTATAAGATTGTTGACCGAGCAAATACATGCAAAGTGATCATTGAAACCTAACTTTGGCAATATTTCTCATTTATTCAAACCAAAACTTTTACCGCAATTTATTACTTTTTATGCAAGATAACTTGATTAAAACCAAAACCCTATTGTTACATTGAGCTAAGATTAATACAACCATCGAACGGCGGTGATATCTTACAATCTCTGTGGATACGATAACAAAAACCCGACACGAAATATACTTTCAACAGTAGGGCATGATCACATTGATCTATCAAGTTTATATTTAGGGTTTGATGCCCTCATGACAAAGAGCACAACCATGAATTGATTCAAGAATGTTTATGAGCATCATATAGGAGTTCCAATGACCTCGACATGTTATATTGATCAAGTTTTTTTCAAGAGTTTGAGGGTGATTTGCCTTGGAAACCCTAGTTTGACTGGGTATCTTGAGTAACTTCTCCAACAAGCTATCTCACCAATTGATAAAAATTCTCAAGGGACAATTAAAAGTTCATCATCTTATGCATATATGATCTACCATGAGCCTAGAAAGTCGAGAGAATTGAAGGTTAGCAAGTTGGTTGATGGTGGTTGGCCAGATGAATTCATCTGATAAAAACTGGGTCTCCCAAGACCCTATCTCCTACAATTTTCAACATATGAAAATGATTCCAAGAGAAACGTTACTCTAAATGACATTCCAAACAACTTTCATGTTGAGATCTAGAGATAGTTTTTCTTGGAAAATCATTTTCTATGTTGAAACATTATATGTCATTTTGTCTAAACCCTAATTTGAATGTCAACTTCCCAAGGCCATAACTTGGTCAATTTTTATGAGATGAAATATTTCCAAGTTGCACATTCAAATTCAAAAGGTCTACTTCAAATTTTATGTTTGGAGTGAGAGCTAATTCAACTTTTTTGAGCATGTGATATGAGGTTACATTATAGGTCACTTTTGACCTATACCATTGAACAAATGATATTTCCAAATATAAAAAATGCATAACTCTATCATTCCAAATCCAAATGACATGAAATTGGTGACTATTTTGAAGGTCTTTGAAATATCTACAACTTTGACAAAGACACGTTTCTCATCCGAAGCTCACATAAAAAGTTAAGCAAGGTGGAATATTGAGATATATGGCTTGACACTTAGAATTTTGTTTGATATGTTGAAATTTCCAAACTTCCACCTCAAAATTCATCATGATACAAGTTTCAAATGGAAAAGTGTTTAACATGAAAGTTGTTCCTCTTGATCTAACCTTTCCAACAAGTCCAATTTCATCCATTTTGGACAAGATTTTCTAGGGCTGCACATGGCTTGAACATGATATCATCATTTGGTAAAGATCAAACTTCAAGCTTCCATATACATTTGCCTTGCATTCCAAGTTGATTTCAGACTTACTCATACTCAATTGTGGATCAAATGGAATGATCTCATGGGTCTGTACACGCCCATGCACATATGCATAACTCATTGCCAATTTTGGAAAGTCATTTGGAAGGTGCAAATATCACATGATCCAGCTATAAATAGAGCTCAATATGCTTAGAATTCACGACACATTCGCGCCAGCTTTGATCCTAAACCCCTAACCCTTCCATTTAAGAGGATAAACCTGAGAATTTCCTTTGGAAATTGAGTTGGATTCTCACTGTTTTGGGATTCTAAACTCCAGGGATCCAAGACCTTTTGTGCATTCTAATCTACTCCAGCAAGCATCCTGAGCAAGATCAAGCACGAGCCAAAGCAAGAACAATTGAATCCAGACCTGCAATGAAGGTATTTTCTATAAAATTTCGTCTCTTCGATTCTCTCTTAATTCCACTCAATTCTCTTGGATCCTTGGTTTTATGAAGTCCTACCAATGTAGGGAAGAAGATTGAGTTGCTTAGAGGTCAAATTGAAGCAACTCAGTTGACACACCTCAAAATTCAACTCCTCATATATTTCTATATATGTGGATTTAGTTAAAATTGAGGTCAGATTCGTGCTCTACGCCATTTTTTCTTTCAGATCATGTCCTCCTTTTTCATTTTCTTGATGGTGATGAGTGAACCAGTCCGACTGGGGTCCCCGGAGAAGATGATCGGCGTTTGGACGCCGGTGATGTGTTGGCATGGTTTAGAGCTATTGATCCTTTTCAATTTTTTTTAATCTCGTGCGCTGCTTTTAAATACCGAGCCTATGCCGCGTTGACTCAAGTCCACCATGGAACGCGCGCTGGTGGCCACTTGATCTGCCACCTCAATTAATGAGGGAGATCAAGTAGTCCACGTTTTTGTTATTTTCTGATTTCTTTTATTCCTTTTATTTTCATTAATTCATATTAATTTTAATATTGATCCAAAAAATATGAGAGTTTCATAATTTTTTTTCAAATAATTTCCTCTAAGGCACTCTACTAGAAACAGGTATCCCCAAAAGATGAGAATGCTCCTCCAAGGTAGGCACAAGCTGAAAATCTGGGAAAGTGAAAAAACGGTAGTGAGGATCATAGAACTGCTCTAGCACACTAAAAAGTTCTTCAACCACATCAACAGACAAGATGGAAAAAAGCTTCCCATGACATTGTTTGAAGTCCAAGGCATCTAATACAAAAGATGCTAGCTTCCTTAACTCTTTCAAGTCGGGACATCTGAAACTGTACTTCTTAGTGTTCCTTCGTCCATAATCCATGGTCTGAAAATATTTGCAAATAATACCTCATTTCTTTGAAATTTTCGTGTGATGAATGTTATGATGCGCATGAATGCATTCATGCAACAATCACAAATAAGGGATCACACACAAGGCTAAAAAAGGTCCAGGGATGAATCAAGTCATTGTCAAGATCAATCATCCATTTTGGTGGATTATGGTTTACACCTTATCAACACCCAAGTTCCATTGATATTTACAAGACTTGATTGGATCAACCAAGAATCAAGGGTTTGTTGTGAGTCACGAGCATGGTGTCTGGGTAAGAACCATCCCAAAGGAGTGAACTAAGGATAAAAACCTGTAGATCATGTTCTAAAAAGTTCCCAGAGTCTTAATTCCATCTATCGAATATTACAAGTTAAGATGACTGACTCATCGACCCATAATATTCTCAAGAGAAACTCGTCTGAGTGTAGTATCGCGTAACAACTGTTATCAAGTCTACACTTGAACAGTCTTCGCACTACGTCCTAAATAGGCCAAGAGGGGGTAAATGTTCTACGGTCCTCAGCTTCTCGAACATAAATTAGAGATAGTAATGCCTAACCACAAATACTTGTGTGATATTTCCAAATCCAAAGGAGTCTCCACTGAGCAGATGGATCTCAAGCCAACTTACTAAGGACTACTCCACACAAGTCGAACATGACTATACCATCCTCCTATCTTAATTGCACTCAATTTCGGGTTAGAACTCATCTCACCACTCAGAGATCACCAAGCACAACAAGCAAATTATATCACTCATACATATATACAAACATCACATATATACAAATATATACACACAAAAAATTAGGCTAAACTCACTGGAGACTACTCCCCAGCTGAGTCACCACTTAATTTCTATAGCGGTAAATTCATGATCATCAAGCTATGGATAAGCTAGACATCAAATAACAAGAGTCGCCACTGTGCTTTTATTGTTTCCAAGGGAAAAAGGAAAAAGTACGAACAAAATCCAAAAGTAAGAAGTTTTCAAATCAAAACTAATAAAATGTCAGAGATTACATGTAAGGGGTTGGTTACACAGAGGGAAGGTGTTAGCACCCAAAATGTCCTAGGTACTCCTAGGGAGCCCTTTTTGTGTGCATATGTATTTGGTACAAAATGATGTTTACAAACAAATAGAATGGGGGGATGAGAAAAGAATTCATTAATTATATTTTTGTGTTTGACAAGACCTTCGGACTTGTGCCTACATACTAACTTAAAAATGAGGGATCAAAACCTCGTAGTTCGTGATACAAATTTCAAAGTGGATGCATGGCTTTTAACAAAATTAAGTTTGAAAGGCACAAAGGCCTGAAAACGGTTTGAGTGAGTTAGTTCTTTTTGGATTTTTTGAAATTTTAAGTCAAGTATAGTTAAGTTTATTTACAAGTTTGATTTAAGAAAAGAAGTTTGAAAATGCAATGGCATAAGGCCAAAGTTTCTATCTTTTTGCAAAGTGGTCAAAGTTTAGAACAAAATAAGTTCAAAAAAAGAAAATTCTAAAAGGAGGGAGAGATTTTGAAATTAAAGAAATGGGGAGAAGATGAAGAGACTAATCCTATGCACAAAATTAAAAGTTAAGAGTTGAAAAGATCTGACCCGATGGGTAGAAATTCAATAGGCAAGAATGCCATATAGAAACCCCAAATTCCCTTGGACATTTAGAATTAAGCAACACACAAATGCAAAATTATATCAATCTTGAAGAGCAACGACATCAAATAAAGATAGCCACATCCAAGCTTTAGCCATTCCATGATCTCTTCAAATTAGCCCATGTAACATATGAATTCCACAAGTCACAGGTTCAAAATAACAGCTTCACAATGATCATGTTGTAGATGAACTCAAAGGGATCTTGAATGATGTATCAAATGAAGTTCCAAATTGCAAGCACTTGGTTTCACAAAAAGTTGGCATTGGCTAAGTCCTTTAGCATAAGAATGTTGCCTAAATTCTAAGTCCATTTGTCCAAGATCAAGCCAACAGTCCACACAAAAGTTTTTTTAGGGTTTTTGTTGTTATTATGTACATTAATGGTCAACGACCACACAAACAAGCAAAGTATACACAAACAAGATATATCACACAATATGATCCAAATGGACAAAGTGAAAATTGCATTAACATAAACAATTAGAATGGTATGAATAATGGAAAATGAATAGAGGCTAAAATTAAATGACATTAAAGTAAATGGCTTGAAATTAAAAGTTAGTTGTTAATGAGTTAGAAGTTAGTATTCTTTTGCTTTTTCTTTTCATTTTTAAGTCATTCTTTGGAGAACACTCAACCCACTTATTACAAACATGGATCCTTGAGCCAAGACATCTTCTAAAGGAAGGAAAAAAGGCCAAGTTTCCACACAATACCATGAAAGAGGGGAGACTTACAATCTCACTAACTAGAATTCTATGCCTTTTGTGTCACAAATTTAGCGCTATGTTAAGCAATCGTAATTGGACTTATGTAGAAGTCACAACTATTTGAGGCCGGGCAATAGAATTTTGGTGTTAATGCATGTTAAGGACATAGTATAATGGACTATGCTCATCATTTTAACAGGTATCTTAGGGTCAAAATTGGGGTCTTAGATCATTGCTCTTTCATCATTTTAACCCAAAGAGAAATGATGTAAGATCCTAATTTTGACCCTAAGATCCCTCATGCAATTTCATCATAAGCATTAGCATTGGGATCATACCTTGGCATCCTCCTTCCCCCTATTTCATTGGGTTTGTTTTGGGAGAGATCACCAAGCACTTTGTGATTGTATAATACTTGTATATTATCATTTTTACTAATCAAAATACCAAAAATATGTCTTTGCATTTGCCTAACTCCTTTTGTAGGTAGGGCATGATCTCCATTGATCTATCAAGTTCATATCTAGGGTTAAGACCCTCATGACAAAGAGCACAACCATGAATTGATCCAAGAATGTTTATGAGAATCATATATGAGTTCCATTGATCCCTACTTGTTATATTGATCATGTTTTCTTCATAAGTTTGAGGGTGATTTGCCTTGGAAAGCCTAGTTTGACTGGGTATCTTGAGTAACTTCTCCAACAAGCTATCTCACCAATTGTTCAAATTTCTCAAGGGACACTTCAAAATTCATCATCTTATGCATATATGATCTACCATGAGCCTAGAAAGTCAAGAGAATTGAAGGTTAGCAAGTTGGTTGATGGTGGTTGGCCAGATGAATTCATCTGATCAAAACTAGGTCTCCCTAGACCCTATCTCCTACAATTTTCACCATATGAAAATGATTAAAAGAGAAACGTTACTCTAAATGATATTCCAAACAACTTTCATATTGAGACCTAGAGCTAGTTTTGAATGGAAAATCATTTCTATGTTGAAACATTATAGGTTATTTTGTCTAAACCCTAATTTGAAAGTCAACTTCCCAAGGGCATAACCTCCTCAATTTTTATGAGATGAAAGATTTCAAAGTTTAAAAATCAAATTCAATATGTATAATTCAACTTTTATGTTTTGAGTGAGATCTAATTCAAATTTTTTGAGCATGTGATATGAGGTTACATTATAGGTCACTTTTGACCTATACCATTGAACAAGTGATTTTTCCAAACTTTAAAAATGCATAACTCTATCATTCCAAATCCAAATGACATGAAATTGGTGACTTTTTTGAAGGTCTTTGAAAGAGATACAACTTTGATGAAGACAATGTTCTCATCTGAAGCTCACATAAAACGTTAAGCAAGGTGGAATATTGAGATATATGGCTTGACACTTAGAATTTTTTTTGATATGTTGAAAATTTCAAACTTCCACCTCAAAATTCATCATGATACAAGTTTCAAATGGAAAAGTGTTGAACATGAAAGTTGTTCCTCTTGATCTAACCTTTCCAAAAAGTCTAATTTCATCCATTTTTGACAAGATTTGCTAGGGCTTCTCATGGCTTGAACATGATATCATCATTTGGCAAAGATCAAACTTCAAGCTTCCATATACATTTGCCTTGCATTCCAAGTTGATTTCAGACTTACTCACACTCAATTGTGGATCAAATGGAATGATCTCATGGGCCTGTACACGCCCATGCACACATGCATCACTCATTGCCAATTTTGGAAAGTCATTTGGAAGGTGCAAATATCACATGATCCAACTATAAATAGAGCTCCATATGCTCAGAATTCAAGACACATTCGCGCTAGCTTTGATCCTAAACCCCTAACCCTTCCATTTGAGAGGATAAACCTGAGAATTTCCTTTGGAAATTGAGTTGGATTCTCACTATTTTGAGATTCTAAACTCCAGGGATCCAAGACCTTTTGTGCATTCTAATCTACTCCTACAAACATCCTGAGCAAGATCAAGCACGAACCAAAGCAAGAACAGTAGAATCCAGACCTGCATTGAAGGTATTTTCCAGAAAATTTCATCTCTTCGATTCTCTCTTAATTCCACTAAATTCTCTTGGATCCTTGGTTGTCTGAAGTCCTACCAATGTAGGAAAGAAGATTGAGTTGCTTAGAGGTCAAATCGAAGCAACTCAGTTGACACACCTCAAAATTCAACTCAACATATCTTTCTATATATGTGGAGTTAGTTAAAATTAAGGTCAGATTCGTGCTCTACGCCATTTTTTCTTTCAGATCATGTCCTCTTTTTTCATTTTCTTGATGGTGATGAGTGAACCAGTCCGGCCAGGGTCACCGGAGAAGATGACCGACCTTTGGACGCCAGTGATCTGTTGGCATGGTTCAGAGCCATTGATCCTTTTCAAATTGTTTTAATCTCGTGCGTTGCTTTTAAATACTGAGCCTATGCCCCGTTGACTCAAGTCCACCATGGAACGCGCGCTGGTGGCCATTTGATCTGCCACCTCAATTAATGAGGGAGATCAAGTGGTCCACGTTTTTTGTTATTTTCTGATTTTCTTTTAATCATCTTATTTTCATTAATTCATATTAATTTTAATATTGATCCAAAAATTATGAGAGTTTCATAAAAAAATTCAAATAATTTCCTCTTTCATATTCTGAAATAAAATTATTTTTTGGATCATTATTAATATTTTTCATGATTTAATTGATTTTGCATTTGTTTTTAATTGTTTAAAAATACTTTTGAGTCTTTAAAAATTCTGAAATTTTTTCTCCAAGGTCCTTTGACCTTGTTTGACCTATGATAAATCTCATGGCCATTTATTTGGTGTTTTGGTGAGGTTTTAGGAATTTGACAAACCATATTTAATTTAAATGCCTTATTTTAGTATTTTTAATTTGAATAAATGCCAAATAATTTTGTTGTCCAATTGTAATGACTTGTTTGAGTTTGACTCTTGTTGTTGGGCCTTGGCCAAGGTTGATTTGACTTTGTCAAGTTAATATCATTGGATTTAGGGGATTGATGGAATGTACATTCCATCTCCCAAAATGAATGAATGATATTAATTTAGTAAAAGTCCTCCTTTGACCAATTTGAGTTTTGATCCATTCCCCCCTCTTCATCTCATTCCCCTTCTTTATGCATTCATCTCATTTGACCTATGATATCTCAAAGTCCTAAAGCTAGTTGATTGAAAAATTAACATGAGTATGGATGAGATTAGGCCACACCGTTTGCATATTCTTTTTGTGTGTGGTATGTTTCATGAGTATAGTCCATTATACTATGTCTCTAACATGCATTAACACCAAAATTCTATTTCCCGGCCTCAAATAGTTGTGACTTCTACATAAGTCCAATTACGATTGCTTAACATAGCGCTAAATTTGTGACATAAAAGGCATATCATTCTAGTTAGTGAGATTGTAAGTCTCCCCCCTTTCATGGTATTGTGTGGAAACTCGGCCTTTTTTCCTTCCTTTGGAAGATGTGTTGCCTCAAGGATCCATGCTTGTGATAAGTGGGTTGAGTGTTCTCCAAAGAATGTCTAAAAAATGAAAAGCAAAAGCAAAACAATACTAACTTCTAACCTATTAACAACTAACTTTTAATTTCAAGCCATTTACTTTAATGTCATTTAATTCTAGCTTTTATTCATTTGCCATTGTTCATATCATTCTAATTGTTTATGTTAAATGCAATTTTCACTTTGTCCACTTGGACCATATTGTGTGATATATCTTGTTTGTATATACTTTGCTTGTTTGTGTGGTATCTGACCATTAATGTACATAATAACAACAAAAATCCTAAAAAACTTTTGTGTGGACTGTTGGCTTAATCTTGGACAAATGGACTTAGAACTTAAGCAACATTCCTATGCTAAAGGACTTGGCCAATACCAACTTATTGAGAAACCAAGTGCTTGCGATTTGAACTTCATCTGATACATCATTCAAGATCCCTTTGAGTTCATCTGCAACATGATCATTGTGTAGCTGTCATTTGAACCTGTGATTCGTGGAATCCATCTGTTACATGGGCTAATCTTGAAGAAGATCATGGAGTGGCTAAAGCTTGGATGTGGCTATCTTTATTTGATGCCTTTACTCTTCAAGATAATATAATTGTGCATTTGTGTGTTGCTTGGTTCAAAATGTCCAAGGGAATTCTGGGTTTCTATTGACATTCCTATCTATTGGATTGCTACCCATTTGGTCAGATCTTTTCAACTCTCAACTTTTAATTTTATGCATAGGATTAGTCTCTTCATCTTCTCCCCATTTATTTAATTTCAAAATCTCTCCCCCCTTTTCAAAATCTTCGTTGATTGAACTTATTTTGTTCTAAACTTTGACCATTTTGCAAAAAGATAGAAAGTTTGGCCTTATGCCATTGCATTTTCAAATTTCTTTTCTTAAATCAAACCTGTAAATAAACTTAACTATACTTGACCTAAACTTTCAAAAATCCAAAAAGAACTAACACATTCAAACTTTTTCTTTGGCCTTTGTGCCTTTCAAACTTAATTTTGTTAAAAGCAATGCATCCACTTTGAAATTTGTATCACAAACTACGAGGTTTTGATCCCTCATTTTTATGTTGGTACGTAGGCACAAGACCGAAGGTCTTGCCAAACACAAAAATATAATTAATGAATTCTTTTCTCATCCCCCCATTCTATTTATTTGTAAACATCATTTTTGTACAAAATACATATGCATACAAAAAGGGCTCCCTAGGAGTACCTAGGACACTTTGGGTGCTAATACCTTCCCTCTGTGAAACTAACCCCCTTACCTGAAATCTCTAACATTTTATTAGTTTTGGTTTGAAAACTTCTTACTTTTGGGTTGTGTTCGTACTTTTTCCCTTTTCCCTTGGAAACAATAAAAGCGCGGTGGCGACTCTTGTTATTTGATCTCTAGCTTATCCATAGCTTGATGATCATGAATTTACCACTACACAACTCTTCATGCTTTTTGCTCAAAGCACGGAAACGCTCTTGCCACATATCCTTCTCTTGTTTCATCTTGGCGAGTGCGTCTTCCAACTCCTCTACATCTTGGTTAGGGAGAGTTAATGGCTCAACCACAACCATAGACACAGGTCTTTCACAAGGATACAACATCTTCAACTCCAAAGCTCTCTTCTTTACCCAAAGAGTGTAAGCTTCCAAGGCTACATAATTGTAGGGACCAAGCTCGGATCTTCCCTTCCTATGCACATTATGCCAAGCATGCACAATCTTCTGCTTCAAATGTTGGGGATCTTTACCCTCTTGATAGAAAAGACCTTCTAACAAAGTGTTATTAGGTTTGTCTCTCAAGGGGAACCCAAGTTGACGACGAGCCAAAGCAGGGTTGTAGTTAATTACTCCTTGTGTACCAATGAGAGGCACATTATAGAATTCACCACAACTATCAATAATGTCGAAACTGCCCAAAGAAGGATTGTACCAAACTATATCATCATTAGTGAGAGACATAAGTCTCTGAGATCACCGTAGACATTTTTTGTTCTCCACAAAAGTAGGCATCTAAGGCTAGTGCAAAATAAACCACTTGTACAGAAGAGGAATGCAATAGACAATGGTTCCACCACCCTTAGAATTACTTAGATGCAAATAGAAATACATATCACCCAACAAAGTAGGCACAGGATTCCCAATCAAGAAAATTCTAATGGCGTTAACATCAACAAAACTGTCAATGTTAGGGAACAAAGCTAATCCATAAATGAGAAACACAAAGATAGCTTCAAAAGAATCCACATTACCGGCTTGAGCAAAAGCAGTAGCTTCCTTGATGAGGAAATCAGATGGCAACCCAAACAATCCTCCTTTCTTCACCCAATGAGCCTCTATCTCAGACTTCTTCAAGTGAAGATCTTCAACAATAAGATGAGATCTGGGAATCTCCTCCAATCCACTAAATGGTACCTTGCTAGAAACAGGTATCCCTAAGAGATGAGAATACTCCTCCAATGTAGGCACAAGCTGAAAATCTGGGAAAGTGAAACAACGGTAGAGAGGATCATATAACTGCACTAGTACACTCAAAAGTCCTTCAACCACATCAACAAACAAGATAGACAAAAGCTACCCATGACGTTGTTTGAAGTCCAAGGGATCTAATACAAAAGATGCTAGCTTCCTTAACTCTTTCAAATAGGGACATCTGAAACTGTACTTCTTAGTGTTCCTTCATCCATAATCCATGGTCTGAAAATATTTGCAAATAATACCTCAGTTCCTTGAAATTTTCATGTGATGAATGTTATGATGCGCATGAATGCATGAATGCAACAATCACAAATAAGGGATCACACACAAGGCAAACAACAAAGGTCAAGGGATGAATCAAGTCATTGTCAAGATCAATCATCCATTTTGGTGGATTATGGTTTACACCTTATCAACACCCAAGTTCCATTGATATTGACAAGACTTGATTGGATCAACCAAGAATCAGGGGTTTGTTGTAAGTCACGAGCATGGAGTCTGGCTAAGAACCATCCCAAAGGAGTGAACTAAGGATAAAAACCTATAGATCATGTTCTAAAAAGTTCCTAGAGTCTTAATTCCATCTATCGGATATTACAAGTTAAGATGACTGACTCATCGACCCATAATATTCTCAACAGAAACTCTTCTGAGTGTAGTATCGTGTAACAACTGTTGTCAAATCTACACTTGAACAGTCTCCGCACTACGTCCTAAATAGGCCAAGAGGGGGTAAATGTTCTACGGTCCTCAACTTCTCGGACCCAAATTAGAGATAGTAATGCCTAACCACAAATACTTGTGTGACATTTCCAAATCCAAAAGGGTCTCCACTGAGTAGATGGACCTCAAGCCAACTTGTTAAGGACTACTCCACACAAGTCGAACATGACTATACCATCCTCCTATCTTAATTGCAATCAAGTTCGGGTTAGAACTTATCTGACCACTTAGAGATCACCAAGCACAACAAGCAAATTATATCACACAAACAAATACACATATATCAAATATATATGATTATATACACACAAAAAAGTAGGCTAAACCCACTGGAGACTACTCCCCAGTAGAGTGGCCACTTAATTTCTGTAGCGGTAAATTCATGATCATCAAGCTATGGATAAGCTAGAGATCAAATAACAAGAGTCGCCACCGCGCTTTTATTGCTTCCAAGGGAAAAGGGAAAAGTACAAACAAAACCCAAAAGTAAGAAGTTTTCAAATCAAAACTAATAAAATATTAGAGATTACAGGTAAGGGGGTTGGTTACAAAGAGGGAAGGTGTTAGCACCGAAAGTGTCCTAGGTACTCCTAGGGAGCCCTTTTTTGTGTGAACATGTATTTTGTACAAAGTTATCTTTACAAACAAATAGAGTGAGGGGATGATAAAAGAATTCATTAACTATATTTTTGTGATACAAGTTTCAAAGTGGATGCATTGCTTTTAATAAAATTAAGTTTAAAAGGCACAAAGGCTTGAAAATGGTTTGAATGAGTTAGTTCTTTTTTGGCTTTCGAAAGTTTAGGTCAAGTATAGTTAAGTCTATTTACAAGTTTGATTAAGAAAAGAAGTTTGAAAAATGCAATGGCATAAGGCCAAAGTTTCTATCTTTTGCAAAGTGGTCAAAGTTTATAACAAAACTAGTTCAATCAAAGAAGATTTTAGAAAAAGGAGGGAGAGATTTTGAAATTAAATAAATGGGGAGGCGATGAAGAGACTAATCCTATGCACAAAATTAAAAGTTAAGAGTTGAAAAGATTTGACCAATGGGTAGCAATCCAATATGCAAGAATGCCATATAGAAACCCCAAATTCCCTTGGATATTAGAATCAAGCAATAAACAATGCATATTATATCAATCTTGAAGAGCAAGGCATTAAATAAAGATAGCCACATCCAAGCTTAGCCACTCCATGATCTTCTTCAAATTAGCCCATGTAGCAGATGAGTTCCATAAGTCACAGGTTCAAAATAACAGCTTCACAATGATCATGTTGAAGATGAACTCAAAGGGATCTTGAATGATGTATCAAATGAAATTTCAAATTGCAATCGCTTGGTTTCACAAAAGTTGGCATTGGCCAAGTCCTTTAGCATAGGGAGGTTGCCTAGATTCTACGTCCAATTGTCCAAGATCAAGTCAACAGTCCACACAAAAGTTTTTTTAGGTTTTTTTTTGTTATTATGTACATTAATGGTCAAAGACCACACAAACAAACAAAATATACACAAGCAAGATATATCACACAATATGGTCCAAATGGATAAAGGGAATATTGCATTAACATAAACAATTAGAATGGTATGAATAATGGCAAATGAATAGAACTTGAAATTAAATGGCATTAAAGTAATGGCTTGAAATTAAATGTTAATTGTTAATGAGTTAGAAGTTAGTATTGTTTTGCTTTTTTTGTTTTTTTTTGTTTTAAGTCATTCTTTGGAGAACACTCAACCCACTTATCACAAGCATGGATCCTTGAGCCAAGACATCTTCCAAAGGAAGGAAGAAAAGCCAAGTTTCCACATAATACCATGAAAGAGGGGAGACTTATAATCTCACTAACTAGAATGCTATGCCTTTTTGTGTCAAAAATTTAGCGCTATGTTAAGCAATCGTAATTGGACTTATGTAGAAATCACAACTATTTGAGGCCGGGCAATAGAATTTTGGTGTTAATGCATGTTAGAGACATAATATAATGGACTATGCTCATGAAACATACCACACACAAAAAGAATATGCAAAAGAGGTGGCCTAATCTCATCCATACTTATGTTGATTTTGCAATCAACTAGCCTTAGGACTTAGAGATATCATATGCCAAATGAGATGAATGCATAAAGAAGGGGAATGAGATGAAGAGGGAAGGGAATGGATCAAAACTCAAATTGGTCAAAGGAGGACTTTTACCAAATTAATATCATTCATTCATTTTGGGAGACGTGCCAACGCACCGCCGGAGCCAGAGCTTCGGTCTTCTTCTCCGGTGGTCCTCACCGGACTGGTCCACTCTAAACCATCACCAAAATAAAAAAGGAGGACATGATCTGAAAGAAAAAATGGTGTAGAGCACGAATCTGACCTCAATTTTAACTAACTCCACATATATAGAAAGATATGAGGAGTTGAACTTTGAGGTGTGTCAACTGAGTTGCTTCGATTTGATCTCTAAGCAACTCAATCTTCTTGCCTACATTGGTAGGACTTCAGACAACCAAAGATCCAAGAGAATTGATGAAAATTGAGTGAGAATCGAAGAGATGAAGTTTTCTGAAAATTACCTTCAATGTTGCGTAGAAAACTTGAGGTTGCTTGCTTCAAACATGATCTGATCACACTTGATAAGCTTGCAGGGAGTGGTTAGCAATGGTGCAAGGCTTTGGATCCTGGAGTTCTTGAATCTCCAAATAGTTGAGATTCAAACTCAATTTTCAGATTAAAAATTATCAGGTTTTCCTTTAGAATGAGAGGGTTTCAATTAGGGGGCAAAGCTGGCGCGCAAGGTCTTTTTGAATTGAGCTCCAAGGGCCTGTATTTATAGCATTTAGGGTCGATAATTGCACACTTGAAAATTTGCTAAATTTGGCAATGTGATTTACAAGCTTGCATGGGCGTGTACAGACCCATGAAGCAATCCATTTTGATCCAATTGCAACTGTACTGAAGTTCAAATGATGCTTCATTGGTAAGGCAATGTGAAATGGAGTTTTGAACATTTGATTTCCTCCAATGGTGCATCTCTTTTAAAGCCATGCGCAGCCCTAGCAAATTTCATCCAAAATGCATGAAATTGGGTTCTTTGGAAAGCTTGGATCAAGGGGAACAAGTTTGATGTTTAACACTTTTTAATTTGGAGCTTGGATCATGGTGAATTTGAAGGGGGAAGTTCGGCAATTTCAACATGTTGAAAAAATTTCTAAGTGTCAAGCCATATATCTCAACTTTCCACCTTGCTTAACTTTTTATGTGAGTTTCAGATGAGAAAAGTGTCTTTATCAAAGTTGTAGCTATTTCAAATAGCTTCAAAATTGTCACTAATTTCATGTCATTTGGATTTATAATGATAGAGTTATGCATTTTTGAAGTTTGGAAAAATCACTTGTTCAATGGTATAGGTCAAAAATGACCTATAATGTATCCTTATATCACATGCTCATAAAAGTTGAATTAGATCTCACTCCAAACATAAAAATTGAAGTAGACATCTTGAATTTGATTTTGCAACTTGGAAATCTTTCATCTCATAAAAATTGAGCAAGTTATGGCCTTGGTAAGTTGACTTTCAAATTAGGGTTTAGACAAAATGACCTATAATGTTTCAACATAGAAAATGATTTTCCAAGAAAAACTAGCTCTAGGTATCAACATGAAAGTTGTTTGGAATGTCATTTATAGTAATGTTACTCTTGGAATCATTTTCATATGGTGATAATTCTAGGAGATAGGGCCTAGGGAGACCCAGTTTTGATAAGATGAATTCATCTGGCCACCACCATCAACCAACTTGCTAACCTTAACCTCTCTTGACTTTCTTGGCTCATGGTAGATCATATATGCATAAGATGATGAATTTTGAAGTGTCCCTTGAGAAATTTTATCAATTGGTGAGATGGCTTGTTGGAGAAGTTACTCAGGATACCCAGTCAAACTAGGGTTTCCAAGGCAAATCACCTCCAAACTCTTGAAGAAAACTTGATCAATATAACATGTAGGAATCAATGGAACTCATATATGATGCTTTGAGACATTGTGGATCAATTCATGGTTATGCTCTTTGTCATGAGTGCCTTAAACCCTAGATATGAACTTGATAAATCAATGTGATCATGCCCTACCTAAAAAAGAGTTAGGCAAATGCAAAGACATATTTTTTGGTATTTTGGTTAGTAAAATGATAATTTACAAGTATGATACAATCACATGGTGCTTGGGGATCTCTCCCAAAACAAACCCAATGAGAGAGGGGTAAGGAGGATGCCAAGGTATGATCCCAATGCCAATGCTTATGATGAAATTGCATGAGGGATCTTAGGGTCAAAATTGGGGTCTTACAAGAAGGTACCTGCAGAGAAGTCTAATCATGAAGATGACATGATGTTAGATGATTTCGATTCACATTTGGAGGCCTATTTAGACATCACTTGCAATGTGGTATCCGTATTTCCTAGAAAATATGATCAAGTTATGGAAGTAGAGGAGCCAAAAGATTTGACTGAAATGGAGATGGCTAGGCACAAGCCTGTTTGTTATTATATAATGAACAATGGTTGTGTAGAAGAACAAAATTCCTTTTTTGAAAGGACGGATGAATCAACGAAAAGTCATTTGAAGCCCCTGTTTATCAGAGGTAAAGTAGGAAACATGGGACTGAATAAGATCCTAGTCGATGGCGGAACGAAAATTAACCTGATGCCACACTACATGCTGAAAAACATTAGGAAAGATGATACCGATACAAGGCCCTATGACATGATTCTGTCGAACTATGAATGGAAGGTTGGAACATAACAAATATCCTTGGAAATAGTTCTCAACTAAATTGTGTTTTCAGAATTATTGGTGCTTTCATAAATAGAATTATGTTTGAAGTTACATAAATACTGCTCGTTTTCCTAATATACATAAAGAATCAAAGTAGTTTTATGATAAAGTGTGTGTATGCTTATTTTAAAACTTAAATAATGTTAATTATTTATAATAAAATAACTTTTTTTAATTACGTGCGTGTTTAAAATAATAAAGTTTTTAGAATAATTAATTGCTTTAATAAAATATTAAGTTTGACTTAAGTATGAGATACTATAAATCACTATTACAAATAACGCTTTTAACGTCACATGTAAAAGAGATGTAACCTCAACTACTGAGGCGATGTAACGAAGGACAATATGAAAAGATGTCATTTAACACATCGACTAATGAAAAATCGAGGGGTAAAGTTATCTAATCATGAGTTCGAACTCCAACATCTGCATTTTTATTATATAAAAATCTTGATGGCGCGTCCAACATAAAATCTCGATTTTGTTTAAAAACTGAGGTAATAACCCTATATTATTACGTCGGTTTTATTTAAAAATGGAGGGGTGAATTTTTTTAATATTTTGTTCGTACCTGAATTACAGAACCATATTTTACAGATTTTTGAAACATAAACACTGTACCTGCGTTACAGAAACATATCACAGACAATAGTTTACACCAAATGCAAAGTCAAAATTGGACAAAGATTATAATTTTACAACAAAATTAAATCAAATGATTAACCAACAAAAGCAATTACCAAAATGGAAAGTCTTGTAGGCTGTCCAAAAGTTCTATGCTAAGATTTGTCACCGATCGTTAAATACCTATAATTTGAACAACAATTTAAACCAATTAGAATAATCAACAACAATATTAAATCTTTAGTAAAAGGAATAAAAAAGAGAAAAATAAATAATTACAAATTACTAAGTGATATACAACATTTACTTACTAGTTTTCTCATATTCCCTATTTATGATCACGACGAATATCATGCACATCATCTGAATTATTTTCTTCAAATGGTTGACGACATGTGTTGCGAAACAAGGGGTCTCGCAGTTAAAATCTTGATTTTCACCAGGAAGACATTTTCCTTGAATTACAATTGACAATCTAGTGTTTGAAGGACTAGTGACATAAAAAACTTGTTTTGCTTGGGTTGCCATGATGAATGGTTCGTTCTTATTAGTTTCACTATGCCAAATAAGGGAAAAGAGGGCACTTTTTTTGGTCTATAACAGCGCTTTAAAGCGCCCTCTAATCTGGCGCTGGCATAGGTAAAGACAGCGCTTTTTTTCCTGGTGAAAGCGCTCTCTAAAGTGGCTCTTTAAGCCCTTTAAGGGCCACTTTAGAGGGGCGCTTTTTAAAGAAAGCGCCCTCTAAAGACATTCTTCTGACCAAACTCCAAGCGCTTCCAATCTGTTTTATCTTCATAAATAGGACACACACATTGACCTTTTATGCTATACCCTGATAGATTTCCGTATGCTGGAAAATCATTAATTGTGCCAAACAACATCGCCCTCAAGTTGAAACTTTCTTTCCTATATCCATCATAAACCTCCACACCGGTCTCCCACAAAATCTTTAAATCTTCGATTAAGGGCTTCAAGTACACGTCTATGTCATTCCCTGGTTGTTTAGGTCCAGAAATCAACATAGACAACATCATGTACTTACGCTTCATACATAGCCATAGAGGTAGGTTATAAATCATAATAATCATAGGCCATGTACTGTGTGAGATACTCTGGATACCGTGTGGGTTCATTCCATCAGTAGATAATGCCAAGCGAAGGTTTCTTGATTCTTCTCCAAATTCAGGATAATCATTATCAATTTTCAACCACTGTGGTGAATCTGCCGGATGTCGATACTTTCCATCTATAATTCTTTCATCTGCATGCCAGGTCAAGTGTCTTGAATCGGTTTTGTAACACCCCAATAAAATAAAATAATTATTTAAATTGAATTAATAGTATATTATTAATTTAATTAAATAATTAGATTATTATTATTGGATTATTTTAATTATTTTGGAATAATAATTATTATTGGAAAATATATAAGTGTGAAATGAGGAAAGAGAATCCCATTTGGTAAAGGAGTGTTTTCACGTGAAAACAGAGAAACTGCAGAGAAGAGGAAAAGGGCAGAGGCAGAGCAAGAGGAAGAAAGTTGGAGAAGAGAAAGAGCTTGAACTCAAAGAATTGCCGGATTATCTCAGGTAAGGGGGGTTTATCGTCGATTCATGGGTATTATGGGATAATATGTAATGGGTAGTGATAAGCCGTCGATTTAACCCTAATTGGGACTGTATATGCTGAAATTGATGTTGGATAAACTGTGTTAAAAACTGTAAATTGAATCGATAGTTGTGCGAGTCGTAAATGTTAGACTATGGCACGGATCCCAACTAAAAACTTGAATCGGCACTACCAACTTATGAGACAAATTGGGTTTTTGTAGAAAGGGTTTTAGATGCGGGAGCGGCCGGAAAACCTGATATGCATTAAGCTGACGGAACTTGGAATAACTCAGAAAAATCTGAGTCTGCGCGCGAACGGTCGACCATAGAGTCGGCGTGCGCTGACCCGTGGGGCAAGCGCCGACTGTATGCGTCGACGCAAGGCATTTTTCGCCGACCCGTGACTTAAACGTCGACCCTATGCGTCGACGCAAAGGGTGTTTGCGCTGACTCCCTCCAGTTGAGCAGAGCCTTTGCGCCGACCAGCGAGCTTTGAGCTGACCCCTATGGTCGACGAAAAGCCTTCATTCTTTGTTCATGGACGTGCATAATGGTGTTGTCATCATCGAAACTTGATATCGTATGTTGCAAAGTGGAAAAAATGGATATGTTAATGTTGTGTACATAATTGAGAGCTGGCCTATGTCGGCACGTGATGTAATAGGGATTGTATTCCGCTGTTGTGAGCCGTATAGGTATTAGTAGAGAGTGCTAATACGGTGTTTAATTGACTTACATGATAATGATGTGTCGATTGATGTATGATGGCATGCCTAATGATGTGAATGTATATATATTGCCTGTGTTGTGAATGGACTGTTGTATGGCTTAGAGTGTAAGCTTATGTCCGTTGTGAATTATTGTTGATGCTGCATTGCTAGGTGATTAGCGTGTATAGCATAGCCTTCGGGGCTGTAGCTAATTCCCATTGTGAGGAATTAGTGAGTGAATTGTTGTGGTAATTGTTGTTGATGTTTGCATGCTAGATGATTAGCTTGCATAGTCTAGCCTTCGGGGCTGTAGCTAATTTCCATTGTGAGGAATTAGTGAGTGAGTCATTAGATCTCAATGAGTGGGACTAGTGAGCTTAGTAGCCGTATCCGGAGGGATCGGTGAGCTTGAACTGTATGTTCAAGAAGAGTCGGTACCGCATTTCATGGAGTCTCATTACATAGTGAATGCATGGCATAGCCTGTGGGGCTGTAGCTAATTCCCATTGTGAGGAATTAGTGAGTAAATCGTTGTGTTGTGTTGTGATGTTGAATATGGTTTGAAAATTATACATATGATATATATTATTGTTGAGTATGATGTTGGAGTTAACACTGCCGTTATTGAGGGTGTAGTCTGGTTAGGGTGAATTGTTGCGTTATTTACTTAACATTACATAATGTTGTATAATGCCTATTACATTGATTGAGGAACTCACCCTTACAGCTATTTTTCAGGTAACAAGCAGTGAGTTGAGTAGAAGCTATTCTTTGGAGTCTAATGCCGTCTTTAGCGGGTCATGCTCTGATAGATGTAACATCGGGAGGGGATGTTTTAATTAATTGATATTGGTTGTTGAATGATTTACATGTATCGTGTTACATGCTTTACCTTGATGCTAGATTTTATTCCGCTGCGAATTATGCAAAAGAACCTTATTTTGATTTAATAAATGAGCATGACAGGACATTTTGATAATTGTGGTGAAATGATTGTGTGACACCCTTCGGGGCATAATTACTCTGATTTGATATGTTATATATTTTAATTAAATATTTTGGGGTATTTAGAAGGGTGTTACATTAGTGGTATCAGAGCATAGTCGGTCGAGTCGAGTCGTAATTATTCTGTTTCCCCTGTACGGGATAGGTGTTGTGTAACCCTATCAGTACTTATTGTTTTAGCTTGTTGGGTTTTCAGAATAGAGATGGCTGGAAGAGGTAGAGACGATGCTGCAATTGCTGAGGCTCTGGGTATGCTAGCTGGAGTACTTGGAGGGAATCCGAATGTTGCGGGAATGGGAGCTGCTCGTCAACTGAGTGAGTTCCAGAAGAACAATCCTCCAGTGTTTAAGGGAGCATACGATCCAGATGGCGCTCAGAAGTGGTTGAAGGAGATCGAGAGAATCTTCCGAGTAACTGAGTGTGCCGAGAACCAGAAGGTCAGGTTCGGTACGCATATGCTGTCAGAAGAAGCTGATGATTGGTGGGTTGCTACCCGCACTGAGTTGGAAACTGCTGGGAATGCTGAGATTACTTGGGCTGTGTTCAGAGAGAGATTTCTGAGGAAGTACTTTCCAGAGGATGTCAGAGGAAAGAAAGAGATAGAGTTCTTGGAATTGAAGCAGGGTAACCGGTCTGTTACTGAGTATGCTGCTAAGTTCACCGAGCTGTCAAAGTACTATACTCCCTATAATGAGGCTGCTGGAGAATTTTCAAAATGTGTGAAGTTTGAGAACGGGTTGCGTCCCGAGATCAAGCAGGCGATTGGATATCAGCGAATCAGGGTGTTTTCTGATTTGGTTGACTGTTGCAGGATTTTTGAACAGGATTCCAAGGCTAGAGCAGAGAGCTATCAGCAAAGGGTTGATAGGAGGGGTAAGAATCAGATTGATCGTGGGAAACCGTATGCAGCTGGCAAGGGTTTCCAGAAGCAGAGTGGGATGAAGAGGCCTAGTGGGGGAGACTCTAGTGCTCCTGCTAAGTGTTATAGATGTGGTCGGGCTGGACATCGTGTTCATGAGTGTACCAGTGCTGAGATGAAGTGTTTCAAGTGTGGAAAAGGTGGTCATTTGGCTGCAGAGTGTAGGTTGAAGACTGTGACTTGTTTCAACTGTGGAGAGTTGGGTCATATCAGTCCACAGTGTCCTAAGCCGAAGAAGGAGAATCAGTCAGGAGGCAAGGTCTTTGCCCTATCAGGTTCTGAGACTTTTGCAGATGATCGTTTGATCAGAGGTACGTGTTATATTAATGGCTTTCCTCTTGTAGCTATTATTGACACCGGTGCTACTCATTCTTTTATATCCTTGGATTGTGCTGTGAAACTTAAGTTAGAGATATCTGAGATGTTGGGTAGTATGGTGATTGATACTCCTGCGAAGGGTTCAGTGACTACTACTTCAGTTTGTTTAAGTTGCCCATTGAGTATTTTTGGTAGGGATTTTGGGATAGACCTTGTGTGTCTTCCTCTAGTACAGATTGACGTTATCTTGGGTATGAACTGGTTGGTGTTTAACCGGATTTCTATCAATTGTTTTGATAAGACTGTGATATTTCCTGAGAAGAAGGAAGGAAGGAGTTTGTTTCTATCAGCGAGGCAGGTGAGTGAGGAAGTAGCAGATGGGGCAGAGTTGTTTATGCTGTTAGCGACTTTGGAGGCTAAAGATAAACTGGTGATTGGCGATCTAGCTGTGGTGTGTGATTTTCCTGATGTGTTCCCGGAAGAGGTGAATGAATTGCCGCCAGAGCGTGAAGTTGAGTTCTCGATTGATTTGGTACCTGGTACTAGACCGATATCGATGGTGCCGTACCGTATGTCTGCTGTTGAGTTAGCTGAATTGAAAAGTCAGTTGGAAGATTTGTTGGATAAGAAGTTTATTCGTCCAAGTGTGTCACCGTGGGGTGCACCAGTGTTGTTGGTTAAGAAGAAAGAAGGTACTATGAGGTTGTGTGTGGACTACAGGCAACTAAATAAAGTGACGATCAAGAATCGGTATCCCTTGCCGAGGATTGATGATTTGATGGATCAGTTGGTTGGTGCGAGTGTGTTCAGCAAGATAGATTTGAGATCTGGGTATCATCAGATACGTGTGAAGACTGAGGATATTCAGAAGACTGCTTTCAGAACAAGGTATGGACATTATGAGTATTCTGTAATGCCTTTTGGCGTGACTAATGCGCCTGGAGTATTTATGGAGTATATGAATAGGATTTTCCATCCGTACCTGGACGAGTTTGTTGTGGTGTTTTTTGACGATATTTTGGTGTATTCGAAATCTGAAGAAGAGCATGCTGAGCATTTGAGAGTGGTTTTAGGAGTTCTACGAGAAAAGAAGTTGTTTGCTAAACTCTCTAAATGTGAATTTTGGTTAGAAGAGGTTAGTTTTCTTGGTCATGTGATTTCAAGAGGTGGTGTTGCTGTTGATCCTTCTAAGATAGAAGCGGTATCTAAGTGGGAAGCTCCTAAGTCTGTTGCTGAGATTCGAAGTTTTCTTGGTTTGGCTGGTTATTATAGGAAGTTCATTGAGGGATTTTCTAAGTTGGCATTACCGTTGACGATGTTGACCAGAAAGGGGCAAGCGTTTGTGTGGGACTCAAAATGTGAAGGAGGTTTCCAAGAGTTAAAGAGAAGGTTGACTACTGCTCCTATTTTGACGTTACCGAGTTCGTCGGAACCGTTTGAAGTTTACTGTGATGCTTCGTTGTTGGGTTTGGGTGGTGTGTTGATGCAGAATAAGCAAGTTATAGCTTATGCTTCGAGACAGCTAAGGGTTCATGAGAGAAACTATCCGACGCATGATTTAGAGTTGGCAGCTGTGGTATTTGTTCTGAAATTATGGAGACATTATTTATACGGGTCAAGATTTGAGGTTTTCAGTGACCATAAAAGTTTAAAGTATTTGTTTGATCAGAAAGAGCTGAATATGAGACAAAGGAGATGGTTAGAGTTTCTGAAGGATTATGACTTTGGTTTGAATTACAATCCGGGTAAAGCAAACGTAGTAGCTGATGCGTTGAGTCGGAAATCATTACATATGTCTATGTTAATGGTTAAGGAATTGGATTTGATTGAACAGTTTAGAGACTTGAGTTTGGTGTGTGAGAGTACTCACAATAGTGTTAAATTGGGAATGTTGAAGTTAACGAGTGGTATTCTGGATGAGATCAGAGAGGGTCAGAAATCCGATATGCTTTTGGTTGACAAGTTGACTCTAGTGAATCAAGGGCAAGGTGGTGAATTCAGAGTTGATGAGAATGGTGTTTTGAGATTTGGTGATCGGGTGTGTATTCCGGATGTTACTGAGCTTAAGAAGAGCATTCTTGAGGAAGGACATCGTAGTGGTTTGAGTATTCATCCTGGAGCTACGAAGATGTATCATGATTTGAAAAAGTTATTTTGGTGGCCGGGAATGAAGAAAGAAATTGCGAGTTTTGTTTATTCCTGTTTGACTTGTCAGAAGTCAAAGATTGAGCATCAGAAGCCGTTTGGGCTAATGCAACCGTTGGCTATTCCAGAGTGGAAGTGGGATAGTATCAGTATGGATTTTGTTTCTGGTTTGCCGAGGACAAATAAGAATTTTGAAGCTATTTGGGTGATTGTGGATAGATTGACGAAGTCGGCTCATTTCATTCCGATCAGAATGGATTATCCGTTAGAGAAATTAGCCGAGTTGTATATTGAGAAGATTGTAAGTTTGCATGGTATTCCGTCGAGTATTGTTTCGGACAGAGATCCTAGATTTACATCGAAATTTTGGGAAGGTTTGCAGAGGGCTTTGGGAACTAAGCTGAGGTTGAGTTCTGCATATCATCCGCAGACTGATGGTCAGACTGAGAGGACGATTCAGTCATTGGAGGATCTTTTGAGAGCTTGTGTTTTGGAAAAAGGAGGTGCTTGGGATAGTTATTTACCTTTGATTGAGTTTACCTACAACAATAGTTTTCATTCGAGCATTGGTATGGCACCGTTTGAAGCTTTGTATGGTAGGAGATGTCGGACACCTTTATGTTGGTATGAGTCCGGTGAGAGTGTTGTAGTTGGACCAGAGATTGTTCAACAGACTACAGAAAAGATTAAGATGATTCAGGAGAAGATGAGAATTGCTCAGAGTCGTCAGAAGAGTTATCATGACAAGAGGAGGAAGTCACTTGAGTTCCAAGAGGGAGACCATGTGTTTCTTCGTGTTACTCCGATAACTGGTGTTGGTCGAGCTTTGAAGTCGAAGAAGTTGACACCTCGTTTTATTGGTCCTTATCAGATTTTGGAGAGGATAGGAGAGGTAGCCTATCGTATCGCTTTACCGCCGTCGCTTGCGAATTTACATGAGGTTTTTCATGTGTCTCAGTTGAGGAGATACATTCATGATCCGTCGCATGTAGTCCAAGTAGATGATGTACAGGTGAGAGATAACCTGACTGTTGAAACATCACCTATGAGGATCGAGGATCGAGAGTTGAAGCAATTGCGGGGTAAAGAGATTGCCTTGGTGAAGGTAGCTTGGGGAGGACCAGCAGGTGGCAACGCGACTTGGGAACTGGAGAGTAAGATGAAGGAGTCTTATCCAGAGTTGTTCGCTTGAGGTATGTTTTCGAGGACGAAAACTCTTTTAGTGGGGGAGAGTTGTAACACCCCAATAAAATAAAATAATTATTTAAATTGAATTAATAGTATATTATTAATTTAATTAAATAATTAGATTATTATTATTGGATTATTTTAATTATTTTGGAATAATAATTATTATTGGAAAATATATAAGTGTGAAATGAGGAAAGAGAATCCCATTTGGTAAAGGAGTGTTTTCACGTGAAAACAGAGAAACTGCAGAGAAGAGGAAAAGGGCAGAGGCAGAGCAAGAGGAAGAAAGTTGGAGAAGAGAAAGAGCTTGAACTCAAAGAATTGCCGGATTATCTCAGGTAAGGGGGGTTTATCGTCGATTCATGGGTATTATGGGATAATATGTAATGGGTAGTGATAAGCCGTCGATTTAACCCTAATTGGGACTGTATATGCTGAAATTGATGTTGGATAAACTGTGTTAAAAACTGTAAATTGAATCGATAGTTGTGCGAGTCGTAAATGTTAGACTATGGCACGGATCCCAACTAAAAACTTGAATCGGCACTACCAACTTATGAGACAAATTGGGTTTTTGTAGAAAGGGTTTTAGATGCGGGAGCGGCCGGAAAACCTGATATGCATTAAGCTGACGGAACTTGGAATAACTCAGAAAAATCTGAGTCTGCGCGCGAACGGTCGACCATAGAGTCGGCGTGCGCTGACCCGTGGGGCAAGCGCCGACTGTATGCGTCGACGCAAGGCATTTTTCGCCGACCCGTGACTTAAACGTCGACCCTATGCGTCGACGCAAAGGGTGTTTGCGCTGACTCCCTCCAGTTGAGCAGAGCCTTTGCGCCGACCAGCGAGCTTTGAGCTGACCCCTATGGTCGACGAAAAGCCTTCATTCTTTGTTCATGGACGTGCATAATGGTGTTGTCATCATCGAAACTTGATATCGTATGTTGCAAAGTGGAAAAAATGGATATGTTAATGTTGTGTACATAATTGAGAGCTGGCCTATGTCGGCACGTGATGTAATAGGGATTGTATTCCGCTGTTGTGAGCCGTATAGGTATTAGTAGAGAGTGCTAATACGGTGTTTAATTGACTTACATGATAATGATGTGTCGATTGATGTATGATGGCATGCCTAATGATGTGAATGTATATATATTGCCTGTGTTGTGAATGGACTGTTGTATGGCTTAGAGTGTAAGCTTATGTCCGTTGTGAATTATTGTTGATGCTGCATTGCTAGGTGATTAGCGTGTATAGCATAGCCTTCGGGGCTGTAGCTAATTCCCATTGTGAGGAATTAGTGAGTGAATTGTTGTGGTAATTGTTGTTGATGTTTGCATGCTAGATGATTAGCTTGCATAGTCTAGCCTTCGGGGCTGTAGCTAATTTCCATTGTGAGGAATTAGTGAGTGAGTCATTAGATCTCAATGAGTGGGACTAGTGAGCTTAGTAGCCGTATCCGGAGGGATCGGTGAGCTTGAACTGTATGTTCAAGAAGAGTCGGTACCGCATTTCATGGAGTCTCATTACATAGTGAATGCATGGCATAGCCTGTGGGGCTGTAGCTAATTCCCATTGTGAGGAATTAGTGAGTAAATCGTTGTGTTGTGTTGTGATGTTGAATATGGTTTGAAAATTATACATATGATATATATTATTGTTGAGTATGATGTTGGAGTTAACACTGCCGTTATTGAGGGTGTAGTCTGGTTAGGGTGAATTGTTGCGTTATTTACTTAACATTACATAATGTTGTATAATGCCTATTACATTGATTGAGGAACTCACCCTTACAGCTATTTTTCAGGTAACAAGCAGTGAGTTGAGTAGAAGCTATTCTTTGGAGTCTAATGCCGTCTTTAGCGGGTCATGCTCTGATAGATGTAACATCGGGAGGGGATGTTTTAATTAATTGATATTGGTTGTTGAATGATTTACATGTATCGTGTTACATGCTTTACCTTGATGCTAGATTTTATTCCGCTGCGAATTATGCAAAAGAACCTTATTTTGATTTAATAAATGAGCATGACAGGACATTTTGATAATTGTGGTGAAATGATTGTGTGACACCCTTCGGGGCATAATTACTCTGATTTGATATGTTATATATTTTAATTAAATATTTTGGGGTATTTAGAAGGGTGTTACAGGTTTCACTATGAAACATGCGTCTAAATCTCGGAATAACAGGAAAATACCACAAGACTTTTGCTGGAGACAACTTGTTCTTATATCGCGAGACACCGCATTTAGGACACTCATTTAACGATGCATACTCATTTCGAAACAAAACGCAATCGTTTGGACATGCATGTATCTTATCATAGCTCATGCCAATAGAGCACAACATCTTTTTGGTCTCATATGTTCGATTGGGAAGAACATTATCCTCAGGAAGCATATCTTTCAAAAGGGCTAATAACTCTGCGAAACTTTTATCCGACCATCCATTGCCCGCCTTTAAGTTGTACAACTTTAATACCGCAGACAATCTTGTGAATTTAGTGCAACCATCATACAAAGGTTTCTCTGCATCACTTACCAACCTCTCAAACATTTCGGGACAATCCTTAAGATCTCCTTCAAGTGCTTCTGCAATCTCTTCAACTCGATCACAATCGTATGTATCTGCGCCACTATAGTTTGAGGCATAGGTCGTACTATCCCCCGGTTCAACATTCTCGTTACTTTTCTCACCATGCAAATTCCAACATGTATAACTTCGATCAATTCCATGCCTCATTAGATGCGATGTCAACTGAACTGCGTCAACCCGTTTCCCATAACAACAACCCAAGCAAGGGCATATCATTCTACTGGGGTCTTCGGCGTGCGCAACGACAAACTTAACGAATTCTGATACCCCATTCTCGTACTCTCTCGACAATCGATTGGAAGACATCCATGTATTATCTATTACTAATTAGAATAAACAAAAAACAATTTCAGAAGAGAAACCAAAAATGGGATGAGACAAAACAATTTCGCTTTATTGAGTTAGTCTCTGTGCAGGGCATTCATGTCTCCAACAACAACCCAAAACCAAAACAATTTTGGTTTATTGAGTTAGTTTCTCAACATTTTCAGATATCTCTGACTTCAATAGCATGAGAATGTATGAACCATGCATTAAGCATTAGTGGTATGCACTAATTTGTAGCATAGTTATATATCATCATATAGTTTTTACAAAAGATAAACATTGACTAGAAAATATATATGTAGAATTGTATAATGGTCTAACTGAAAGCTAATAGAAGAATAGTCGACTCTAATTTACTCTATCAAATAACATCCATACCTAAATTTCTTAAGTTACTAGCTACGCTATGTATGCTAGAATAAATACACTCATAAGCTGCATAGTGTACCTTTGATTGGTAGAAGGTGTTTTAGATATTGCTGCCTCCTTTTTCTACATCGAGAAACAAATGGAACAGTTGGTGAAATTTAACCCATAATGCCTAGTCTCCATTGCTAGCATTGCAACACAATAATTATTGTTGAGAATACTTAATAAATGTATGAACCAAGAAAAATGAAACCAAAAATGAACAATAGCGAACATCAGAAGAGAAACCAAGTAATATGAAGATTAGAAAAATACCTATGGTGTCAAAATCGAACAGCTAACAACGAATTAATAGAAGGAGGAAACATCGTAGATCTAACAGAGGTGGAAGGAGAACGCCTTAGAAGTAGCGAAAATCGTAGCAGTGAGAACCCTAACGTGAAAAAGAACGAAAATAACAGAGAGTGAAATAACAAAACGCGCAGTATGTTATAATTTTAATGTTTACTAAAGGGGACCTTAGAGGGCGCTTGTGGAAAAAAAGCGCCCTCTAAAGGGGGCCTAAGAGGGCGCTTATGAAAGCGCTCTCTAAGGCTTTCCAAAAGCGCTTTATAAACTGGAAATGCACATGGACTTATAGAGCGCTTTTTTAAAAGCGCCCTCTAAGGGTAACCTTAGAGGGCGCTTTCTAAAAAGCGCCCTGTATTGTTGTCCCTCTATCTCCTCCTTATTTTTTCGCTTCACCTTAGAGGGCGCTTTATTACAAAAGCGTCCTCTAAAGTGCGCTGTCTATTCCAGTTGTTCGCTCCTTATTTTTTCGCTTCACTTTAGAGTGCGCTTTTGTAATAAAGCGCCCTCTAAGGTGCGCTGTCTATTCCAGTTTTTGGCGTAGTGTTTCCTTTCGAAGACCAACTCGTTTGAATCCTAATTCATCTGTTTCTACACCAGTGTTACTATAATTCCACTTGCACTTAAATAAAAACACTTAAAAATAAACATAATCAATCTCCATAATCTCCTCAATGAACTCAATGTATGCTCTAGATGCTAGTAGAAGATTGTTATCTTTGACACTAGAGAAGTACATGGATTCAACTTCAACCATAACCCCACTATTTTGCATGGTACTACGACCATCATTTAATTTTTTGTAGAATTAATATCTAGTAACGTTGTATGCATTCCGAGTAATTACGTTAAACTTAGAGGTACATGACAACCATTTAATTGTCTTTGGTGCATAAGTACTCTCTTTAGAAACACTTTCATTAAACCAAGTTATGAAAATTTTATTATGCTCTACCAACACTCATTTTTCATTCATCCGGGGGTATTTTTCCTTTATAAGACTTTTGTGAGCGATCAAGTAAAGTTAAACTACAACCAGATTATTCAATATATATTAATGTGCTTGGAGAACTATATTTTAGCGAAATGTTTTTAGAATAATTAATTGGTTTAATAAAATGTAAAAGTTGACTTAAATATGAGACACCATAAATATAAGAATATTATTTAAAAAGTATCTATTGTCAAACTTTATTATTCAATAGGATATATATTTCTAAATGTTTGCTATACTTTTTGTTTTGACAATGTCAGGAACAAGTCTAGAAGCGCATATTCTTTTGTAAATAACCACACAACTAAGTTTACCTAAAATAAACACTTTGCGAATTCTAACAACATTGCCACCTTTACCTTTAATTCAAACATTGCCACCTTTACTTGGAAATATTCCAACAGTGGCATCGCCAACTAAAACATTTCATCTCTTCCTAAACTCACTATGCCACCGCTTCCTAACTTTCCTACCAATATTCCATCTCTCAATATTCCACCATGGTGTTATTACACCTTGTGTATGCGGAAGTTAATTGAGAGAAAGATAAATAGAGTATTGTAGAGGAAGGGAAGAGAAGAGAGAGTGATGAGTGAGAATACATGATTGTTATTATTGAAGGGGGTTGTTCAAAATTACATAAGTAGTTAGTATTTATACACATATAGCAACTAACTAACAAACTAAGCTTGAATTAATACACACCATGCTCCCTTAATCCAAACTTTCACCAAGTCATACACATCAGAAGCGATTACTTCAGACTCTACATCTTCAGACTCCAGTCACTCTACATCACATGAAACACAATAAAATTAAGAAAAAATTACAATATTAAGAATTAAACCAAAATAAGAAAGGAGTTTTTAAAGTAGTATCTAAATGTGTGAATCATTATTAATATAATATATATAAAATTATAAAACAATAGAGTCAAGTAACTTGAAAAACAACTAAAAATACATAAACTTTATCATCCAAAAAGGAGTAGCGGTAATTATCCGCTTTACTTCCATTATGGTGTAATTCATACTATATTTCTTTGTCATATAATTACTATAATAAAAATACTACTATGATTATAACCTCATATAATTTCATCACATAGATGAGGCAATGTGTGTACTACAATGAATATATTTATTTGAATACATAATGCAACCTATTTAGGGTTTATGGATTGAAAGTGTTTGGGAGAAAAATGGAAAGAAGGAGAAAAAATAATTGGTTGATTCGGGAGTGCTGGGAACTGGAGTGGGAGCTGGTGATGACACTGGTGGAATGTTGAAAAATGAATCAGTGGATGGAAAGCTAGAAAATGGTGGAAGACTTCCTTCAGGCAATGATGGAATTACAGATAAATCTGATAAATCTGACAAAGATGATTTTGGTAAAGATGGGATGGTAGGGTTTGGTAGTGTGGTTGTTTGAAGAAGCATCCTCTAAAGGTCTTAGAGGCTAGAACATCATAGTCTTTGAAGCGGAAGCCTCTAAAGGAGTCAGCGGATGGAATAGCCTGACCTCTGAAGCTTTATTAGCTTCTGAACCATCAACTTCTGAAGGAGTCAGAGGTGGGAACTACTTCTAAATTGCCGGAGTCAGAAGCAACTTATAAAGAGTGGTTGGAGTCTGAACCAGCTTCTGAAGAGTGGCTGGAGTCTGAAGCAGCTTCTGCAGAGTGACTAGAGTTTGAAGATGCAAAGTCTAAAGTAATCGCTTCTGATGTGTATCACTTGGTGAAAGTTTGGATTAAGGGAGCATGGTGTGTATTAATTTAATCTTAGTTAGTTAGTTAATTACTATATGTGTATAAATACTAACTACTTATGTAATTTTGAACAACCCTCTTCAATAATAACAATCATCTATTCTCATTCATCACTCTCTCTTCTTTTCCCTTCCTCTCCAATACTCTCTTTATCCTTCTCTCAATTAACTTCCGCATACGGAAAGTGTAATAACACCAAGGTGGAATGTTGAGAGATGAAATATTGGTAGGAAAGTTAGGAAGCGGTGGCATAGTGAGTTTAGGAAGAGATGGAATGTTTTAGTTGGCGATGCCAATGTTGGAATATTTCCAAGTAAAGGTGGCAATGTTTGAATTAAAGGTAAAGGTGGAAATCGTAACATTTTGCAAAGTGTTTATTTTAGGTAAACTTAGTTGTGTGGTTATTTACAAAAGATTGCGAGTTTTCTAGACTTGTTCCTGACATTGTCACAACAAAAAGTAAAGCAGTGATGAAGGATTTTGTTGAGGCAATTGATAACATGGTGAACTGTAAGAGTATATCATTAGTATTGAAATATTTTTATTTGGTATTTTATGAGAATAAAATGAATGCTATATGGTTTTATATTGTGTGAGATATTTGAAGGATGGTAGTTTGGTGAACCATTAAGAGTGTTTGAAATCGTAACTTTGTTTAACTTCCTGTATTGGATTTTGACGAAATCATTTTATGTGGTTATATTAGTGACCTATAATAAGTAATCAACTCATGAGATTTTGAGTGACACACACTTTTTATCTCAAGTCTTCATCACCAATCCAACTCCTATATAGGGTAAGACTCAGATGTTTCTTTTTCGTATTTATCTCCTATCTCAAGTCTTCTGAAGCTGGTTCAGACTCCAACCACTCTTTATAAGATGCTTCTGACTCCAGCGATTTAGAAGTAGTTCCCACCTCTGACTCCTTCAAAAGTTGATGGTTCAGAAGCTAACAAAGCTTCAGAGGTCAGGCTATTCCATCCACTGACTCCTTTAGAGGCTTCCGCTTCAGAGACTATGATGGTCTAGACTCTGACACCTTTAGAGGATGATTATTTATAAATTTTTAGTAATTAGAGGGATATATTTCACAAATTTCATGATGCTTAATAAACTTCATGACAAATTTTAAAGTAGCAAACTTCAATAAATTTGGGTTGTGAATTTCACCTAATTAACTTGTTATTACTTCTTGTTGCACGAAACATAGAAGTAATTTTTTTATACATGATCGATCATATACCTATGTTTATATTTATGTAGGTATATATCATCTATACTGATGGTTTTATCATCCATCACTAACGGTGTCCGTTGGTATATGATAAAACTATTGTAATGGTCTATTGATGTTTCGTTCACCAAACTACCATCCTTCAAATATCTGACACAATATTAAACCATATAACATTCATTTTATTCCCATAAAATTCCAAAGAAAAATCTTTCAATACTAATGATATACTCTTACAATTCACCAAGTTATCAATGGCCTCAACAAAATCCTTCATCACTGCTTTACTTTTTGTTGTGACAATGTCAGGAACAAGTCTAGAAGCTCGCAATCTTTTGTAAATAACCACACAACTAAGTTTACCTAAATTAGCACTTGGCAAAATCTAGCAACATTGCCACCTTCACCTTGAATTCAAACATTGCCACCTTTACTTGGAAATATTCCAACATTGGCATCGCCAACTAAAACATTCCATCTCTTCCTAAACTCACTATGCCACCGCTTCCTAACTTTCCTACCAATATTCCATCTCTCCACATTCCACCTTGGTGTTATTACACGTTGCATATACGGAACTTAATTGAGAGAAAGATAAAGAGAGTATTGGAGAGGAAGGGAAGAGAAGAGAGAGTGATGAATGAGAATAAATGATTGTTATTATTTAAGGGGGTTGCTCCAAATGATACACATCAGAAGCGATTACTTCAGACTCTGCATCTTCAGACTCCAGTCACTCTGCAAAAGCTGCTTCAGACTCCAGCCACTCTTCAGAAGCTGGTTCAGACTCCAACCACTCTTTATAAGCTTCTTCTGACTCCAGCGATTTAGAAGTAGTTCCCACCTTTGACTTCTTTAGAACTTGATGGTTCAGAAGCTAACAAAGCTTCACAGGTCATGCTATTCAATCCGCTCACTCCTTTAGAGGCTCCCGCTTCAGAGACTATGATGTTCTAGCCTCTGACACCTTTAGAGGATGATTATTTCTAAATTTTTAGTAATTAGAGTGATAAATTTCACAAATTTCATGATGCTTAATAAGCTTCATGACAAATTTTAAAGTAGCAAACCTCAATAAATTTGGGTTGTGAATTTCACCTAATTAACTTGATTTTATCATGATACTCAATTTGGGTTGCAAATTTCACCTAATTAACTTGATTTCGAAGTAGCCAAATCCCCGTGTTTGTTTTTTTAGAGATGTTATTGATTCTCTCTTTCTTGTTTTTCATTGTACAGAGAATGGCTAGGAGGAGAGAGTAGGGTTTGCTGAACGTGAAACAATAGTTTCGTTAAGTACGGTTAAGAGTCGTCGGTTATTTAATTCAAAGCCCTAAAATCAATCTAGAAATTTAAAAAAAAGAAAGAAAAGGAAAAGACTTGCAGATCTAGAATAACATATATACCATCCTAGCCTATAGCATCTCAAATCTCTTTGTCATTATTGACAATTAGTTTCTCTTCCTCCTCTAGGAGACTGAGATTAAACATATTTTTCTTCGCCGACAACTTATGTATTTTTCCGTATGGTTATGGTTTAGAATATTTTTGGAAGGTAATATACTTGTAAGAAAAAGAGTGACCGAGGTAACAAAATTTTGAAAGGGAATAATATTGTGTGGAAAATGAAATTTTAGAGAGGAAAAGGGAAATTTTGGAGGAATCGCTTTGAAAATAAAAACGGATGGAAGAAATAATTTGGATCTTGTTGTAGGTTAACATATATGTTTTTGGTGTAGATATCTTTGTAAAAGTGTAAATTTAAATACTCATAGAAACTTTTTAACTATTATTATGATTATTTAACTTTACCTTATTTTTATAAATAAATATATACTTTCCATCTTTCATTTTTATTTTAAAATTATTAAAATATTTTTTGATACTACTTAAAAATAAAGAGAAGATAAAATTGGAAAAGTAATAATAATAATAATAATAAAAATAATATAAATGGAAAGTAAAATATAAAGAAGAAAAATTGAATTCTTGTTGCACAGAACTTATAAGTTATTTTTTTATACATGATCGATCATATACCTATGTTTATATTTATGTAGGTATATATCATCTATACTAGTGGTTTTATCAGCCATCAGTAACAGTGTCCGTTGGTATATGATAAAACTATTGTAGTGGTCTATTGATGTTTCGTTGTACATGTGGGGAGTACTTCGATCTCTGTTAGTAATAGCAAATGAATATTCTAAAACTAAAAAGAGGTAAGTTGATTTGATCTCAGTTACTTTGATCTCGATTCAAATATGCATATATCGTCTTTATTTGGTTCGCCGTTTGTTTGTTCATTTGCGATATGTGCTTCTTTTATTTGTTTTGCTCGTTTGATGGTTGATACAGTTGAATAGATTTTGTGAACTGATGTTGAAGTATGCCTAGATTTCATTTTAATTCATTTTTGGTACTCCTTTTAGCTCTTTTTATATCTTTTCTTCTTTTCTAATCTCATTTTATCATCTTTAATGTATTATAGAGTTTATCGTGATGTATTTTATATGATTGTAACTTTCATTAGTGTCTTGAATTTAAAGTAACCATTAAAGTGTGAGTTTATCTAAACTAAAATAGCAAGCTAACACTTTTATTGTACATATGTCACTTCCTACATTTATAGCTCAGTAGCTTGCTTACAAGATGGTTTGTCTATTTATTAAATTGTTAGATTTTAGATTTCCTGAGCCCAAATATAGGAAGGATTGTCAAATAATATGATCTTCATCCCACCTACAATCTTAAATAAAATTGATAATAGGAAATAGAAGAAGAAAAATCATTATATTCTCACCTCTATAATTAGCCAACAAATTTAACCACAAAATACTTTTAGCAAAGTAAAATATAGAAAGCTATACTAATATCTCTTACCCTATATAAGACCATCAATCCTCCATTTCCTTCTCATCAAATCCCAAACTATATTCTCTCAATACAATTCTTCAAGTTATCATCAATGGCTTCCTCCAAATTCTTCATCCTAGCTTTACTCTTTGTCGTAACAATGACAAGCATCAATGTCGATGCGCGTAGTCTTCTTCAAACAACCACACTACCAAACCCTACCATCCCATCTTTACCAAAATCATCTATGTCAGATTTATCAGATTTATCTGTAATTCCATCATTGCCTGAAGGAAGTCTTCCACCATTTTCTAGCTTTCCATCCACTGATTCATTTTTCAACATTCCACCAGTTTCATCACCAGCTCCCACTCCAGTTCCCAGCACTCCCGAATCAACCAATTCTTTTTTCTCCTTCTTTCCATTTTTCTCCCAAACACTTTCAATCCATAAACCCTAAATAGGTTGCATTATGTATTCAAATAAATATATTCACTATAGTACACACATTGCCTCATTTATGTCATGAAATTATATGAGGTTATAATGATAGTAGTATTTTTATTGTATTAATTGTATGACTAAGAAATATAGTATGAATTACACCATAATGGAAGTAAAGCGGATAATTACCGCTACTCCTTTTTGGATGATAAAGTTTATGTATTTTTAGTTGTTTTTCAAGTTACCTGACTCTATTGTTTTGTAATCTTATATATATTATATTAATAATGAATCACACATTTATATACTACTTGAAAGACTCCTTTCTTCTTTTGGTTTAATTCTTAATATTGTAATTTTTTCTTAATTTTATTGTGTTTCATGTGATGTATTTTTACTTTTGAAGTTATTTTCGATGTTGTTTTCAGCAATGGATTTCGAGAAGGATCAAATATCCATCCATTTAAAAAAAATAAAGTGTTGAATATTTTAATTAAATACAAAGATCTTTGTAGAAAAACTTAAAGTAATTTAAACATAAGAACAATTTTAAAATATGAAAAAATATCAAAACAATTAAAATTGATAGACATCATTTAAAAAAAAAACGTAGGCATATAATAGTAAATTTATTTTGGGTTTGGTTTTGTTGAGAACTACCGTTGTTATATTTTTCACCAAGGTTTATCTCTTTGATTATTGTGATATGTTTTTTGTGAGTTAGTTGTCAAAACTGTTGTTTTCTTGAGTTTCCAATTTTTTTCTAGTTTGTGATTTTATTAATCAATATACTTATTAGAGAATTGCAAATTCTAATATGTAAATTTTAGGTGCATATTACTAATTTATCTAACTGCTTTTTAGTTTAATAGCTGAAATTTCAATCTTGTGCCCCTGCAATGTGATATCCATGCTATTAATTGAGTTAATTTAACGGGACTCCGTCCATTCCTTTTTATTAAGTTTCACACTTTTGATAAAATTTTGTTTATTTTTAAATTTTAAAGTAGTATTAATTACACTTTTCTCAAAATTACCTATAACTATTCATTGCAAAGAGAACAAAGGTCAAATTAATTAATAAATAGTGAAGGGTGTTATAAGTTAAAGGATAATTATTGTTTGAAAAGTGACAAATTTATTAGTTTTCTTTATATGTAAAATAATCCAAAAAACAAATAACACTTAAAAAAGAACAGACAAAATACATCTAATCGTTAGGAGTTGGTTTGGTGATGAAGACTTGAGATAAAAAGTGTGTGTCTCTCAAAATCTCATGAGTTGATTACTTATTGTAGGCCACTAATATAACCACATAAAATGCTTTCGTCAAAATCCAATACAGGAAGTTAAACAAAGTTAAGATTTCAAACGCTCTTAATGGTTCACCAAACTACCATCCTTCAAATATCTCACAAAATATAAAACCATATAGCATTCATTTTCTTCTCATAAAATTCCAAAGAAAAATCGTTCAATACTAATGATATACTCTTACAGTTCACCAAGTTATCAATGGCCTCAACAATATCCTTCATCACTGCTTTACTTTTTGTTGTGACAATGTCAGGAACAAGTCTAGAAGCTCGCAATCTTTTGTAAATAACCACACAACTAAGTTTACCTAAATTAACACTTGGCAAAATCTAACAACATTGCCACCTTCACCTTGAATTCAATCATTGCCACCTTTACTTGGAAATATTCCAACATTGGCATCGCCAACTAAAACATTCCATCTCTTCCTAAACTCACTATGCCACCGCTTCCTAACTTTCCTACCAATATTCCATCTCTCCACATTCCACCTTGGTGTTATTACACGTTGCATATACAGAACTTAATTGAGAGAAAGATAAAGAGAGTATTGGAGAGGAAGGGAAGAGAAGAGAGAGTGATGAATGAGAATAAATGATTGTTATTATTTAAGGGGGTTGCTCCAAATGATACACATCAGAAGCGATTACTTCAGACTCTGCATCTTCAGACTCCAGTCACTCTGCAAAAGCTGCTTCAGACTCCAGCCACTCTTCAGAAGCTGGTTCAGACTCCAACCACTCTTTATAAGCTTCTTCTGACTCCAGCGATTTAGAAGTAGTTCCCACCTTTGACTTCTTTAGAACTTGATGGTTCAGAAGCTAACAAAGCTTCACAGGTCATGCTATTCAATCCGCTCACTCCTTTAGAGGCTCCCGCTTCAGAGACTATGATGTTCTAGCCTCTGACACCTTTAGAGGATGATTATTTCTAAATTTTTAGTAATTAGAGTGATAAATTTCACAAATTTCATGATGCTTAATAAGCTTCATGACAAATTTTAAAGTAGCAAACCTCAATAAATTTGGGTTGTGAATTTCACCTAATTAACTTGATCTTATCATGATACTCAATTTGGGTTGCAAATTTCACCTAATTAACTTGATTTCGAAGTAGCCAAATCCCCGTGTTTGTTTTTTTAGAGATGTTATTGATTCTCTCTTTCTTGTTTTTCATTGTACAGAGAATGGCTAGGAGGAGAGAGTAGGGTTTGCTGAACGTGAAACAATAGTTTCGTTAAGTACGGTTAAGAGTCGTCGGTTATTTAATTCAAAGCCCTAAAATCAATCTAGAAATTTAAAAAAAAGAAAGAAAAGGAAAAGACTTGCAGATCTAGAATAACATATATACCATCCTAGCCTATAGCATCTCAAATCTCTTTGTCATTATTGACAATTAGTTTCTCTTCCTCCTCTAGGAGACTGAGATTAAACATATTTTTCTTCGCCGACAACTTATGTATTTTTCCGTATGGTTATGGTTTAGAATATTTTTGGAAGGTAATATACTTGTAAGAAAAAGAGTGACCGAGGTAACAAAATTTTGAGAGGGAATAATATTGTGTGGAAAATGAAATTTTAGAGAGGAAAAGGGAAATTTTGGAGGAATCGCTTTGAAAATAAAAACGGATGGAAGAAATAATTTGGATCTTGTTGTAGGTTAACATATATGTTTTTGGTGTAGATATCTTTGTAAAAGTGTAAATTTAAATACTCATAGAAACTTTTTAACTATTATTATGATTATTTAACTTTACCTTATTTTTATAAATAAATATATACTTTCCATCTTTCATTTTTATTTTAAAATTATTAAAATATTTTTTGATACTACTTAAAAATAAAGAGAAGATAAAATTGGAAAAGTAATAATAATAATAATAATAAAAATAATATAAATGGAAAGTAAAATATAAAGAAGAAAAATTGAATTCTTGTTGCACAGAACTTATAAGTTATTTTTTTATACATGATCGATCATATACCTATGTTTATATTTATGTAGGTATATATCATCTATACTAGTGGTTTTATCAGCCATCAGTAACAGTGTCCGTTGGTATATGATAAAACTATTGTAGTGGTCTATTGATGTTTCGTTGTACATGTGGGGAGTACTTCGATCTCTGTTAGTAATAGCAAATGAATATTCTAAAACTAAAAAGAGGTAAGTTGATTTGATCTCAGTTACTTTGATCTCGATTCAAATATGCATATATCGTCTTTATTTGGTTCGCCGTTTGTTTGTTCATTTGCGATATGTGCTTCTTTTATTTGTTTTGCTCGTTTGATGGTTGATACAGTTGAATAGATTTTGTGAACTGATGTTGAAGTATGCCTAGATTTCATTTTAATTCATTTTTGGTACTCCTTTTAGCTCTTTTTATATCTTTTCTTCTTTTCTAATCTCATTTTATCATCTTTAATGTATTATAGAGTTTATCGTGATGTATTTTATATGATTGTAACTTTCATTAGTGTCTTGAATTTAAAGTAACCATTAAAGTGTGAGTTTATCTAAACTAAAATAGCAAGCTAACACTTTTATTGTACATATGTCACTTCCTACATTTATAGCTCAGTAGCTTGCTTACAAGATGGTTTGTCTATTTATTAAATTGTTAGATTTTAGATTTCCTGAGCCCAAATATAGGAAGGATTGTCAAATAATATGATCTTCATCCCACCTACAATCTTAAATAAAATTGATAATAGGAAATAGAAGAAGAAAAATCATTATATTCTCACCTCTATAATTAGCCAACAAATTTAACCACAAAATACTTTTAGCAAAGTAAAATATAGAAAGCTATACTAATATCTCTTACCCTATATAAGACCATCAATCCTCCATTTCCTTCTCATCAAATCCCAAACTATATTCTCTCAATACAATTCTTCAAGTTATCATCAATGGCTTCCTCCAAATTCTTCATCCTAGCTTTACTCTTTGTCGTAACAATGACAAGCATCAATGTCGATGCGCGTAGTCTTCTTCAAACAACCACACTACCAAACCCTACCATCCCATCTTTACCAAAATCATCTATGTCAGATTTATCAGATTTATCTGTAATTCCATCATTGCCTGAAGGAAGTCTTCCACCATTTTCTAGCTTTCCATCCACTGATTCATTTTTCAACATTCCACCAGTTTCATCACCAGCTCCCACTCCAGTTCCCAGCACTCCCGAATCAACCAATTCTTTTTTCTCCTTCTTTCCATTTTTCTCCCAAACACTTTCAATCCATAAACCCTAAATAGGTTGCATTATGTATTCAAATAAATATATTCACTATAGTACACACATTGCCTCATTTATGTGATGAAATTATATGAGGTTATAATGATAGTAGTATTTTTATTGTATTAATTGTATGACTAAGAAATATAGTATGAATTACACCATAATGGAAGTAAAGCGGATAATTACCGCTACTCCTTTTTGGATGATAAAGTTTATGTATTTTTAGTTGTTTTTCAAGTTACTTGACTCTATTGTTTTGTAATCTTATATATATTATATTAATAATGAATCACACATTTATATACTACTTGAAAGACTCCTTTCTTCTTTTGGTTTAATTCTTAATATTGTAATTTTTTCTTAATTTTATTGTGTTTCATGTGATGTATTTTTACTTTTGAAGTTATTTTCGATGTTGTTTTCAGCAATGGATTTCGAGAAGGATCAAATATCCATCCATTTAAAAAAAATAAAGTGTTGAATATTTTAATTAAATACAAAGATCTTTGTAGAAAAACTTAAAGTAATTTAAACATAAGAACAATTTTAAAATATGAAAAAATATCAAACAATTAAAATTGATAGACATCATTTAAAAAAAAACGTAGGCATATAATAGTAAATTTATTTTGGGTTTGGTTTTGTTGAGAACTACCGTTGTTATATTTTTCACCAAGGTTTATCTCTTTGATTATTGTGATATGTTTTTTGTGAGTTAGTTGTCAAAACTGTTGTTTTCTTGAGTTTCCAATTTTTTTCTAGTTTGTGATTTTATTAATCAATATACTTATTAGAGAATTGCAAATTCTAATATGTAAATTTTAGGTGCATATTACTAATTTATCTAACTGCTTTTTAGTTTAATAGCTGAAATTTCAATCTTGTGCCCCTGCAATGTGATATCCATGCTATTAATTGAGTTAATTTAACGGGACTCCGTCCATTCCTTTTTATTAAGTTTCACACTTTTGATAAAATTTTGTTTATTTTTAAATTTTAAAGTAGTATTAATTACACTTTTCTCAAAATTACCTATAACTATTCATTGCAAAGAGAACAAAGGTCAAATTAATTAATAAATAGTGAAGGGTGTTATAAGTTAAAGGATAATTATTGTTTGAAAAGTGACAAATTTATTAGTTTTCTTTATATGTAAAATAATCCAAAAAACAAATAACACTTAAAAAAGAACAGACAAAATACATCTAATCGTTAGGAGTTGGTTTGGTGATGAAGACTTGAGATAAAAAGTGTGTGTCTCTCAAAATCACATGAGTTGATTACTTATTGTAGGCCACTAATATAACCACATAAAATGCTTTCGTCAAAATCCAATACAGGAAGTTAAACAAAGTTAAGATTTCAAAGCTCTTAATGGTTCACCAAACTACCATCCTTCAAATATCTCACACAATATAAAACCATATAGCATTCATTTTCTTCTCATAAAATTCCAAAGAAAAATCTTTCAATACTAATGATATACTCTTACAGTTCACCAAGTTATCAATGGCCTCAACAATATCCTTCATCACTGCTTTACTTTTTGTTGTGACAATGTCAGGAACAAGTCTAGAAGCTCGCAATCTTTTGTAAATAACCACACAACTAAGTTTACCTAAATTAACACTTGGCAAAATCTAACAACATTGCCACCTTCACCTTGAATTCAAACATTGCCACCTTTACTTGGAAATATTCCAACATTGGCATCGCCAACTAAAACATTCCATCTCTTCCTAAACTCACTATGCCACCGCTTCCTAACTTTCCTACCAATATTCCATCTCTCCACATTCCACCTTGGTGTTATTACACGTTGCATATACGGAACTTAATTGAGAGAAAGATAAAGAGAGTATTGGAGAGGAAGGGAAGAGAAGAGAGAGTGATGAATGAGAATAAATGATTGTTATTATTTAAGGGGGTTGCTCAAAATTACACAAGTAGTTAGTATTTATACACATATAGTAACTAACTAACTAACTAAGCTTGAATTAATACACACCATGCTCCCTTAATCCAAACTTTCACCAAATGATACACATCAGAAGCGATTACTTCAGACTCTGCATCTTCAGACTCCAGTCACTCTGCAGAAGCTGCTTCAGACTCCAGCCACTCTTCAGAAGCTGGTTCAGATTCCAACCACTCTTTATAAGCTTCTTCTGACTCCAGCAATTTAGAAGTTGTTCCCACCTCTGACTCTTCAGAAGTTGATGGTTCAGAAACTAACAAAGCTTCAGAGGTCATGCTATTCAATCCGCTGACTCCTTTAGAGGCTTCCGCTTCAGAGACTATGATGTTCTAGCCTCTGACACCTTTAGAGGATGATTATTTCTAAATTTTTCGTAATTAGAGTGATAAATTTCACAAATTTTATGATGCTTAATAAACTTCATGACAAATTTTAAGGTAGAAACTTCAATAAATTTGGGTTGTGAATTTCACCTAATTAAATTGATTTTATCATGATACTCAATTTGGGTTGGAAATTTCACCTAATTAACTTGATTTCAAAGTAGCCAAATCCTCGTGTTTGTTTTTTTGGAGATGTTATTGATTCTCTCTTTCTTGTTTTTCATTGTACAGAGAATGGCTAGGAGGAGAGAGTAGGGTTTGCTGAACGTGAAACAATAGTTTCGTTAAGTACGGTTAAGAGTCGTGGGTGATTTAATTCAAAGCCCTAAAATCAATCTAGAAATTCAAAAAAAAGAAAGAAAAGGAAAGACTTGCAGATCTAGAATAACATATCTACCTTTCTAGCCTATAGCATCTCAAATTTCTTTGTCATTATTGACAATTAGTTTCTCTTCCTCCTCTAGGAGACTGAGATTAAACATATTTGTCTTCGCCGACAACTTATGTATTTTTCCGTGTGGTTATGGTTTAGAATATTTTTGGAAGGTAATATACTTGTAAGAAAAAGAGTGACCGAGGCAACAAAATTTTGAGAGGGAATAATATTGTGTGGAAAATGAAATTTTAGAGAGGAAAAGGGAAATTTTGGAGGAATCGCTTTGAAAATAAAAACGGATCGAAGAAATAATTTGGATCTTGTTGTAGGTAAACATATACGTTTTTGGTGTAGATATTTTTGTAAGAGTGTAAATTTAAATACTCATAGAAACTTTTTAACTATTATTATGATTATTTAACTTTTCCTTTTTTTTATAAATAAATATATACTTTCCATCTTTCATTTTTATTTTAAAATTATTAAAATATTTTTTGATACTACTTAAAAATAAAGAGAAGATAAAATAGGAAAAGTAAAAATAGTAATAATAATAATAATATAAATGGAAAGTAAAAAAGTAAAGAAGAAAAATTCAATTCTTGTTGCACGGAACCTATAAGTTTTTTTTTTATACATGATCGATCATATACCTATGTTTATATTTATGTAGGTATATATCATCTATACTAATGGTTTTATCAGCCATCAGTAACAGTGTCCGTTGGTATATGATAAAACTATTGTAGTGGTCTATTGATGTTTCGTTGTACATGTAGGGAGTACTTCGATCTCTGTTAGTAATAGCAAATGAATATTCTAAAACTAAAAAGAGGTAAGTTGATTGGATCTCGATTCAAATATGCATATATCGTCTTTATTTGGTTCGCCGTTTGTTTGTTCATTTGCGATATGTGCTTCTTTTATTTGTTTTGCTCGTTTGATGGTTGATACAGTTGAATAGATTTTGTGAACTGATGTTGAAGTATGCCTAGATTTCATTTTAATTCATTTTTGGTACTCCTTTTAGGTCTTTTTATATCTTTTCTTCTTTTCTAATCTCATTTTATCATCTTTAATATATTATAGAGTTTATCGTGATGTATTTTATATGATTGTAACTTTCATTAGTGTCTTGAATTTGAAGTAACCATTAAAGTGTGAGTTTATCTAAACTAAAATAGCAAGCTAACACTTTTATTGTACATATGTCACTTCCTACATTTATAGCTCAGTAGCTTGCTTACAAGATGGTTTGTCTATTTATTAAATTGTTAGATTTTAGATTTCCTGAGCCCAAATATAGGAAGGATTGTCAAATAATATGATCTTCATCCCACCTACAATCTTAAATAAAATTGATAATAGGAAATAGAAGAAGAAAAATCATTATATTCTCACCTCTATAATTAGCCAACAAATTTAACCACAAAATACTTTTAGCAAAGTAAAATATAGAAAGCTATACTAATATCTCTTACCCTATATAAGACCATCAATCCTCCATTTCCTTCTCATCAAATCCCAAACTATATTCTCTCAATACAATTCTTCAAGTTATCATCAATGGCTTCCTCCAAATTCTTCATCCTAGCTTTACTCTTTGTCGTAACAATGACAAGCATCAATGTCGATGCGCGTAGTCTTCTTCAAACAACCACACTACCAAACCCTACCATCCCATCTTTACCAAAATCATCTTTGTCAGATTTATCAGATTTATCTGTAATTCCATCATTGCCTGAAGGAAGTCTTCCACCATTTTCTAGCTTTCCATCCACTGATTCATTTTTCAACATTCCACCAGTGTCATCACCAGCTCCCACTCCAGTTCCCAGCACTCCCGAATCAACCAATTCTTTTTTCTCCTTCTTTCCATTTTTCTCCCAAACACTTTCAATCCATAAACCCTAAATAGGTTGCATTATGTATTCAAATAAATATATTCACTATAGTACACACATTGCCTCATTTATGTGATGAAATTATATGAGGTTATAATGATAGTAGTATTTTTATTGTATTAATTGTATGACTAAGAAATATAGTATGAATTACACCATAATGGAAGTAAAGCGGATAATTACCGCTACTCCTTTTTGGATGATAAAGTTTATGTATTTTTAGTTGTTTTTCAAGTTACTTGACTCTATTGTTTTGTAATCTTATATATATTATATTAATAATGAATCACACATTTATATACTACTTGAAAGACTCCTTTCTTCTTTTGGTTTAATTCTTAATATTGTAATTTTTTCTTAATTTTATTGTGTTTCATGTGATGTATTTTTACTTTTGAAGTTATTTTCGATGTTGTTTTCAGCAATGGATTTCGAGAAGGATCAAATATCCATCCATTTAAAAAAAATAAAGTGTTGAATATTTTAATTAAATACAAAGATCTTTGTAGAAAAACTTAAAGTAATTTAAACATAAGAACAATTTTAAAATATGAAAAAATATCAGAACAATTAAAATTGATAGACATCATTTAAAAAAAAAACGTAGGCATATAATAGTAAATTTATTTTGGGTTTGGTTTTGTTGAGAACTACCGTTGTTATATTTTTCACCAAGGTTTATCTCTTTGATTATTGTGATATGTTTTTTGTGAGTTAGTTGTCAAAACTGTTGTTTTCTTGAGTTTCCAATTTTTTTCTAGTTTGTGATTTTATTAATCAATATACTTATTAGAGAATTGCAAATTCTAATATGTAAATTTTAGGTGCATATTAATAATTTATGTAACTGCTTTTTAGTTTAATAGCTGAAATTTCAATCTTGTGCCCCTGCAATGTGATATCCATGCTATTAATTGAGTTAATTTAACGGGACTCCGTCCATTCCTTTTTATTAAGTTTCACACTTTTGATAAAATTTTGTTTATTTTTAAATTTTAAAGTAGTATTAATTACACTTTTCTCAAAATTACCTATAACTATTCATTGCAAAGAGAACAAAGGTCAAATAAATTAATAAATAGTTAAGGGTGTTATAAGTTAAAGGATAATTATTGTTTGAAAAGTGACAAATTTATTAGTTTTCTTTATATGTAAAATAATCCAAAAAACAAATAACACTTAAAAAAGAACAGACAAAATACATCTAATCGTTAGGAGTTGGTTTGGTGATGAAGACTTGAGATAAAAAGTGTGTGTCTCTCAAAATCTCATGAGTTGATTACTTATTGTAGGCCACTAATATAACCACATAAAATGCTTTCGTCAAAATCCAATACAGGAAGTTAAACAAAGTTAAGATTTCAAACGCTCTTAATGGTTCACCAAACTACCATCCTTCAAATATCTCACACAATATAAAACCATATAGCATTCATTTTCTTCTCATAAAATTCCAAAGAAAAATCTTTCAATACTAATGATATACTCTTACAGTTCACCAAGTTATCAATGGCCTCAACAAAATCCTTCATCACTGCTTTACTTTTTGTTGTGACAATGTCAGGAACAAGTCTAGAAGCTCGCAATCTTTTGTAAATAACCACACAACTAAGTTTACCTAAATTAACACTTGGCAAAATCTAACAACATTGCCACCTTCACCTTGAATTCAAACATTGCCACCTTTACTTGGAAATATTCCAACATTGGCATCGCCAACTAAAACATTCCATCTCTTCCTAAACTCACTATGCCACCGCTTCCTAACTTTCCTACCAATATTCCATCTCTCCACATTCCACCTTGGTGTTATTACACGTTGCATATACGGAACTTAATTGAGAGAAAGATAAAGAGAGTATTGGAGAGGAAGGAAGAGAAGAGAGAGTGATGAATGAGAATAAATGATTGTTATTATTTAAGGGGGTTGCTCAAAATTACACAAGTAGTTAGTATTTATACACATATAGTAACTAACTAACTAACTAAGCTTGAATTAATACACACCATGCTCCCTTAATCCAAACTTTCACCAAATGATACACATCAGAAGCGATTACTTCAGACTCTGCATCTTCAGACTCCAGTCACTCTGCAGAAGCTGCTTCAGACTCCAGCCACTCTTCAGAAGCTGGTTCAGATTCCAACCACTCTTTATAAGCTTCTTCTGACTCCAGCAATTTAGAAGTAGTTCCCACCTCTGACTCTTCAGAAGTTGATGGTTCAGAAGCTAACAAAGCTTCAGAGGTCATGCTATTCAATCCGCTGACTCCTTTAGAGGCTTCCGCTTCAGAGACTATGATGTTCTAGCCTCTGACACCTTTAGAGGATGATTATTTCTATATTTTTTGTAATTAGACTGATAAATTTCACAAATTTCATGATGCTTAATAAACTTCATGACAAATTTTAAAGTAGAAACTTCAATAAATTTGGGTTGTGAATTTCACCTAATTAAATTGATTTTATCATGATACTCTATTTGGGTTGTAAATTTCACCTAATTAACTTGATTTCAAAGTAGCCAAATCCTCGTGTTTGTTTTTTTGGAGATGTTATTGATTCTCTCTTTCTTGTTTTTCATTGTACAGAGAATGGCTAGGAGGAGAGAGTAGGGTTTGCTGAACGTGAAACAATAGTTTCGTTAAGTACGGTTAAGAGTCGTGGGTGATTTAATTCAAAGCCCTAAAATCAATCTAGAAATTTAAAAAAAGAAAGAAAAGGAAAGACTTGCAGATCTAGAATAACATATCTACCTTTCTAGCCTATAGCATCTCAAATCTCTTTGTCATTATTGACAATTAGTTTCTCTTCCTCCTCTAGGAGACTGAGATTAAACGTATTTGTCTTCGCCGACAACTTATGTATTTTTCCGTATGGTTATGGTTTAGAATATTTTTGGAAGGTAATATACTTGTAAGAAAAAGAGTGACCGAGGCAACAAAATTTTGAGAGGGAATAATATTGTGTGGAAAATGAAATTTTAGAGAGGAAAAGGGAAATTTTGGAGGAATCGCTTTGAAAATAAAAACGGATCGAAGAAATAATTTGGATCTTGTTGTAGGTTAACATATACGTTTTTGGTGTAGATATTTTTGTAAGAGTGTAAATTTAAATACTCATAGAAACTTTTTAACTATTATTATGATTATTTAACTTTTCCTTTTTTTTATAAATAAATATATACTTTCCATCTTTCATTTTTATTTTAAAATTATTAAAATATTTTTTGATACTACTTAAAAATAAAGAGAAGATAAAATAGGAAAAGTAATAATAGTAATAATAATAATCATAATAATAATAATAATAATAATAATAATATAAATGGAAAGTAAAAAATAAAGAAGAAAAATTCAATTCTTGTTGCACGGAACCTATAAGTTATTTTTTTATACATGATCGATCATATACCTATGATTATATTTATGTAGGTATATATCATCTATACTAATGGTTTCATCAGCCATCACTAACAGTGTCCGTTGGTATATGATAAAACTATTGTAGTGGTCTATTGATGTTTCGTTGTACATGTAGGGAGTACTTCGATCTCTGTTAGTAATAGCAAATGAATATTCTAAAACTAAAAAGAGGTAAGTTGATTTGATCTCAGTTACTTTGATCTCGATTCAAATATGCATATATCATCTTTATTTGGTTCGCCGTTTGTTTGTTCATTTTCGATATGTGCTTCTTTTATTTGTTTTGCTCGTTTGATGGTTGATACAGTTGAATAGATTTTGTGAACTGATGCTGAAGTATGCCTAGATTTCTTTTTAATTCATTTTTGGTACTCCTGTTAGTTCTTTTTATATCTTTTCTTCTTTTCTAATCTCATTTTATCATCTTTAATATATTATAGAGTTTATCGTGATGTATTTTATATGATTGTAACTTTCATTAGTGTCTTGAATTTGAAGTAACCATTAAAGTGTGAGTTTATCTAAACTAAAATAGCAAGCTAACACTTTTATTGTACATATGTCACTTCCTACATTTATAGCTCAGTAGCTTGCTTACAAGATGGTTTGTCTATTTATTAAATTGTTAGATTTTAGATTTCCTGAGCCCAAATATAGGAAGGATTGTCAAATAATATGATCTTCATCCCACCTACAATCTTAAATAAAATTGATAATAGGAAATAGAAGAAGAAAAATCATTATATTCTCACCTCTATAATTAGCCAACAAATTTAACCACAAAATACTTTTAGCAAAGTAAAATATAGAAAGCTATACTAATATCTCTTACCCTATATAAGACCATCAATCCTCCATTTCCTTCTCATCAAATCCCAAACTATATTCTCTCAATACAATTCTTCAAGTTATCATCAATGGCTTCCTCCAAATTCTTCATCCTAGCTTTACTCTTTGTCGTAACAATGACAAGCATCAATGTCGATGCGCGTAGTCTTCTTCAAACAACCACACTACCAAACCCTACCATCCCATCTTTACCAAAATCATCTTTGTCAGATTTATCAGATTTATCTGTAATTCCATCATTGCCTGAAGGAAGTCTTCCACCATTTTCTAGCTTTCCATCCACTGATTCATTTTTCAACATTCCACCAGTGTCATCACCAGCTCCCACTCCAGTTCCCAGCACTCCCGAATCAACCAATTCTTTTTTCTCCTTCTTTCCATTTTTCTCCCAAACACTTTCAATCCATAAACCCTAAATAGGTTGCATTATGTATTCAAATAAATATATTCACTATAGTACACACATTGCCTCATTTATGTGATGAAATTATATGAGGTTATAATGATAGTAGTATTTTTATTGTATTAATTGTATGACTAAGAAATATAGTATGAATTACACCATAATGGAAGTAAAGCGGATAATTACCGCTACTCCTTTTTGGATGATAAAGTTTATGTATTTTTAGTTGTTTTTCAAGTTACTTGACTCTATTGTTTTGTAATCTTATATATATTATATTAATAATGAATCACACATTTATATACTACTTGAAAGACTCCTTTCTTCTTTTGGTTTAATTCTTAATATTGTAATTTTTTCTTAATTTTATTGTGTTTCATGTGATGTATTTTTACTTTTGAAGTTATTTTCGATGTTGTTTTCAGCAATGGATTTCGAGAAGGATCAAATATCCATCCATTTAAAAAAAATAAAGTGTTGAATATTTTAATTAAATACAAAGATCTTTGTAGAAAAACTTAAAGTAATTTAAACATAAGAACAATTTTAAAATATGAAAAAATATCAGAACAATTAAAATTGATAGACATCATTTTAAAAAAAACGTAGGCATATAATAGTAAATTTATTTTGGGTTTGGTTTTGTTGAGAACTATATTTTTCACCAAGGTTTATCTCTTTGATTATTGTGATATGTTTTTTGTGAGTTAGTTGTCAAAACTGTTGTTTTCTTGAGTTTCCAATTTTTTTCTAGTTTGTGATTTTATTAATCAATATACTTATTAGAGAATTGCAAATTCTAATATGTAAATTTTAGGTGCATATTACTAATTTATGTAACTGCTTTTTAGTTTAATAGCTGAAATTTCAATCTTGTGCCCCTGCAATGTGATATCCATGCTATTAATTGAGTTAATTTAACGGGACTCCGTCCATTCCTTTTTATTAAGTTTCACACTTTTGATAAAATTTTGTTTATTTTTAAATTTTAAAGTAGTATTAATTACACTTTTCTCAAAATTACCTATAACTATTCATTGCAAAGAGAACAAAGGTCAAATAAATTAATAAATAGTTAAGGGTGTTATAAGTTAAAGGATAATTATTGTTTGAAAAGTGACAAATTTATTAGTTTTCTTTATATGTAAAATAATCCAAAAAACAAATAACACTTAAAAAAGAACAGACAAAATACATCTAATCGTTAGGAGTTGGTTTGGTGATGAAGACTTGAGATAAAAAGTGTGTGTCTCTCAAAATCTCATGAGTTGATTACTTATTGTAGGCCACTAATATAACCACATAAAATGCTTTCGTCAAAATCCAATACAGGAAGTTAAACAAAGTTAAGATTTCAAACGCTCTTAATGGTTCACCAAACTACCATCCTTCAAATATCTCACACAATATAAAACCATATAGCATTCATTTTCTTCTCATAAAATTCCAAAGAAAAATCTTTCAATACTAATGATATACTCTTACAGTTCACCAAGTTATCAATGGCCTCAACAAAATCCTTCATCACTGCTTTACTTTTTGTTGTGACAATGTCAGGAACAAGTCTAGAAGCTCGCAATCTTTTGTAAATAACCACACAACTAAGTTTACCTAAATTAACACTTGGCAAAATCTAACAACATTGCCACCTTCACCTTGAATTCAAACATTGCCACCTTTACTTGGAAATATTCCAACATTGGCATCGCCAACTAAAACATTCCATCTCTTCCTAAACTCACTATGCCACCGCTTCCTAACTTTCCTACCAATATTCCATCTCTCCACATTCCACCTTGGTGTTATTACACGTTGCATATACGGAACTTAATTGAGAGAAAGATAAAGAGAGTATTGGAGAGGAAAGGAAGAGAAGAGAGAGTGATGAATGAGAATAAATGATTGTTATTATTTAAGGGGGTTGCTCAAAATTACACAAGTAGTTAGTATTTATACACATATAGTAACTAACTAACTAACTAACTAAGCTTGAATTAATACACACCATGCTCCCTTAATCCAAACTTTCACCAAATGATACACATCAGAAGCGATTACTTCAGACTCTGCATCTTCAGACTCCAGTCACTCTGCAGAAGCTGCTTCAGACTCCAGCCACTCTTCAGAAGCTGGTTCAGATTCCAACCACTCTTTATAAGCTTCTTCTGACTCCAGCAATTTAGAAGTAGTTCCCACCTCTGACTCTTCAGAAGTTGATGGTTCAGAAGCTAACAAAGCTTCAGAGGTCATGCTATTCAATCCGCTGACTCCTTTAGAGGCTTCCGCTTCAGAGACTATGATGTTCTAGCCTCTGACACCTTTAGAGGATGATTATTTCTATATTTTTTGTAATTAGAGTGATAAATTTCACAAATTTCATGATGCTTAATAAACTTCATGACAAATTTTAAAGTAGAAACTTCAAGAAATTTGGGTTGTGAATTTCACCTAATTAAATTGATTTTATCATGATACTCTATTTGGGTTGTAAATTTCACCTAATTAACTTGATTTCAAAGTAGCCAAATCCTCGTGTTTGTTTTTTTGGAGATGTTATTGATTCTCTCTTTCTTGTTTTTCATTGTACAGAGAATGGCTAGGAGGAGAGAGTAGGGTTTGCTGAACGTGAAACAATAGTTTCGTTAAGTACGGTTAAGAGTCGTGGGTGATTTAATTCAAACCCTAAAATCAATCTAGAAATTTAAAAAAAAGAAAGAAAAGGAAAGACTTGCAGATCTAGAATAACATATCTACCTTTCTAGCCTATAGCATCTCAAATCTCTTTGTCATTATTGACAATTAGTTTCTCTTCCTCCTCTAGGAGACTGAGATTAAACGTATTTGTCTTCGCCGACAACTTATGTATTTTTCCGTATGGTTATGGTTTAGAATATTTTTGGAAGGTAATATACTTGTAAGAAAAAGAGTGACCGAGGCAACAAAATTTTGAGAGGGAATAATATTGTGTGGAAAATGAAATTTTAGAGAGGAAAAGGGAAATTTTGGAGGAATCGCTTTGAAAATAAAAACGGATCGAAGAAATAATTTGGATCTTGTTGTAGGTTAACATATACGTTTTTGGTGTAGATATTTTTGTAAGAGTGTAAATTTAAATACTCATAGAAACTTTTTAACTATTATTATGATTATTTAACTTTTCCTTTTTTTTATAAATAAATATATACTTTCCATCTTTCATTTTTATTTTAAAATTATTAAAATATTTTTTGATACTACTTAAAAATAAAGAGAAGATAAAATAGGAAAAATAATAATAATAATAATAATAATAATAATATAAATGGAAAGTAAAAAATAAAGAAGAAAAATTCAATTCTTGTTGCACGGAACCTATAAGTTATTTTTTTATACATGATCGATCATATACCTATGATTATATTTATGTAGGTATATATCATCTATACTAATGGTTTTATCAGCCATCACTAACAGTGTCCGTTGGTATATGATAAAACTATTGTAGTGGTCTATTGATGTTTCGTTGTACATGTAGGGAGTACTTTGATCTCTGTTAGTAATAGCAAATGAATATTCTAAAACTAAAAAGAGGTAAGTTGATTTGATCTCAGTTACTTTGATCTCGATTCAAATATGCATATATCATCTTTATTTGGTTCGCCGTTTGTTTGTTCATTTTCGATATGTGCTTCTTTTATTTGTTTTGCTCGTTTGATGGTTGATACAGTTGAATAGATTTTGTGAACTGATGCTGAAGTATGCCTAGATTTCTTTTTAATTCATTTTTGGTACTCCTGTTAGTTCTTTTTATATCTTTTCTTCTTTTCTAATCTCATTTTATCATCTTTAATATATTATAGAGTTTATCGTGATGTATTTTATATGATTGTAACTTTCATTAGTGTCTTGAATTTGAAGTAACCATTAAAGTGTGAGTTTATCTAAACTAAAATAGCAAGCTAACACTTTTATTGTACATATGTCACTTCCTACATTTATAGCTCAGTAGCTTGCTTACAAGATGGTTTGTCTATTTATTAATATGTTAGATTTTAGATTTCCTGAGCCCAAATATAGGAAGGATTGTCAAATAATATGATCTTCATCCCACCTACAATCTTAAATAAAATTGATAATAGGAAATAGAAGAAGAAAAATCATTATATTCTCACCTCTATAATTAGCCAACAAATTTAACCACAAAATACTTTTAGCAAAGTAAAATATAGAAAGCTATACTAATATCTCTTACCCTATATAAGACCATCAATCCTCCATTTCCTTCTCATCAAATCCCAAACTATATTCTCTCAATACAATTCTTCAAGTTATCATCAATGGCTTCCTCCAAATTCTTCATCCTAGCTTTACTCTTTGTCGTAACAATGACAAGCATCAATGTCGATGCGCGTAGTCTTCTTCAAACAACCACACTACCAAACCCTACCATCCCATCTTTACCAAAATCATCTTTGTCAGATTTATCAGATTTATCTGTAATTCCATCATTGCCTGAAGGAAGTCTTCCACCATTTTCTAGCTTTCCATCCACTGATTCATTTTTCAACATTCCACCAGTGTCATCACCAGCTCCCACTCCAGTTCCCAGCACTCCCGAATCAACCAATTCTTTTTTCTCCTTCTTTCCATTTTTCTCCCAAACACTTTCAATCCATAAACCCTAAATAGGTTGCATTATGTATTCAAATAAATATATTCACTATAGTACACACATTGCCTCATTTATGTGATGAAATTATATGAGGTTATAATGATAGTAGTATTTTTATTGTATTAATTGTATGACTAAGAAATATAGTATGAATTACACCATAATGGAAGTAAAGCGGATAATTACCGCTACTCCTTTTTGGATGATAAAGTTTATGTATTTTTAGTTGTTTTTCAAGTTACTTGACTCTATTGTTTTGTAATCTTATATATATTATATTAATAATGAATCACACATTTATATACTACTTGAAAGACTCCTTTCTTCTTTTGGTTTAATTCTTAATATTGTAATTTTTTCTTAATTTTATTGTGTTTCATGTGATGTATTTTTACTTTTGAAGTTATTTTCGATGTTGTTTTCAGCAATGGATTTCGAGAAGGATCAAATATCCATCCATTTAAAAAAAATAAAGTGTTGAATGTTTTAATTAAATACAAAGATCTTTGTAGAAAAACTTAAAGTAATTTAAACATAAGAACAATTTTAAAATATGAAAAAATATCAGAACAATTAAAATTGATAGACATCATTTTAAAAAAAACGTAGGCATATAATAGTAAATTTATTTTGGGTTTGGTTTTGTTGAGAACTATATTTTTCACCAAGGTTTATCTCTTTGATTATTGTGATATGTTTTTTGTGAGTTAGTTGTCAAAACTGTTGTTTTCTTGAGTTTCCAATTTTTTTCTAGTTTGTGATTTTATTAATCAATATACTTATTAGAGAATTGCAAATTCTAATATGTAAATTTTAGGTGCATATTACTAATTTATGTAACTGCTTTTTAGTTTAATAGCTGAAATTTCAATCTTGTGCCCCTGCAATGTGATATCCATGCTATTAATTGAGTTAATTTAATGGGACTCCGTCCATTCCTTTTTATTAAGTTTCACACTTTTGATAAAATTTTGCTTATTTTTAAATTTTAAAGTAGTATTAATTACACTTTTCTCAAAATTACCTATAACTATTCATTGCAAAGAGAACAAAGGTCAAATAAATTAATAAATAGTTAAGGGTGTTATAAGTTAAAGGATAATTATTGTTTGAAAAGTGACAAATTTATTAGTTTTCTTTATATGTAAAATAATCCAAAAAACAAATAACACTTAAAAAAGAACAGACAAAATACATCTAATCGTTAGGAGTTGGTTTGGTGATGAAGACTTGAGATAAAAAGTGTGTGTCTCTCAATATCTCATGAGTTGATTACTTATTGTAGGCCACTAATATAACCACATAAAATGCTTTCGTCAAAATCCAATACAGGAAGTTAAACAAAGTTAAGATTTCAAACGCTCTTAATGGTTCACCAAACTACCATCCTTCAAATATCTCACACAATATAAAACCATATAGCATTCATTTTCTTCTCATAAAATTCCAAAGAAAAATCTTTCAATACTAATGATATACTCTTACAGTTCACCAAGTTATCAATGGCCTCAACAAAATCCTTCATCACTGCTTTACTTTTTGTTGTGACAATGTCAGGAACAAGTCTAGAAGCTCGCAATCTTTTGTAAATAACCACACAACTAAGTTTACCTAAATTAACACTTGGCAAAATCTAACAACATTGCCACCTTCACCTTGAATTCAAACATTGCCACCTTTACTTGGAAATATTCCAACATTGGCATCGCCAACTAAAACATTCCATCTCTTCCTAAACTCACTATGCCACCGCTTCCTAACTTTCCTACCAATATTCCATCTCTCCACATTCCACCTTGGTGTTATTACACGTTGCATATACGGAACTTAATTGAGAGAAAGATAAAGAGAGTATTGGAGAGGAAAGGAAGAGAAGAGAGAGTGATGAATGAGAATAAATGATTGTTATTATTTAAGGGGGTTGCTCAAAATTACACAAGTAGTTAGTATTTATACACATATAGTAACTAACTAACTAACCAAGCTTGAATTAATACACACCATGCTCCCTTAATCCAAACTTTCACCAAATGATACACATCAGAAGCGATTACTTCAGACTCTGCATCTTCAGACTCCAGTCACTCTGCAGAAGCTGCTTCAGACTCCAGCCACTCTTCAGAAGCTGGTTCAGATTCCAACCACTCTTTATAAGCTTCTTCTGACTCCAGCAATTTAGAAGTAGTTCCCACCTCTGACTCTTCAGAAGTTGATGGTTCAGAAGCTAACAAAGCTTCAGAGGTCATGCTATTCAATCCGCTGACTCCTTTAGAGGCTTCCGCTTCAGAGACTATGATGTTCTAGCCTCTGACACCTTTAGAGGATGATTATTTCTATATTTTTTGTAATTAGAGTGATAAATTTCACAAATTTCATGATGCTTAATAAACTTCATGACAAATTTTAAAGTAGAAACTTCAAGAAATTTGGGTTGTGAATTTCACCTAATTAAATTGATTTTATCATGATACTCTATTTGGGTTGTAAATTTCACCTAATTAACTTGATTTCAAAGTAGCCAAATCCTCGTGTTTGTTTTTTTGGAGATGTTATTGATTCTCTCTTTCTTGTTTTTCATTGTACAAAGAATGGCTAGGAGGAGAGAGTAGGGTTTGCTGAACGTGAAACAATAGTTTCGTTAAGTACGGTTAAGAGTCGTGGGTGATTTAATTCAAACCCTAAAATCAATCTAGAAATTTAAAAAAAAGAAAGAAAAGGAAAGACTTGCAGATCTAGAATAACATATCTACCTTTCTAGCCTATAGCATCTCAAATCTCTTTGTCATTATTGACAATTAGTTTCTCTTCCTCCTCTAGGAGACTGAGATTAAACGTATTTGTCTTCGCCGACAACTTATGTATTTTTCCGTATGGTTATGGTTTAGAATATTTTTGGAAGGTAATATACTTGTAAGAAAAAGAGTGACCGAGGCAACAAAATTTTGAGAGGGAATAATATTGTGTGGAAAATGAAATTTTAGAGAGGAAAAGGGAAATTTTGGAGGAATCGCTTTGAAAATAAAAACGGATCGAAGAAATAATTTGGATCTTGTTGTAGGTTAACATATACGTTTTTGGTGTAGATATTTTTGTAAGAGTGTAAATTTAAATACTCATAGAAACTTTTTAACTATTATTATGATTATTTAACTTTTCCTTTTTTTTATAAATAAATATATACTTTCCATCTTTCATTTTTATTTTAAAATTATTAAAATATTTTTTGATACTACTTAAAAATAAAGAGAAGATAAAATAGGAAAAATAATAATAATAATAATAATAATAATAATAATAATAATAATATAAATGGAAAGTAAAAAATAAAGAAGAAAAATTCAATTCTTGTTGCACGGAACCTATAAGTTATTTTGTTATACATTTTCGATCATATACCTATGATTATATTTATGTAGGTATATATCATCTATACTAATGGTTTTATCAGCCATCACTAACAGTGTCCGTTGGTATATGATAAAACTATTGTAGTGGTCTATTGATGTTTCGTTGTACATGTAGGGAGTACTTTGATCTCTGTTAGTAATAGCAAATGAATATTCTAAAACTAAAAAGAGGTAAGTTGATTTGATCTTAGTTACTTTGATCTCGATTCAAATATGCATATATCATCTTTATTTGGTTCGCCGTTTGTTTGTTCATTTTCGATATGTGCTTCTTTTATTTGTTTTGCTCGTTTGATGGTTGATACAGTTGAATAGATTTTGTGAACTGATGCTGAAGTATGCCTAGATTTCTTTTTAATTCATTTTTGGTACTCCTGTTAGTTCTTTTTATATCTTTTCTTCTTTTCTAATCTCATTTTATCATCTTTAATATATTATAGAGTTTATCGTGATGTATTTTATATGATTGTAACTTTCATTAGTGTCTTGAATTTGAAGTAACCATTAAAGTGTGAGTTTATCTAAACTAAAATAGCAAGCTAACACTTTTATTGTACATATGTCACTTCCTACATTTATAGCTCAGTAGCTTGCTTACAAGATGGTTTGTCTATTTATTAATATGTTAGATTTTAGATTTCCTGAGCTCAAATATAGGAAGGATTGTCAAATAATATGATCTTCATCCCACCTACAATCTTAAATAAAATTGATAATAGGAAATAGAAGAAGAAAAATCATTATATTCTCTCCTTTATAATTAGCCAACAAATTTAACCACAAAATACTTTTAGCAAAGTAAAATATAGAAAGCTATACTAATATCTCTTACCCTATATAAGACCATCAATCCTCCATTTCCTTCTCATCAAATCCCAAACTATATTCTCTCAATACAATTCTTCAAGTTATCATCAATGGCTTCCTCCAAATTCTTCATCCTAGCTTTACTCTTTGTCGTAACAATGACAAGCATCAATGTCGATGCGCGTAGTCTTCTTCAAACAACCACACTACCAAACCCTACCATCCCATCTTTACCAAAATCATCTTTGTCAGATTTATCAGATTTATCTGTAATTCCATCATTGCCTGAAGGAAGTCTTCCACCATTTTCTAGCTTTCCATCCACTGATTCATTTTTCAACATTCCACCAGTGTCATCACCAGCTCCCACTCCAGTTCCCAGCACTCCCGAATCAACCAATTCTTTTTTCTCCTTCTTTCCATTTTTCTCCCAAACACTTTCAATCCATAAACCCTAAATAGGTTGCATTATGTATTCAAATAAATATATTCACTATAGTACACACATTGCCTCATTTATGTGATGAAATTATATGAGGTTATAATGATAGTAGTATTTTTATTGTATTAATTGTATGACTAAGAAATATAGTATGAATTACACCATAATGGAAGTAAAGCGGATAATTACCGCTACTCCTTTTTGGATGATAAAGTTTATGTATTTTTAGTTGTTTTTCAAGTTACTTGACTCTATTGTTTTGTAATCTTATATATATTATATTAATAATGAATCACACATTTATATACTACTTGAAAGACTCCTTTCTTCTTTTGGTTTAATTCTTAATATTGTAATTTTTTCTTAATTTTATTGTGTTTCATGTGATGTATTTTTACTTTTGAAGTTATTTTCGATGTTGTTTTCAGCAATGGATTTCGAGAAGGATCAAATATCCATCCATTTAAAAAAAATAAAGTGTTGAATGTTTTAATTAAATACAAAGATCTTTGTAGAAAAACTTAAAGTAATTTAAACATAAGAACAATTTTAAAATATGAAAAAATATCAGAACAATTAAAATTGATAGACATCATTTTAAAAAAAACGTAGGCATATAATAGTAAATTTATTTTGGGTTTGGTTTTGTTGAGAACTATATTTTTCACCAAGGTTTATCTCTTTGATTATTGTGATATGTTTTTTGTGAGTTAGTTGTCAAAACTGTTGTTTTCTTGAGTTTCCAATTTTTTTCTAGTTTGTGATTTTATTAATCAATATACTTATTAGAGAATTGCAAATTCTAATATGTAAATTTTAGGTGCATATTACTAATTTATGTAACTGCTTTTTAGTTTAATAGCTGAAATTTCTATCTTGTGCCCCTGCAATGTGATATCCATGCTATTAATTGAGTTAATTTAATGGGACTCCGTCCATTCCTTTTTATTAAGTTTCACACTTTTGATAAATTTTTGCTTATTTTTAAATTTTAAAGTAGTATTAATTACACTTTTCTCAAAATTACCTATAACTATTCATTGCAAAGAGAACAAAGGTCAAATAAATTAATAAATAGTTAAGGGTGTTATAAGTTAAAGGATAATTATTGTTTGAAAAGTGACAAATTTATTAGTTTTCTTTATATGTAAAATAATCCAAAAAACAAATAACACTTAAAAAAGAACAGACAAAATACATCTAATCGTTAGGAGTTGGTTTGGTGATGAAGACTTGAGATAAAAAGTGTGTGTCTCTCAATATCTCATGAGTTGATTACTTATTGTAGGCCACTAATATAACCACATAAAATGCTTTCGTCAAAATCCAATACAGGAAGTTAAGCAAAGTTAAGATTTCAAACGCTCTTAATGGTTCACCAAACTACCATCCTTCAAATATCTCACACAATATAAAACCATATAGCATTCATTTTCTTCTCATAAAATTCCAAAGAAAAATCTTTCAATACTAATGATATACTCTTACAGTTCACCAAGTTATCAATGGCCTCAACAAAATCCTTCATCACTGCTTTACTTTTTGTTGTGACAATGTCAGGAACAAGTCTAGAAGCTCGCAATCTTTTGTAAATAACCACACAACTAAGTTTACCTAAATTAACACTTGGCAAAATCTAACAACATTGCCACCTTCACCTTGAATTCAAACATTGCCACCTTTACTTGGAAATATTCCAACATTGGCATCGCCAACTAAAACATTCCATCTCTTCCTAAACTCACTATGCCACCGCTTCCTAACTTTCCTACCAATATTCCATCTCTCCACATTCCACCTTGGTGTTATTACACGTTGCATATACGGAACTTAATTGAGAGAAAGATAAAGAGAGTATTGGAGAGGAAAGGAAGAGAAGAGAGAGTGATGAATGAGAATAAATGATTGTTATTATTTAAGGGGGTTGCTCAAAATTACACAAGTAGTTAGTATTTATACACATATAGTAACTAACTAACTAACTAAGCTTGAATTAATACACACCATGCTCCCTTAATCCAAACTTTCACCAAATGATACACATCAGAAGCGATTACTTCAGACTCTGCATCTTCAGACTCCAGTCACTCTGCAGAAGCTGCTTCAGACTCCAGCCACTCTTCAGAAGCTGGTTCAGATTCCAACCACTCTTTATAAGCTTCTTCTGACTCCAGCAATTTAGAAGTAGTTCCCACCTCTGACTCTTCAGAAGTTGATGGTTCAGAAGCTAACAAAGCTTCAGAGGTCATGCTATTCAATCCGCTGACTCCTTTAGAGGCTTCCGCTTCAGAGACTATGATGTTCTAGCCTCTGACACCTTTAGAGGATGATTATTTCTATATTTTTTGTAATTAGAGTGATAAATTTCACAAATTTCATGATGCTTAATAAACTTCATGACAAATTTTAAAGTAGAAACTTCAATAAATTTGGGTTGTGAATTTCACCTAATTAAATTGATTTTATCATGATACTCTATTTGGGTTGTAAATTTCACACAATTAACTTGATTTCAAAGTAGCCAAATCCTCGTGTTTGTTTTTTTGGAGATGTTATTGATTCTCTCTTTCTTGTTTTTCATTGTACAGAGAATGGCTAGGAGGAGAGAGTAGGGTTTGCTGAACGTGAAACAATAGTTTCGTTAAGTACGGTTAAGAGTCGTGGGTGATTTAATTCAAAGCCCTAAAATCAATCTAGAAATTTAAAAAAAAGAAAGAAAAGGAAAGACTTGCAGATCTAGAATAACATATCTACCTTTCTAGCCTATAGCATCTCAAATCTCTTTGTCATTATTGACAATTAGTTTCTCTTCCTCCTCTAGGAGACTGAGATTAAACGTATTTGTCTTCGCCGACAACTTATGTATTTTTCCGTATGGTTATGGTTTAGAATATTTTTGGAAGGTAATATACTTGTAAGAAAAAGAGTGACCGAGGCAACAAAATTTTGAGAGGGAATAATATTGTGTGGAAAATGAAATTTTAGAGAGGAAAAGGGAAATTTTGGAGGAATCGCTTTGAAAATAAAAACGGATCGAAGAAATAATTTGGATCTTGTTGTAGGTTAACATATACGTTTTTGGTGTAGATATTTTTGTAAGAGTGTAAATTTAAATACTCATAGAAACTTTTTAACTATTATTATGATTATTTAACTTTTCCTTTTTTTTATAAATAAATATATACTTTCCATCTTTCATTTTTATTTTAAAATTATTAAAATATTTTTTGATACTACTTAAAAATAAAGAGAAGATAAAATAGGAAAAGTAATAATAGTAATAATAATAATAATATAAATGGAAAGTAAAAAATAAAGAAGAAAAATTCAATTTTTGTTGCACGGAACCTATAAGTTATTTTTTTATACATGATCGATCATATACCTATGTTTATATTTATGTAGGTATATATCATCTTTACTAATGGTTTTATCAGCCATCAGTAACAGTGTCCGTTGGTATATGATAAAACTATTGTAGTGGTCTATTGATGTTTCGTTGTACATGTAGGGAGTACTTCGATCTCTGTTAGTAATAGCAAATGAATATTCTAAAACTAAATAGAGGTAAGTTGATTTGATCTCAGTTACTTTGATCTCGATTCAAATATGCATCTATCGTCTTTATTTGGTTCGCCGTTTGTTTGTTCATTTTCGATATATGCTTCTTTTATTTGTTTTGCTCGTTTGATGGTTGATACAGTTGAATAGATTTTGTGAAGTGATGTTGAAGTATGCCTAGATTTCATTTTAATTCATTTTTGGTACTCCTTTTAGTTCTTTTTATATTTTTTCTTCTTTTCTAATCTCATTTTATCATCTTTAATATATTATAGAGTTTATCGTGATGTATTTTATATGATTGTAACTTTCATTAGTGTCTTCAATTTGAAGTAACCATTAAAGTGTGAGTTTATCTAAACTAAAATAGCAAGCTAACACTTTTATTGTACATATGTCACTTCCTACATTTATAGCTCAGTAGCTTGCTTACAAGATGGTTTGTCTATTTATTAAATTGTTAGATTTTAGATTTCCTGAGCCCAAATATAGGAAGGATTGTCAAATAATATGATCTTCATCCCACCTACAATCTTAAATAAAATTGTTATTAGGAAATAGAAGAAGAAAAATGTAATATCCCATATTCCCTTAAATGCTCAATTAGTTGTCAGTTGAGATCAATTGAATTCCTATGTAAATTATCTATTATCATTTGTAACGATTAGAGCTATCTATTATCATTTGTAACGATTAGAGCTCCTATGTGCTCTAAATGTTGTCAATTGGAAAAGGAGTGGAGTTATTTAAGGAAAGAAGTTACTGAGAATTAATGGGAATTGGAATTTTTTTCAACCTGTTAACACTGAAACAGAATTTAATTTCCTGTTTGTACAAAATATGTCACCAAGGGAATTCGAACCCAGGACCTCCTTGAAACAGTACATGCCTTACAATTGCGAGATAGTTCCCCATCGCTCATGTCTTCGTTCCCTTGTTGACTTGAGTTGGATATGAGCTGAATATTGATTAGAAACCCTATAGAGCCGAGCGGACCCATAGGATAGGAGAACTCACTGAGATTATTATCTCATCCCATCATTGTTGTTATTTTTCAGGTAATTCTTTACAGGTTGAAACTAAGAGAAGCTGTTATGGATGTTTCAAGGGTTGCTGTTCATTATGATCTTCCGCTGTGGAGTTGTGTGCAATGAAGATATTGTACATAGTTCTTAGATTTTTATTGTTTAGGCATTATTGTATAACATGTTCCATTGATGTTTTAGTTTGGACATGCATATATTTTGATGCCATTAGGCACTTATGTTGTGACAGTACCAAAATTTAACACTTGTATGATATTATTCTAGATATATATTATACGGGTTGTTACAAAAAATCATTATATTCTCACCTCTATAATTAGCCAACAAATTTAACCACAAAATACTTTTAGCAAAGTAAAATATAGAAAGCTATACTAATATCTCTTACCCTATATAAGACCATCAATCCTCCATTTCCTTCTCATCAAATCCCAAACTATATTCTCTCAATACAATTCTTCAAGTTATCATCAATGGCTTCCTCCAAATTCTTCATCCTAGCTTTACTCTTTGTCGTAACAATGACAAGCATCAATGTCGATGCGCGTAGTCTTCTTCAAACAACCACACTACCAAACCCTACCATCCCATCTTTACCAAAATCATCTTTGTCAGATTTATCTGTAATTCCATCATTGCCTGAAGGAAGTCTTCCACCATTTTCTAGCTTTCCATCCACTGATTCATTTTTCAACATTCCACCAGTGTCATCACCAACTACCACTCCAGTTCCCAGCACTCCCGAATCAACCAATTCTTTTTTCTCCTTCTTTCCATTTTTCTCCCAAACACTTTCGATCCATAAACCATAAATAGGTTGCATTATGTATTCAAATAAATATATTCACTATAGTACACACATTGCCTCATTTATGTGATGAAACTATATGAGGTTATAATGATAGTATTATTTTTATTGTATTAATTGTATGACTAAGAAATATAGTATGAATTACATCATAATGGAAGTAAAGCGGATAATTACCGCTACTCCTTTTTGGATGATAAAGTTTATGTATTTTTAGTTGTTTTTCAAGTTACTTGACTCTATTGTTTTGTAATCTTATATATATTATATTAATAATGAATCACACATTTATATACTACTTGAAAGACTCCTTTCTTCTTTTGGTTTAATTCTTAATATTGTAATTCTTTCTTAATTTTATTGTGTTTCATGTGATGTATTTTTACTTTTGAAGTTATTTTCGATGTTGTTTTCAGCAATGGATTTCGAGAAGGATCAAATATCCATCCATTTAAAAAAAATAAAGTGTTGAATATTTTAATTAAATACAAAGATCTTTGTAGAAAAACCTAAAGTAATTTAAACATAAGAACAATTTTAAAATATGAAAAAATATCAGAACAATTAAAATTGATAGACATCATTTAAAAAAAATGTAGGCATATAATAGTAAATTTATTTTGGGTTTGGTTTTGTTGAGAACTACCGTTGTTATATTTTTCACCAAGGTTTATCTCTTTGATTATTGTGATATGTTTTTTGTGAGTTAGTTGTCAAAATTGTTGTTTTCTTGAGTTTCCAATTTTTTCCAGTTTGTGATTTTATTAATCAATATACTTATTAGAGAAATGCAAATTCTAATATGTAAATTTTAGGTGCATATTACTAATTTATCTAACTGCTTTTTAGTTTAATAGCTGAAATTTCAATCTTGTGCCCCTGCAATGTGATATCCATGCTATTAAGTGAGTTAATTTAACGGGACTCCGTCCATTCTTTTTTATTAAGTTTCACAATTTTGATAAAATTTTGTTTATTTTTAAATTTTAAAGTAGTATTAATTACAGTTTTCTCAAAATTACCTATAACTATTCATTGCAAAGAGAACAAAAGTCAAATAAATTAATAAATAGTTAAGGGTGTTATAAGTTAAAGGATAATTATTGTTTGAAAAGTGACAAATTTATTAGTTTTCTTTATATGTAAAATAATCCAAAAAAAAAAATAACACTTAAAAAAGAACAGACAAAATACATCTAATCGTTAGGAGTTGGTTTGGTGATGAAGACTTGAGATAAAAAGTGTGTGTCTCTCAAAATCTCATGAGTTGATTACTTATTGTAGGCCACTAATATAACCACATAAAATGCTTTCGTCAAAATCCAATACAGGAAGTTAAACAAAGTTAAGTTTTCAAACGCTCTTAATGGTTCACCAAACTACCATCCTTCAAATATCTCACACAATATAAAACCATATAGCATTCATTTTCTTCTCATAAAATTCCAAAGAAAAATCTTTCAATACTAATGATATACTCTTACAGTTCACCAAGTTATCAATGGCCTCAACAAAATCCTTCATCACTGCTTTACTTTTTGTTGTGACAATGTCAAGAACAAGTCTTGAAGCTCGCAATCTTTTGTAAATAACCACACAACTAAGTTTATCTAAAATAAACACTTGGTAAAATCTAACAACATTGCCATCTTTACCTTGAATTCAAACATTGCCACCTTTACTTGGAAATATTCCAACATTGGCATAGCCAACTAAAACATTCCATCTCTTCCTAAACTCACTATGCCACCGCTTCCTAACTTTCCTACCAATATTCCATCTCTCCACATTCCACCTTGGTGTTATTACACGTTGCGTATACGGAACTTAATTGAGAGAAAGATAAAGAGAGTATTGGAGAGGAAGGGAAGAGAAGAGAGAGTGATGAATGAGAATAAATGATTGTTATTATTTAAGGGGGTTGCTCAAAATTACACAAGTAGTTAGTATTTATACACATATAGTAACTAACTAACTAACTAACTAAGCTTGAATTAATACACACCATGCTCCCTTAATCTAAACTTTCTCCAAATGATACACATCAAAAGGGATTACTTCAGACTCTGCATCTTCAGACTCCAGTCACTCTGCAGAAGCTGCTTCAGACTCCAGCCACTCTTCAGAAGCTGGTTCAGATTCCAACCACTCTTTATAAGCTTCTTCTGACTCCAGCAATTTAGAATTAGTTCCCACCTCTGACTCTTCAGAAGTTGATGGTTCAGAAGCTAAGAAAGCTTCAGAGGTCATGCTATTCAATCCGCTGACTCCTTTAGAGGCTTCCGCTTCAGAGACTATGATGTTCTAGCCTCTGACACCTTTAGAGGATGATTACTTCTAAATTGTTAGTTATTAGAGTGATAAGTTTCACAAATTTCATGATGCTTAATGAACTTCATGACAAATTTTAAAGTAACAAACTTCAAAAAATTTGGGTTGTGAATTTCACCTAATTAACTTGATTTCATCATGATACTCAATTTGGGTTGCAAATTTCACCTAATTAACTTGATTTTAAAGTAGCCAAATCCTCGTGTTTGTTTTTTTGGAGATGTTATTGATTCTCTCTTTCTTGTTTTTCATTGTACAGAGAATGGCTAGGAGGAGAAAGTAGGGTTTGCTGAATGTGAAACAATAGTTTCGTTAAGTACGGTTACGAGTCGTGGGTGATTTAATTCAAAGCCCTAAAATCAATCTAGAAATTAAAAAAAAAGAAAAAAGGAAAGACTTACAGATCTAGAATAACATATCTACCTTCCTAGCCTATAGCATCTCAAATCTCTTTGTCATTATTGACAATTAGTTTCTCTTCCTCCTCCAAGAGATTGAGATTAAACATATTTGTCTTCGCCGACAACTTATGTATTTTTCCTTATGGTTATGGTTTAGAATATTTTTGGAAGGTAATATACTTGTAAGAAAAAGAGTGACCGAGGTAACAAGATTTTGAGAGGGAATAATATTGTGTTGAAAATGAAATTTTAGAGAGGAAAAGGGAATTTTAGAGGAATCGCTTTGAAAATAAAAACGGATGGAAGAAATAATTTGGATCCTTTTGTAGGTTAACATATATGTTTTTGGTGTAGATATTTTTGTAAGAGTGTAAATTTAAATCCTCATAGAAACTCTTTAACTATTATTATGATTATTTAACTTTTCCTTTTTTTTTTTATAAATAAATATATACTTTCCATCTTAAATTTTTATTTAAAAATTATTAAAATATTTCTTGATATTACTTTAAAATAAAGAGAAGATAAAATTGGAAAAGTAATAATAGTAATAATAATAATAATAATAATAATAATAATAATAATAATATAAATGGAAAGTAAAAAATAAAGAAGAAAAATTCAATTCTTGTTGCACGGAACCTATAAGTTATTTTTTTACACATGATCGATCATATACCTATGTGTAAATTTATGTAGGTATATATCATCTATACTGATGGTTTTATCAGCCATCACTAACAGTGTCCGTTGGTATATGATAAAACTATTGTAGTGGTCTATTGATGTTTCGTTGTACATGTAGGGAGTACTTCGATCTCTGTTAGTAATAGCAAATGAATATTCTAAAACTAAAAAGAGGTAAGTTGATTTGATCTCAGTTACTTTGATCTCGATTCAAATATGCTTATATCGTCTTTATTTGGTTGGCCGTTTGTTTGTTCATTTTTGATATGTGCTTCTTTTATTTGTTTTGCAAGTTTGATGGTCGATACAGTTGAATAGATTTTGTGAACTGATGTTGAAGTATGCCTAGATTGCATTTTAATTCATTTTTTGTACTCCTTTTAGTTCTTTTTATATTTTTCTTCTTTTATAACCTCATTTTATTATCTTTAATATATTATAGTGTTTATCGTGATGTATTTTATATGATTGTAACTTTCATTAGTCTCTTCAATTTGAAGTAACCATTGAAGTGTGAGTTTATCTAAACTTAAATAGCAATGCTAACACTTTTATTGTACAAATGTCACTTCCTACATTTATAGCTCAGTAGCTTGCTTACAAGATGGTTTGTCTATTTATTAAATTGTTAGATTTTAGATTTCTAGAGCCCAAATATAGGAAGGATTGTCAAATGATATGATCTTCATCCCACCTACAATCCTAAATAAAATTGATAATAGGAAATAGAAGAAGAAAAATCATTGTATTCTAACCTCTATAATTAGCCAACAAATTTAACCACAAAATACTTTTAGCAAAGTAAAATATAGAAAGTTATACTAATATCTCTTACCCTATATAAGACCATCAATCCTCCATTTCCTTCTCATCAAATCCCAAACTATCTTCTCTCAATACAATTCTTCAAGTTATCATCAATGGCTTCCTCCAAATTCTTCATCCTAGCTTTACTCTTTGTCGTAACAATGACAAGCATCAATGTCGATGCGCGTAGTCTTCTTCAAACAACCACACTACCAAACCCTACCATCCCATCTTTACCAAAATCATCTTTGTCAGATTTATCAGATTTATCTGTAATTTCATCATTTCTTGAAGGAAGTCTTCCACCATTTTCTAGCTTTCCATCCACTGATTCATTTTTCAACATTCCACCAGTGTCATCACCAGCTCCCACTCCAGTTCCCAACACTCCCGAATCAACCAATTCTTTTTTCTCCTTCTTTCCATTTTTCTCCGAAACACTTTCAATCCATAAACCCTAGATATGTTGCATTATGTATCCAAATAAATATATTCACTATAGTACACACATTGCCTCATTTATGTGATGAAATTATATGAGGTTATAATGATAGTAGTATTTTTATTGTATTAATTGTATGACTAAGAAATACAGTATGAATTACACCATAATGGAAGTAAAGCGGATAATTACCGCTACTCCTTTTTGGATTATAAAGTTTATGTATTTTTAGTTGTTTTTCAAGTTACTTGACTCTATTGTTTTGTAATCTTATATATATTATATTAATAATGAATCACACATTTATATACTATTTTAAAGACTCCTTTCTTATTTTTGTTTATTTCTTAATATTGTAATTTTTTCTTAATTTTATTGTGTTTCATGTGATGTATTTTTACTTTTGAAGTTATTTTCGATGTTGTTTTCCACAATGCATTTCGTGAAGGATCAAATATCCATCCATTTAAAGAAAACAAAGTGTTGAATATTTTAATCAAATACAAAGATCTTTGTAGAAAAACTTAAAGTGATTTAAACATAAGAACAATTTTAAAATATGAAAAAACACCAGAACAATTAAAATCAATAGACGTCATTTAAAAAAAAAATTAGGCATAGAATAGTAAAAAAAAATTGGGTTTGGTTTTGTTGAGAACTACCGTTGTTATATTTTTCACCAAGGTTTATCTCTTTGATTATTGTGATAAGTTTTTTGTGAGTTAGTTGTCAAAACTGTTGTTTTCTTGAGTTTCCAATTTTTTTCTAGTTTGTGATTTTATTAATCAATATACTTATTAGAGAATTGCGAATTCTAATATGTAAATTTTAGGTGCATATTACTAATTTATCTAACACGTTTTTTAGTTTAATAGCTGAAATTTCAATCTTCTGCCCCTGCAACGTGATATCCATGCTATTAATTGAGTTAATTTAACGGGACTCAGTCCATTCCTTTTTTTTAAGTTTCACACTTTTGATAAAATTTTGTTTATTTTTAAATTTTAAAGTAGTATTAATTACACTTTTCTCAAAATTACCTATAACTATTCATTGCAAAGAGAACAAAAGTCAAATAAATTAATAAATAGTTAAGGGTGTTATCAGTTAAAGGAGTTGGTTTGGTGATGAAGACTTGAGATGAAAAGTGTGTGTCTCTCAAAATCTCATGAGTTGATTACTTATTGTAGGCCACTAATATAACCACATAAAATGCTTTCGTCAAAATCCAATACAGGAAGTTAAACAAAGTTAAGTTTTCAAACGCTCTTAATGGTTCACTAAACTACCATCCTTCAAATATCTTACACAATATAAAACCATATAGAATTCATTTTCTTCTCATAAAATTCCAAAGAAAAATATTTCAATACTAATGATATACTCTTACAGCTCACCATGTTATCAATGGCCTCAACAAAATCCTTCATCACTGCTTTACTTTTTATTGTGACAATGTCAGTTACAAGTCTAGAAGCTCGCAATCATTTGTAAATAACCATACAACTAAGTTTACCTAAAATAAACACTTTGCAAAATCTAACAACATTGCCACCTTTACCTTGAATTCAAACATTGCCACATTTACTTGGAAATATTCCAACATTGGCATCGCCAACTAATACATTCCATCTCTTCCTAAACTCACTATGCCACCGCTTCCTAACTTTCCTAACAAATATTTAGTAATCAGACTCTGCATCTTCAAACTCCAGTCACTCTGCAGAAGCTGCTTCAGACTCCAGCCACTCTTCAGAAGCTGGTTCAGAGTCCAACCACTCTTTATAAGTTTCTTATGAGTCCCGCGATTTAGAAGTAGTTCCCACCCCTGACTTCTTGAGATGTTTATGGTTCAGAGCTAACAAACCTTCAGAGGTCATGCTATTCAATCCGCTGACTCCTTTAGAGGTTTCCGCTTCAGAGACTAAGATGTTCTAGCCTCTGACACCTTTAGAGGATGATTATTTCTAAATTGTTAGTAATTAGAGTGATAAGTTTCACAAATTTCATGATGCTTAATGAACTTCATGACAAATTTTAAAGTAGCAAACTTCAATAAATTTGGGTTGTGAATTTCACCTAATTAACTTAATTTTATCATGATACTCAATTTGGATTGCAAATTTCACCTAATTAACTTGATTTCAAAGTAGCCAAATCCTCGTGTTTGTTTTTTTGGAGATTTTATTGATTCTCTCTTTCTTGTTTTTCAATGTACAGAGAATGGCTAGGAGGAGAGAGTAGGGTTTGCTGAACGTGAAACAATAGTTTCGTTAAGTACGGTTAAGAGTTGTGGGTGATTTAATTCAAAGCCCTAAAATCAATCTAGAAATTTAAAAAAGAAAAGAAAAGGAAAGACTTGCAGATCTAGAATAACGTATGTACCTTCCTAGCCTATCGCATCTCAAAGCTCTTTGTCATTATTGACAATTAGTTTCTCTTCCTCGTCCAGGAGATAGAGATTAAACTTATTTGTCTTCGCCGACAACTTATGTATTTTTCCTTATGGTTATGGTTTAGAATATTTTAGGAAGGTAATATACTTGTAAGAAAAATAGTGACCGAGGTACCAAAATTATGAGAGGGAATAATATTGTGTGGAAAATGAAATTTTAGAGAGGAAAAGGGAATTTTGGAGGAATCGCTTTGAAAATAAAAACGGATGGAAGAAATAATTTGGATCTTGTTGTAGGTTAACATATATGTTTTTGGTGTAGATATTTTATTAAGAGTGTAAATTTAAATCTTCATAGAAACTCTTTAACTATTATTATGATTATTTAACTTTTTTTTTATAAATAAATATATACTTTCCATCTTTCATTTTTATTTTAAAATTATTAAAATATTTTTTGATACTACTTTAAAATAAAGAGAAGATAAAATTGGAAAAGTAATAATAGTAATAATAATAATAATAATAATAATAATAATAATAATAGTAATAATAGTAATAATAATAATAATAATAATAATAATAATAATAATAATAATAATAATAATAATAATATCAATGGAAAGTAAAAAATAAAGAAGAAAAATTCAATTCTTGAGATGAAAAGTGTGTGTCTCTCAAAATCTCATGAGTTGATTACTTATTGTAGGCCACTAATATAACCACATAAAATGCTCTCGTCAAAATCCAATACAGGAAGTTAAACAAAGTTAAGTTTTCAAACGCTCTTAATGGTTCACTAAACTACCATCCTTCAAATATCTTACACAATATAAAACCATATAGAATTCATTTTCTTCTCATAAAATTCCAAAGAAAAATATTTCAATACTAATGATATACTCTTACAGCTCACCATGTTATCAATGGCCTCAACAAAATCCTTCATCACTGCTTTACTTTTTATTGTGACAATGTCAGTTACAAGTCTAGAAGCTCGCAATCATTTGTAAATAACCATACAACTAAGTTTACCTAAAATAAACACTTTGCAAAATCTAACAACATTGCCACCTTTACCTTGAATTCAAACATTGCCACATTTACTTGGAAATATTCCAACATTGGCATCGCCAACTAATACATTCCATCTCTTCCTAAACTCACTATGCCACCGCTTCCTAACTTTCCTAACAAATATTCCATCTCTCCACATTCCACCTTGGTGTTATTACACCTTACGTATACGGAACTTAATTGAGAGAAAGATAAAGAGAGTATTGGAGAGGAAGGGAAGAGAAGAGAGAGTGATGAATGAGAATAAATGATTATTATTATTTAAGGGAGTTGCTCAAAATTACATAAGTAGTTAGTATTTATACACATATAGTAACTAACTAACTAACTAAGCTTGAATTAATACACACCATGCTCCCTTAATCCAAACTTTCACCAAATGATACACATCAGAAACGATTACTTCAGACTCTGCATCTTCAGACTCAAGTCACTCTGTAGAAGCTGCTTCAGACTCCATCCACTCTTCAAAAGCTGGTTCAGACTCCAACCACTCTTTATAAGTTTCTTATGACTCTAGCGATTTATAATTAGTTCCCACCCCTGACTTCTTCAGAAGTTGATGGTTCAGAAGCTAACAAAGCTTCAGAGGTCATGCTATTCAATCCGCTGACTCCTTTAGAGGTTTCCGCTTCAGAGACTATGATGTTCTAGCCTCTGACACCTTTAGAGGATGATTATTTCTAAATTGTTAGTAATTAGAGTGATAAATTTCACAAATTTCATGATGCTTAATGAACTTCATGACAAATTTTAAAGTAGCAAACTTCAATAAATTTGGGTTGTGAATTTCACCTAATTAACTTGATTTTATCATGATACTCAATTTGGGTTGCAAATTTCACCTAATTAACTTGATTTCAAAGTAGTCAAATCCTCGTGTTTGTTTTTTTGGAGATGTTATTGATTCTCTCTTTCTTGTTTTTCATTGTACAGAGAATGGCTAGGAGGAGAGAGTAGGGTTTGCTGAACGTGAAACAATAGTTTCGTTAAGTACGGTTAAGAGTCGGGGGTGATTTAATTCAAAGCCCTAAAATCAATCTAGAAATTTAAAAAAGAAAAGAAAAGGAAAGACTTGCAGATCTAGAATAACGTATCTACCTTCCTAGCCTATAGCATCTCAATTCTCTTTGTCATTATTGACAATTAGTTTCTCTTCCTCGTCCAGGAGATAAAGATTAAACATATTTGTCTTCGCCGACAACTTATGTATTTTTCCTTATGGTTATGGTTTAGAATATTTTAGGAAGGTAATATACTTGTAAGAAAAAGAGTGACCGAGGTAACAAGATTTTGAGAGGGAATAATATTGTGTGGAAAATGAAATTTTAGAGAGGAAAAGGGAATTTTGGAGGAATCGCTTTGAAAATAAAAACGGATGGAAGAAATAATTTGGATCTTGTTGTAGGTTAACATATATGTTTTATGTGTAGATATTTTTTTAAGAGTGTAAATTTAAATCTTCATAGAAACTCTTTAACTATTATTATGATTATTTAACTTTTCCTTTTTTTTATAAATAAATATATACTTTCCATCTTTCATTTTTATTTTAAAATTAATAAAATATTTTTTGATACTACTTTAAAATAAAGAGAAGATAAAATTGGAAAAGTAGTAATAGTAATAATAATAATAATAATAATAATCATAATAATAATAATAATAATATAATAATAATAATAATAATAATAATAATAATAATAATAATAATATAAATGGAAAGTAAAAAATAAAGAAGAAAAATTCAATTCTTGTTTCACGGAACCTATAAGTTATTTTTTTATACATGATCGATCATATACCTTTGTTTAAATTTATGTAGGTATATATCATCTATACTGATGGTTTTATCAGCCATCACTAACAGTGTCCGTTGGTATATGATAAAACTATTGTAGTGGTCTATTGATGTTTCGTTGTACATGTAGGGAGTACTTCGATCTCTGTTAGTAATAGCAAATGAATATTCTAAAACTAAAAAGAGGTAAGTTGATTTGATCTCAGTTACTTTGATCTCGATTCAAATATGCTTATATCGTCTTTATTTGGTTGGCCGTTTGTTTGTTCATTTTTGATATGTGCTTCTTTTATTTGTTTTGCTCGTTTGATGGTCGATACAGTTGAATAGATTTTGTGAACTGATGTTGAAGTATGCCTAGATTGCATTTTAATTCATTTTTTGTACTCCTTTTAGTTCTTTTTATATCTTTTCTTCTTTTATAACCTCATTTTATCATCTTTAATATATTATAGAGTTTATCATGATGTATTTTATATGATTGTAACTTTCATTAGTCTCTTCAATTTGAAGTAACCATTGAAGTGTGAGTTTATCTAAACTCAAATAGCAATGCTAACACTTTTATTGTACAAATGTCACTTCCTACATTTATAGCTCAGTAGCTTGCTTACAAGATGGTTTGTCTATTTATTAAATTGTTAGATTTTAGATTTCTAGAGCCCAAATATAGGAAGGATTGTCAAATAATATGATCTTCATCCCACCTACAATCCTAAATAAAATTGATAATAGGAAATAGAAGAATAAAAATCATTGTATTCTAACCTCTATAATTAGCCAACAAATTTAACCACAAAATACTTTTAGCAAAGTAAAATATAGAAAGTTATACTAATATCTCTTACCCTATATAAGACCATCAATCCTCCATTTCCTTCTCATCAAATCCCAAACTATCTTCTCTCAATACAATTCTTCAAGTTATCATCAATGGCTTCCTCCAAATTCTTCATCCTAGCTTTACTCTTTGTCGTAACAATGACAAGCATCAATGTCGATGCGCGTAGTCTTCTTCAAACAACCACACTACCAAACCCTACCATCCCATCTTTACCAAAATCATCTTTGTCAGATTTATCAGATTTATCTGTAATTTCATCATTTCTTGAAGGAAGTCTTCCACCATTTTCTAGCTTTCCATCCACTGATTCATTTTTCAACATTCCACCAGTGTCATCACCAGCTCCCACTCCAGTTCCCAACACTCCCGAATCAACCAATTCTTTTTTCTCCTTCTTTCCATTTTTCTCCGAAACACTTTCAATCCATAAACCCTAGATATGTTGCATTATGTATCCAAATAAATATATTCACTATAGTACACACATTGCCTCATTTATGTGATGAAATTATATGAGGTTATAATGATAGTAGTATTTTTATTGTATTAATTGTATGACTAAGAAATACAGTATGAATTACACCATAATGGAAGTAAAGCGGATAATTACCGCTACTCCTTTTTGGATGATAAAGTTTATGTATTTTTAGTTGTTTTTCAAGTTACTTGACTCTATTGTTTTGTAATCTTATTTATATTATATTAATAATGAATCACACATTTATATACTACTTTAAAGACTCCTTTCTTATTTTTGTTTAATTCTTAATATTGTAATTTTTTCTTAATTTTATTGTGTCTCATGTGATGTATTTTTACTTTTGAAGTTATTTTCGATGTTGTTTTCGACAATGCATTTCGTGAAGGATCAAATATCCATCCATTTAAAAAAAATAAAGTGTTGAATATTTTAAGCAAATACAAAGATCTTTGTAGACAAACTTAAAGTAATTTAAACATAAGAACAATTTTGAAATATGAAAAAACATCAAAACAATTAAAATTGATAGACGTCATTTAAAAAAAAAGTTACGCATATAATAGTAAAAAAAATTGGGTTTGGTTTTGTTGAGAACTACCGTTGTTATATTTTTCACCAAGGTTTATCTCTTTGATTATTGTGATAAGTTTTTTGTGAGTTAGTTGTCAAAACTGTTGTTTTCTTGAGTTTCCAATTTTTTTCTAGTTTGTGATTTTATTAATCAATATACTTATTAGAGAATTGCAAATTATAATATGTAAATTTTAGGTGCATATTACTAATTTATCTAACACGTTTTTTAGTTTAATAGCTGAAATTTCAATCTTGTGCCCCTGCAACGTGATATCCATGCTATTAATTGAGTTAATTTAACGGGACTCAGTCCATTCCTTTTTTTTAAGTTTCACACTTTTGATAAAATTTTGTTTATTTTTAAATTTTAAAGTAGTATTAATTACACTTTTCTCAAAATTACCTATAACTATTCATTGCAAAGAGAACAAAAGTCAAATAAATTAATAAATAGTTAAGGGTGTTATCAGTTAAAGGAGTTGGTTTGGTGATGAAGACTTGAGATGAAAAGTGTGTGTCTCTCAAAATCTCATGAGTTGATTACTTATTGTAGGCCACTAATATAACCACATAAAATGCTCTCGTCAAAATCCAATACAGGAAGTTAAACAAAGTTAAGATTTCAAACGCTCTTAATGGTTCACTAAACTACCATCCTTCAAATATCTTACACAATATAAAACCATATAGAATTCATTTTCTTCTCATAAAATTCCAAAGAAAAATATTTCAATACTAATGATATACTCTTACAGCTCACCAAGTTATCAATGGCCTCAACAAAATCCTTCATCATTGCTTTACTTTTTATTGTGACAATGTCAGTTACAAGTCTAGAAGCTCGCAATCATTTGTAAATAACCATACAACTAAGTTTACCTAAAATAAACACTTTGCAAAATCTAACAACATTGCCACCTTTACCTTGAATTCAAACATTGCCACATTTACTTGGAAATATTCCAACATTGGCATCGCCAACTAATACATTCCATCTCTTCCTAAACTCACTATGCCACCGCTTCCTAACTTTCCTAACAAATATTCCATCTCTCCACATTCCACCTTGGTGTTATTACACCTTACGTATACGGAACTTAATTGAGAGAAAGATAAAGAGAGTATTGGAGAGGAAGGGAAGAGAAGAGAGAGTGATGAATGAGAATAAATGATTATTATTATTTAAGGGAGTTGCTCAAAATTACATAAGTAGTTAGTATTTATACACATATAGTAACTAACTAACTAACTAAGCTTGAATTAATACACACCATGCTCCCTTAATCCAAACTTTCACCAAATGATACACATCAGAAACGATTACTTCAGACTCTGCATCTTCAGACTCCAGTCACTCTGTAGAAGCTGCTTCAGACTCCAGCCACTCTTCAGAAGCTGGTTCAGACTCCAACCACTCTTTATAAGTTTCTTATGACTCTAGCGATTTATAATTAGTTCCCACCCCTGACTTCTTCAGAAGTTGATGGTTCAGAAGCTAACAAAGCTTCAGAGGTCATGCTATTCAATCCGCTGACTCCTTTAGAGGTTTCCGCTTCAGAGACTATGATGTTCTAGCCTCTGACACCTTTAGAGGATGATTATTTCTAAATTGTTAGTAATTAGAGTGATAAATTTCACAAATTTCATGATGCTTAATGAACTTCATGACAAATTTTAAAGTAGCAAACTTCAATAAATTTGGGTTGTGAATTTCACCTAATTAACTTGATTTTATCATGATACTCAATTTGGGTTGCAAATTTCACCTAATTAACTTGATTTCAAAGTAGCCAAATCCCCGTGTTTGTTTTTTTGGAGATGTTATTGATTCTCTCTTTCTTGTTTTTCATTGTACAGAGAATGGCTAGGAGGAGAGAGTAGGGTTTGCTGAACGTGAAACAATAGTTTCGTTAAGTACGGTTAAGAGTCGTGGGTGATTTAATTCAAAGCCCTAAAATCAATCTAGAAATTTAAAAAAGAAAAGAAAAGGAAAGACTTGCAGATCTAGAATAACGTATCTACCTTCCTAGCCTATAGCATCTCAATTCTCTTTGTCATTATTGACAATTAGTTTCTCTTCCTCGTCCAGGAGATAAAGATTAAACATATTTGTCTTCGCCGACAACTTATGTATTTTTCCTTATGGTTATGGTTTAGAATATTTTAGGAAGGTAATATACTTGTAAGAAAAAGAGTGACCGAGGTAACAAGATTTTGAGAGGGAATAATATTGTGTGGAAAATGAAATTTTAGAGAGGAAAAGGGAATTTTGGAGGAATCGCTTTGAAAATAAAAACGGATGGAAGAAATAATTTGGATCTTGTTGTAGGTTAACATATATGTTTTTGTGTAGATATTTTTGTAAGAGTGTAAATTTAAATCTTCATAGAAACTCTTTAACTATTATTATGATTATTTAACTTTTCCTTTTTTTTATAAATAAATATATACTTTCCATCTTTCATTTTTATTTTAAAATTATTAAAATATTTTTTGATACTACTTTAAAATAAAGAGAAGATAAAATTGGAAAAGTAATAATAATAATATAATAATAATAAATAATAATAATAATAATAATAAATAATAATAATAATAATAATAATAATAATAATAATAATAATAAATGGAAAGTAAAAAATAAAGAAGAAAAATTCAATTCTTGTTTCACGGAACCTATAAGTTATTTTTTTATACATGATCGATCATATACCTATGTTTAAATTTATGTAGGTTTATATCATCTATACTGATGGTTTTATCAGCCATCACTAACAGTGTCCGTTGGTATATGATAAAACTATTGTAGTGGTCTATTGATGTTTCGTTGTACATGTAGGGAGTACTTCGATCTCTGTTAGTAATAGCAAATGAATATTCTAAAACTAAAAAGAGGTAAGTTGATTTGATCTCAGTTACTTTGATCTCGATTCAAATATGCTTATATCGTCTTTATTTGGTTGGCCGTTTGTTTGTTCATTTTTGATATGTGCTTCTTTTATTTGTTTTGCTCGTTTGATGGTCGATACAGTTGAATAGATTTTGTGAACTGATGTTGAAGTATGCCTAGATTGCATTTTAATTCATTTTTTGTACTCCTTTTAGTTCTTTTTATATCTTTTCTTCTTTTATAACCTCATTTTATCATCTTTAATATATTATAGAGTTTATCATGATGTATTTTATATGATTGTAACTTTCATTAGTCTCTTCAATTTGAAGTAACCATTGAAGTGTGAGTTTATCTAAACTCAAATAGCAATGCTAACACTTTTATTGTACAAATGTCACTTCCTACATTTATAGCTCAGTAGCTTGCTTACAAGATGGTTTGTCTATTTATTAAATTGTTAGATTTTAGATTTCTAGAGCCCAAATATAGGAAGGATTGTCAAATAATATGATCTTCATCCCACCTACAATCCTAAATAAAATTGATAATAGGAAATAGAAGAATAAAAATCATTGTATTCTAACCTCTATAATTAGCCAACAAATTTAACCACAAAATACTTTTAGCAAAGTAAAATATAGAAAGTTATACTAATATCTCTTACCCTATATAAGACCATCAATCCTCCATTTCCTTCTCATCAAATCCCAAACTATCTTCTCTCAATACAATTCTTCAAGTTATCATCAATGGCTTCCTCCAAATTCTTCATCCTAGCTTTACTCTTTGTCGTAACAATGACAAGCATCAATGTCGATGCGCGTAGTCTTCTTCAAACAACCACACTACCAAACCCTACCATCCCATCTTTACCAAAATCATCTTTGTCAGATTTATCAGATTTATCTGTAATTTCATCATTTCTTGAAGGAAGTCTTCCACCATTTTCTAGCTTTCCATCCACTGATTCATTTTTCAACATTCCACCAGTGTCATCACCAGCTCCCACTCCAGTTCCCAACACTCCCGAATCAACCAATTCTTTTTTCTCCTTCTTTCCATTTTTCTCCGAAACACTTTCAATCCATAAACCCTAGATATGTTGCATTATGTATCCAAATAAATATATTCACTATAGTACACACATTGCCTCATTTATGTGATGAAATTATATGAGGTTATAATGATAGTAGTATTTTTATTGTATTAATTGTATGACTAAGAAATACAGTATGAATTACACCATAATGGAAGTAAAGCGGATAATTACCGCTACTCCTTTTTGGATGATAAAGTTTATGTATTTTTAGTTGTTTTTCAAGTTACTTGACTCTATTGTTTTGTAATCTTATTTATATTATATTAATAATGAATCACACATTTATATACTACTTTAAAGACTCCTTTCTTATTTTTGTTTAATTCTTAATATTGTAATTTTTTCTTAATTTTATTGTGTCTCATGTGATGTATTTTTACTTTTGAAGTTATTTTCGATGTTGTTTTCGACAATGCATTTCGTGAAGGATCAAATATCCATCCATTTAAAAAAAATAAAGTGTTGAATATTTTAAGCAAATACAAAGATCTTTGTAGACAAACTTAAAGTAATTTAAACATAAGAACAATTTTGAAATATGAAAAAACATCAAAACAATTAAAATTGATAGACGTCATTTTAAAAAAAAAGTTACGCATATAATAGTAAAAAAAAATTGGGTTTGGTTTTGTTGAGAACTACCGTTGTTATATTTTTCACCAAGGTTTATCTCTTTGATTATTGTGATAAGTTTTTTGTGAGTTAGTTGTCAAAACTGTTGTTTTCTTGAGTTTCCAATTTTTTTCTAGTTTGTGATTTTATTAATCAATATACTTATTAGAGAATTGCAAATTATAATATGTAAATTTTAGGTGCATATTACTAATTTATCTAACATGTTTTTTAGTTTAATAGCTGAAATTTCAATCTTGTGCCCCTGCAACGTGATATCCATGCTATTAATTGAGTTAATTTAACGGGACTCAGTCCATTCCTTTTTTTAAGTTTCACACTTTTGATAAAATTTTGTTTATTTTTAAATTTTAAAGTAGTATTAATTACACTTTTCTCAAAATTACCTATAACTATTCATTGCAAAGAGAACAAAAGTCAAATAAATTAATAAATAGTTAAGGGTGTTATCAGTTAAAGGAGTTGGTTTGGTGATGAAGACTTGAGATGAAAAGTGTGTGTCTCTCAAAATCTCATGAGTTGATTACTTATTGTAGGCCACTAATATAACCACATAAAATGCTCTCGTCAAAATCCAATACAGGAAGTTAAACAAAGTTAAGATTTCAAACGCTCTTAATGGTTCACTAAACTACCATCCTTCAAATATCTTACACAATATAAAACCATATAGAATTCATTTTCTTCTCATAAAATTCCAAAGAAAAATATTTCAATACTAATGATATACTCTTACAGCTCACCAAGTTATCAATGGCCTCAACAAAATCCTTCATCATTGCTTTACTTTTTATTGTGACAATGTCAGTTACAAGTCTAGAAGCTCGCAATCATTTGTAAATAACCATACAACTAAGTTTACCTAAAATAAACACTTTGCAAAATCTAACAACATTGCCACCTTTACCTTGAATTCAAACATTGCCACATTTACTTGGAAATATTCCAACATTGGCATCGCCAACTAATACATTCCATCTCTTCCTAAACTCACTATGCCACCGCTTCCTAACTTTCCTAACAAATATTCCATCTCTCCACATTCCACCTTGGTGTTATTACACCTTACGTATACGGAACTTAATTGAGAGAAAGATAAAGAGAGTATTGGAGAGGAAGGGAAGAGAAGAGAGAGTGATGAATGAGAATAAATGATTATTATTATTTAAGGGAGTTGCTCAAAATTACATAAGTAGTTAGTATTTATACACATATAGTAACTAACTAACTAACTAAGCTTGAATTAATACACACCATGCTCCCTTAATCCAAACTTTCACCAAATGATACACATCAGAAACGATTACTTCAGACTCTGCATCTTCAGACTCCAGTCACTCTGTAGAAGCTGCTTCAGACTCCAGCCACTCTTCAGAAGCTGGTTCAGACTCCAACCACTCTTTATAAGTTTCTTATGACTCTAGCGATTTATAATTAGTTCCCACCCCTGACTTCTTCAGAAGTTGATGGTTCAGAAGCTAACAAAGCTTCAGAGGTCATGCTATTCAATCCGCTGACTCCTTTAGAGGTTTCCGCTTCAGAGACTATGATGTTCTAGCCTCTGACACCTTTAGAGGATGATTATTTCTAAATTGTTAGTAATTAGAGTGATAAATTTCACAAATTTCATGATGCTTAATGAACTTCATGACAAATTTTAAAGTAGCAAACTTCAATAAATTTGGGTTGTGAATTTCACCTAATTAACTTGATTTTATCATGATACTCAATTTGGGTTGCAAATTTCACCTAATTAACTTGATTTCAAAGTAGCCAAATCCCCGTGTTTGTTTTTTTGGAGATGTTATTGATTCTCTCTTTCTTGTTTTTCATTGTACAGAGAATGGCTAGGAGGAGAGAGTAGGGTTTGCTGAACGTGAAACAATAGTTTCGTTAAGTACGGTTAAGAGTCGTGGGTGATTTAATTCAAAGCCCTAAAATCAATCTAGAAATTTAAAAAAGAAAAGAAAAGGAAAGACTTGCAGATCTAGAATAACGTATCTACCTTCCTAGCCTATAGCATCTCAATTCTCTTTGTCATTATTGACAATTAGTTTCTCTTCCTCGTCCAGGAGATAAAGATTAAACATATTTGTCTTCGCCGACAACTTATGTATTTTTCCTTATGGTTATGGTTTAGAATATTTTAGGAAGGTAATATACTTGTAAGAAAAAGAGTGACCGAGGTAACAAGATTTTGAGAGGGAATAATATTGTGTGGAAAATGAAATTTTAGAGAGGAAAAGGGAATTTTGGAGGAATCGCTTTGAAAATAAAAACGGATGGAAGAAATAATTTGGATCTTGTTGTAGGTTAACATATATGTTTTTGGTGTAGATATTTTTGTAAGAGTGTAAATTTAAATCTTCATAGAAACTCTTTAACTATTATTATGATTATTTAACTTTTCCTTTTTTTTATAAATAAATATATACTTTCCATCTTTCATTTTTATTTTAAAATTATTAAAATATTTTTTGATACTACTTTAAAATAAAGAGAAGATAAAATTGGAAAAGTAATAATAGTAATAATAATAATAATAATAATAATAATAATAATAATAATAATAATAATAATAATAATAATAATATCAATGGAAAGTAAAAAATAAAGAAGAAAAATTCAATTCTTGTTTCACGGAACCTATAAGTTATTTTTTTATACATGATCGATCATATACCTATGTTTAAATTTATGTAGGTTTATATCATCTATACTGATGGTTTTATCAGCCATCACTAACAGTGTCCGTTGGTATATGATAAAACTATTGTAGTGGTCTATTGATGTTTCGTTGTACATGTAGGGAGTACTTCGATCTCTGTTAGTAATAGCAAATGAATATTCTAAAACTAAAAAGAGGTAAGTTGATTTGATCTCAGTTACTTTGATCTCGATTCAAATATGCTTATATCGTCTTTATTTGGTTGGCCGTTTGTTTGTTCATTTTTGATATGTGCTTCTTTTATTTGTTTTGCTCGTTTGATGGTCGATACAGTTGAATAGATTTTGTGAACTGATGTTGAAGTATGCCTAGATTGCATTTTAATTCATTTTTTGTACTCCTTTTAGTTCTTTTTATATCTTTTCTTCTTTTATAACCTCATTTTATCATCTTTAATATATTATAGAGTTTATCGTGATGTATTTTATATGATTGTAACTTTCATTAGTCTCTTCAATTTGAAGTAACCATTGAAGTGTGAGTTTATCTAAACTCAAATAGCAATGCTAACACTTTTATTGTACAAATGTCACTTCCTACATTTATAGCTCAGTAGCTTGCTTACAAGATGGTTTGTCTATTTATTAAATTGTTAGATTTTAGATTTCTAGAGCCCAAATATAGGAAGGATTGTCAAATAATATGATCTTCATCCCACCTACAATCCTAAATAAAATTGATAATAGGAAATAGAAGAATAAAAATCATTGTATTCTAACCTCTATAATTAGCCAACAAATTTAACCACAAAATACTTTTAGCAAAGTAAAATATAGAAAGTTATACTAATATCTCTTACCCTATATAAGACCATCAATCCTCCATTTCCTTCTCATCAAATCCCAAACTATCTTCTCTCAATACAATTCTTCAAGTTATCATCAATGGCTTCCTCCAAATTCTTCATCCTAGCTTTACTCTTTGTCGTAACAATGACAAGCATCAATGTCGATGCGCGTAGTCTTCTTCAAACAACCACACTACCAAACCCTACCATCCCATCTTTACCAAAATCATCTTTGTCAGATTTATCAGATTTATCTGTAATTTCATCATTTCTTGAAGGAAGTCTTCCACCATTTTCTAGCTTTCCATCCACTGATTCATTTTTCAACATTCCACCAGTGTCATCACCAGCTCCCACTCCAGTTCCCAACACTCCCGAATCAACCAATTCTTTTTTCTCCTTCTTTCCATTTTTCTCCGAAACACTTTCAATCCATAAACCCTAGATATGTTGCATTATGTATCCAAATAAATATATTCACTATAGTACACACATTGCCTCATTTATGTGATGAAATTATATGAGGTTATAATGATAGTAGTATTTTTATTGTATTAATTGTATGACTAAGAAATACAGTATGAATTACACCATAATGGAAGTAAAGCGGATAATTACCGCTACTCCTTTTTGGATGATAAAGTTTATGTATTTTTAGTTGTTTTTCAAGTTACTTGACTCTATTGTTTTGTAATCTTATATATATTATATTAATAATGAATCACACATTTATATACTACTTTAAAGACTCCTTTCTTATTTTTGTTTAATTCTTAATATTGTAATTTTTTCTTAATTTTATTGTGTTTCATGTGATGTATTTTTACTTTTGAAGTTATTTTCGATGTTGTTTTCGACAATGCATTTCGTGAAGGATCAAATATCCATCCATTTAAAAAAAATAAAGTGTTGAATATTTTAAGCAAATACAAAGATCTTTGTAGAAAAACTTAAAGTAATTTAAACATAAGAAGAATTTTGAAATATGAAAAAACATCAGAACAATTAAAATTGATAGACGTCATTTTAAAAAAAAAGTTACGCATATAATAGTAAAAAAAATTGGGTTTGGTTTTGTTGAGAACTACCGTTGTTATATTTTTCACCAAGGTTTATCTCTTTGATTATTGTGATAAGTTTTTTGTGAGTTAGTTGTCAAAACTGTTGTTTTCTTGAGTTTCCAATTTTTTTCTAGTTTGTGATTTTATTAATCAATATACTTATTAGAGAATTGCAAATTATAATATGTAAATTTTAGGTGCATATTACTAATTTAACTAACTGTTTTTTAGTTTAATAGCTGAAATTTCAATCTTGTGCCCCTGCAACGTGATATCCATGCTATTAATTGAGTTAATTTAACGGGACTCAGTCCATTCCTTTTTTTAAGTTTCACACTTTTGATAAAATTTTGTTTATTTTTAAATTTTAAAGTAGTATTAATTACACTTTTCTCAAAATTACCTATAACTATTCATTGCAAAGAGAACAAAAGTCAAATAAATTAATAAATAGTTAAGGGTGTTATCAGTTAAAGGAGTTGGTTTGGTGATGAAGACTTGAGATGAAAAGTGTGTGTCTCTCAAAATCTCATGAGTTGATTACTTATTGTAGGCCACTAATATAACCACATAAAATGCTCTCGTCAAAATCCAATACAGGAAGTTAAACAAAGTTAAGATTTCAAACGCTCTTAATGGTTCACTAAACTACCATCCTTCAAATATCTTACACAATATAAAACCATATAGAATTCATTTTCTTCTCATAAAATTCCAAAGAAAAATATTTCAATACTAATGATATACTCTTACAGCTCACCAAGTTATCAATGGCCTCAACAAAATCCTTCATCATTGCTTTACTTTTTATTGTGACAATGTCAGTTACAAGTCTAGAAGCTCGCAATCATTTGTAAATAACCATACAACTAAGTTTACCTAAAATAAACACTTTGCAAAATCTAACAACATTGCCACCTTTACCTTGAATTCAAACATTGCCACATTTACTTGGAAATATTCCAACATTGGCATCGCCAACTAATACATTCCATCTCTTCCTAAACTCACTATGCCACCGCTTCCTAACTTTCCTAACAAATATTCCATCTCTCCACATTCCACCTTGGTGTTATTACACCTTACGTATACGGAACTTAATTGAGAGAAAGATAAAGAGAGTATTGGAGAGGAAGGGAAGAGAAGAGAGAGTGATGAATGAGAATAAATGATTATTATTATTTAAGGGAGTTGCTCAAAATTACATAAGTAGTTAGTATTTATACACATATAGTAACTAACTAACTAACTAAGCTTGAATTAATACACACCATGCTCCCTTAATCCAAACTTTCACCAAATGATACACATCAGAAACGATTACTTCAGACTCTGCATCTTCAGACTCCAGTCACTCTGTAGAAGCTGCTTCAGACTCCAGCCACTCTTCAGAAGCTGGTTCAGACTCCAACCACTCTTTATAAGTTTCTTATGACTCTAGCGATTTATAATTAGTTCCCACCCCTGACTTCTTCAGAAGTTGATGGTTCAGAAGCTAACAAAGCTTCAGAGGTCATGCTATTCAATCCGCTGACTCCTTTAGAGGTTTCCGCTTCAGAGACTATGATGTTCTAGCCTCTGACACCTTTAGAGGATGATTATTTCTAAATTGTTAGTAATTAGAGTGATAAATTTCACAAATTTCATGATGCTTAATGAACTTCATGACAAATTTTAAAGTAGCAAACTTCAATAAATTTGGGTTGTGAATTTCACCTAATTAACTTGATTTTATCATGATACTCAATTTGGGTTGCAAATTTCACCTAATTAACTTGATTTCAAAGTAGCCAAATCCCCGTGTTTGTTTTTTTGGAGATGTTATTGATTCTCTCTTTCTTGTTTTTCATTGTACAGAGAATGGCTAGGAGGAGAGAGTAGGGTTTGCTGAACGTGAAACAATAGTTTCGTTAAGTACGGTTAAGAGTCGTGGGTGATTTAATTCAAAGCCCTAAAATCAATCTAGAAATTTAAAAAAGAAAAGAAAAGGAAAGACTTGCAGATCTAGAATAACGTATCTACCTTCCTAGCCTATAGCATCTCAATTCTCTTTGTCATTATTGACAATTAGTTTCTCTTCCTCGTCCAGGAGATAAAGATTAAACATATTTGTCTTCGCCGACAACTTATGTATTTTTCCTTATGGTTATGGTTTAGAATATTTTAGGAAGGTAATATACTTGTAAGAAAAAGAGTGACCGAGGTAACAAGATTTTGAGAGGGAATAATATTGTGTGGAAAATGAAATTTTAGAGAGGAAAAGGGAATTTTGGAGGAATCGCTTTGAAAATAAAAACGGATGGAAGAAATAATTTGGATCTTGTTGTAGGTTAACATATATGTTTTTGGTGTAGATATTTTTGTAAGAGTGTAAATTTAAATCTTCATAGAAACTCTTTAACTATTATTATGATTATTTAACTTTTCCTTTTTTTTATAAATAAATATATACTTTCCATCTTTCATTTTTATTTTAAAATTATTAAAATATTTTTTGATACTACTTTAAAATAAAGAGAAGATAAAATTGGAAAAGTAATAATAGTAATAATAATAATAATAATAATAATAATAATAATAATAATAATAATAATAATAATAATAATAATAATAATAATATCAATGGAAAGTAAAAAATAAAGAAGAAAAATTCAATTCTTGTTTCACGGAACCTATAAGTTATTTTTTTATACATGATCGATCATATACCTATGTTTAAATTTATGTAGGTTTATATCATCTATACTGATGGTTTTATCAGCCATCACTAACAGTGTCCGTTGGTATATGATAAAACTATTGTAGTGGTCTATTGATGTTTCGTTGTACATGTAGGGAGTACTTCGATCTCTGTTAGTAATAGCAAATGAATATTCTAAAACTAAAAAGAGGTAAGTTGATTTGATCTCAGTTACTTTGATCTCGATTCAAATATGCTTATATCGTCTTTATTTGGTTGGCCGTTTGTTTGTTCATTTTTGATATGTGCTTCTTTTATTTGTTTTGCTCGTTTGATGGTCGATACAGTTGAATAGATTTTGTGAACTGATGTTGAAGTATGCCTAGATTGCATTTTAATTCATTTTTTGTACTCCTTTTAGTTCTTTTTATATCTTTTCTTCTTTTATAACCTCATTTTATCATCTTTAATATATTATAGAGTTTATCGTGATGTATTTTATATGATTGTAACTTTCATTAGTCTCTTCAATTTGAAGTAACCATTGAAGTGTGAGTTTATCTAAACTCAAATAGCAATGCTAACACTTTTATTGTACAAATGTCACTTCCTACATTTATAGCTCAGTAGCTTGCTTACAAGATGGTTTGTCTATTTATTAAATTGTTAGATTTTAGATTTCTAGAGCCCAAATATAGGAAGGATTGTCAAATAATATGATCTTCATCCCACCTACAATCCTAAATAAAATTGATAATAGGAAATAGAAGAATAAAAATCATTGTATTCTAACCTCTATAATTAGCCAACAAATTTAACCACAAAATACTTTTAGCAAAGTAAAATATAGAAAGTTATACTAATATCTCTTACCCTATATAAGACCATCAATCCTCCATTTCCTTCTCATCAAATCCCAAACTATCTTCTCTCAATACAATTCTTCAAGTTATCATCAATGGCTTCCTCCAAATTCTTCATCCTAGCTTTACTCTTTGTCGTAACAATGACAAGCATCAATGTCGATGCGCGTAGTCTTCTTCAAACAACCACACTACCAAACCCTACCATCCCATCTTTACCAAAATCATCTTTGTCAGATTTATCAGATTTATCTGTAATTTCATCATTTCTTGAAGGAAGTCTTCCACCATTTTCTAGCTTTCCATCCACTGATTCATTTTTCAACATTCCACCAGTGTCATCACCAGCTCCCACTCCAGTTCCCAACACTCCCGAATCAACCAATTCTTTTTTCTCCTTCTTTCCATTTTTCTCCGAAACACTTTCAATCCATAAACCCTAGATATGTTGCATTATGTATCCAAATAAATATATTCACTATAGTACACACATTGCCTCATTTATGTGATGAAATTATATGAGGTTATAATGATAGTAGTATTTTTATTGTATTAATTGTATGACTAAGAAATACAGTATGAATTACACCATAATGGAAGTAAAGCGGATAATTACCGCTACTCCTTTTTGGATGATAAAGTTTATGTATTTTTAGTTGTTTTTCAAGTTACTTGACTCTATTGTTTTGTAATCTTATATATATTATATTAATAATGAATCACACATTTATATACTACTTTAAAGACTCCTTTCTTATTTTTGTTTAATTCTTAATATTGTAATTTTTTCTTAATTTTATTGTGTTTCATGTGATGTATTTTTACTTTTGAAGTTATTTTCGATGTTGTTTTCGACAATGCATTTCGTGAAGGATCAAATATCCATCCATTTAAAAAAAATAAAGTGTTGAATATTTTAAGCAAATACAAAGATCTTTGTAGAAAAACTTAAAGTAATTTAAACATAAGAACAATTTTGAAATATGAAAAAACATCAGAACAATTAAAATTGATAGACGTCATTTTAAAAAAAAAGTTACGCATATAATAGTAAAAAAAAATTGGGTTTGGTTTTGTTGAGAACTACCGTTGTTATATTTTTCACCAAGGTTTATCTCTTTGATTATTGTGATAAGTTTTTTGTGAGTTAGTTGTCAAAACTGTTGTTTTCTTGAGTTTCCAATTTTTTTCTAGTTTGTGATTTTATTAATCAATATACTTATTAGAGAATTGCAAATTATAATATGTAAATTTTAGGTGCATATTACTAATTTATCTAACTGTTTTTTAGTTTAATAGCTGAAATTTCAATCTTGTGCCCCTGCAACGTGATATCCATGCTATTAATTGAGTTAATTTAACGGGACTCAGTCCATTCCTTTTTTTAAGTTTCACACTTTTGATAAAATTTTGTTTATTTTTAAATTTTAAAGTAGTATTAATTACACTTTTCTCAAAATTACCTATAACTATTCATTGCAAAGAGAACAAAAGTCAAATAAATTAATAAATAGTTAAGGGTGTTATCAGTTAAAGGAGTTGGTTTGGTGATGAAGACTTGAGATGAAAAGTGTGTGTCTCTCAAAATCTCATGAGTTGATTACTTATTGTAGGCCACTAATATAACCACATAAAATGCTCTCGTCAAAATCCAATACAGGAAGTTAAACAAAGTTAAGATTTCAAACGCTCTTAATGGTTCACTAAACTACCATCCTTCAAATATCTTACACAATATAAAACCATATAGAATTCATTTTCTTCTCATAAAATTCCAAAGAAAAATATTTCAATACTAATGATATACTCTTACAGCTCACCAAGTTATCAATGGCCTCAACAAAATCCTTCATCATTGCTTTACTTTTTATTGTGACAATGTCAGTTACAAGTCTAGAAGCTCGCAATCATTTGTAAATAACCATACAACTAAGTTTACCTAAAATAAACACTTTGCAAAATCTAACAACATTGCCACCTTTACCTTGAATTCAAACATTGCCACATTTACTTGGAAATATTCCAACATTGGCATCGCCAACTAATACATTCCATCTCTTCCTAAACTCACTATGCCACCGCTTCCTAACTTTCCTAACAAATATTCCATCTCTCCACATTCCACCTTGGTGTTATTACACCTTACGTATACGGAACTTAATTGAGAGAAAGATAAAGAGAGTATTGGAGAGGAAGGGAAGAGAAGAGAGAGTGATGAATGAGAATAAATGATTATTATTATTTAAGGGAGTTGCTCAAAATTACATAAGTAGTTAGTATTTATACACATATAGTAACTAACTAACTAACTAAGCTTGAATTAATACACACCATGCTCCCTTAATCCAAACTTTCACCAAATGATACACATCAGAAACGATTACTTCAGACTCTGCATCTTCAGACTCCAGTCACTCTGTAGAAGCTGCTTCAGACTCCAGCCACTCTTCAGAAGCTGGTTCAGACTCCAACCACTCTTTATAAGTTTCTTATGACTCTAGCGATTTATAATTAGTTCCCACCCCTGACTTCTTCAGAAGTTGATGGTTCAGAAGCTAACAAAGCTTCAGAGGTCATGCTATTCAATCCGCTGACTCCTTTAGAGGTTTCCGCTTCAGAGACTATGATGTTCTAGCCTCTGACACCTTTAGAGGATGATTATTTCTAAATTGTTAGTAATTAGAGTGATAAATTTCACAAATTTCATGATGCTTAATGAACTTCATGACAAATTTTAAAGTAGCAAACTTCAATAAATTTGGGTTGTGAATTTCACCTAATTAACTTGATTTTATCATGATACTCAATTTGGGTTGCAAATTTCACCTAATTAACTTGATTTCAAAGTAGCCAAATCCCCGTGTTTGTTTTTTTGGAGATGTTATTGATTCTCTCTTTCTTGTTTTTCATTGTACAGAGAATGGCTAGGAGGAGAGAGTAGGGTTTGCTGAACGTGAAACAATAGTTTCGTTAAGTACGGTTAAGAGTCGTGGGTGATTTAATTCAAAGCCCTAAAATCAATCTAGAAATTTAAAAAAGAAAAGAAAAGGAAAGACTTGCAGATCTAGAATAACGTATCTACCTTCCTAGCCTATAGCATCTCAATTCTCTTTGTCATTATTGACAATTAGTTTCTCTTCCTCGTCCAGGAGATAAAGATTAAACATATTTGTCTTCGCCGACAACTTATGTATTTTTCCTTATGGTTATGGTTTAGAATATTTTAGGAAGGTAATATACTTGTAAGAAAAAGAGTGACCGAGGTAACAAGATTTTGAGAGGGAATAATATTGTGTGGAAAATGAAATTTTAGAGAGGAAAAGGGAATTTTGGAGGAATCGCTTTGAAAATAAAAACGGATGGAAGAAATAATTTGGATCTTGTTGTAGGTTAACATATATGTTTTTGGTGTAGATATTTTTGTAAGAGTGTAAATTTAAATCTTCATAGAAACTCTTTAACTATTATTATGATTATTTAACTTTTCCTTTTTTTTATAAATAAATATATACTTTCCATCTTTCATTTTTATTTTAAAATTATTAAAATATTTTTTGATACTACTTTAAAATAAAGAGAAGATAAAATTGGAAAAGTAATAATAGTAATAATAATAATAATAATAATAATAATAATAATAATAATAATAATAATAATAATAATAATAATAATATCAATGGAAAGTAAAAAATAAAGAAGAAAAATTCAATTCTTGTTTCACGGAACCTATAAGTTATTTTTTTATACATGATCGATCATATACCTATGTTTAAATTTATGTAGGTTTATATCATCTATACTGATGGTTTTATCAGCCATCACTAACAGTGTCCGTTGGTATATGATAAAACTATTGTAGTGGTCTATTGATGTTTCGTTGTACATGTAGGGAGTACTTCGATCTCTGTTAGTAATAGCAAATGAATATTCTAAAACTAAAAAGAGGTAAGTTGATTTGATCTCAGTTACTTTGATCTCGATTCAAATATGCTTATATCGTCTTTATTTGGTTGGCCGTTTGTTTGTTCATTTTTGATATGTGCTTCTTTTATTTGTTTTGCTCGTTTGATGGTCGATACAGTTGAATAGATTTTGTGAACTGATGTTGAAGTATGCCTAGATTGCATTTTAATTCATTTTTTGTACTCCTTTTAGTTCTTTTTATATCTTTTCTTCTTTTATAACCTCATTTTATCATCTTTAATATATTATAGAGTTTATCGTGATGTATTTTATATGATTGTAACTTTCATTAGTCTCTTCAATTTGAAGTAACCATTGAAGTGTGAGTTTATCTAAACTCAAATAGCAATGCTAACACTTTTATTGTACAAATGTCACTTCCTACATTTATAGCTCAGTAGCTTGCTTACAAGATGGTTTGTCTATTTATTAAATTGTTAGATTTTAGATTTCTAGAGCCCAAATATAGGAAGGATTGTCAAATAATATGATCTTCATCCCACCTACAATCCTAAATAAAATTGATAATAGGAAATAGAAGAATAAAAATCATTGTATTCTAACCTCTATAATTAGCCAACAAATTTAACCACAAAATACTTTTAGCAAAGTAAAATATAGAAAGTTATACTAATATCTCTTACCCTATATAAGACCATCAATCCTCCATTTCCTTCTCATCAAATCCCAAACTATCTTCTCTCAATACAATTCTTCAAGTTATCATCAATGGCTTCCTCCAAATTCTTCATCCTAGCTTTACTCTTTGTCGTAACAATGACAAGCATCAACGTCGATGCGCGTAGTCTTCTTCAAACAACCACACTACCAAACCCTACCATCCCATCTTTACCAAAATCATCTTTGTCAGATTTATCAGATTTATCTGTAATTTCATCATTTCTTGAAGGAAGTCTTCCACCATTTTCTAGCTTTCCATCCACTGATTCATTTTTCAACATTCCACCAGTGTCATCACCAGCTCCCACTCCAGTTCCCAACACTCCCGAATCAACCAATTCTTTTTTCTCCTTCTTTCCATTTTTCTCCGAAACACTTTCAATCCATAAACCCTAGATATGTTGCATTATGTATCCAAATAAATATATTCACTATAGTACACACATTGCCTCATTTATGTGATGAAATTATATGAGGTTATAATGATAGTAGTATTTTTATTGTATTAATTGTATGACTAAGAAATACAGTATGAATTACACCATAATGGAAGTAAAGCGGATAATTACCGCTACTCCTTTTTGGATGATAAAGTTTATGTATTTTTAGTTGTTTTTCAAGTTACTTGACTCTATTGTTTTGTAATCTTATATATATTATATTAATAATGAATCACACATTTATATACTACTTTAAAGACTCCTTTCTTATTTTTGTTTAATTCTTAATATTGTAATTTTTTCTTAATTTTATTGTGTTTCATGTGATGTATTTTTACTTTTGAAGTTATTTTCGATGTTGTTTTCGACAATGCATTTCGTGAAGGATCAAATATCCATCCATTTAAAAAAAATAAAGTGTTGAATATTTTAAGCAAATACAAAGATCTTTGTAGAAAAACTTAAAGTAATTTAAACATAAGAACAATTTTGAAATATGAAAAAACATCAGAACAATTAAAATTGATAGACGTCATTTTAAAAAAAAAGTTACGCATATAATAGTAAAAAAAAATTGGGTTTGGTTTTGTTGAGAACTACCGTTGTTATATTTTTCACCAAGGTTTATCTCTTTGATTATTGTGATAAGTTTTTTGTGAGTTAGTTGTCAAAACTGTTGTTTTCTTGAGTTTCCAATTTTTTTCTAGTTTGTGATTTTATTAATCAATATACTTATTAGAGAATTGCAAATTATAATATGTAAATTTTAGGTGCATATTACTAATTTATCTAACTGTTTTTTAGTTTAATAGCTGAAATTTCAATCTTGTGCCCCTGCAACGTGATATCCATGCTATTAATTGAGTTAATTTAACGGGACTCAGTCCATTCCTTTTTTTAAGTTTCACACTTTTGATAAAATTTTGTTTATTTTTAAATTTTAAAGTAGTATTAATTACACTTTTCTCAAAATTACCTATAACTATTCATTGCAAAGAGAACAAAAGTCAAATAAATTAATAAATAGTTAAGGGTGTTATCAGTTAAAGGAGTTGGTTTGGTGATGAAGACTTGAGATGAAAAGTGTGTGTCTCTCAAAATCTCATGAGTTGATTACTTATTGTAGGCCACTAATATAACCACATAAAATGCTCTCGTCAAAATCCAATACAGGAAGTTAAACAAAGTTAAGATTTCAAACGCTCTTAATGGTTCACTAAACTACCATCCTTCAAATATCTTACACAATATAAAACCATATAGAATTCATTTTCTTCTCATAAAATTCCAAAGAAAAATATTTCAATACTAATGATATACTCTTACAGCTCACCAAGTTATCAATGGCCTCAACAAAATCCTTCATCATTGCTTTACTTTTTATTGTGACAATGTCAGTTACAAGTCTAGAAGCTCGCAATCATTTGTAAATAACCATACAACTAAGTTTACCTAAAATAAACACTTTGCAAAATCTAACAACATTGCCACCTTTACCTTGAATTCAAACATTGCCACATTTACTTGGAAATATTCCAACATTGGCATCGCCAACTAAACATTCCATCTCTTCCTAAACTCACTATGCCACCGCTTCCTAACTTTCCTAACAAATATTCCATCTCTCCACATTCCACCTTGGTGTTATTACACCTTACGTATACGGAACTTAATTGAGAGAAAGATAAAGAGAGTATTGGAGAGGAAGGGAAGAGAAGAGAGAGTGATGAATGAGAATAAATGATTATTATTATTTAAGGGAGTTGCTCAAAATTACATAAGTAGTTAGTATTTATACACATATAGTAACTAACTAACTAACTAAGCTTGAATTAATACACACCATGCTCCCTTAATCCAAACTTTCACCAAATGATACACATCAGAAACGATTACTTCAGACTCTGCATCTTCAGACTCCAGTCACTCTGTAGAAGCTGCTTCAGACTCCAGCCACTCTTCAGAAGCTGGTTCAGACTCCAACCACTCTTTATAAGTTTCTTATGACTCTAGCGATTTATAATTAGTTCCCACCCTTGACTTCTTCAGAAGTTGATGGTTCAGAAGCTAACAAAGCTTCAGAGGTCATGCTATTCAATCCGCTGACTCCTTTAGAGGTTTCCGCTTCAGAGACTATGATGTTCTAGCCTCTGACACCTTTAGAGGATGATTATTTCTAAATTGTTAGTAATTAGAGTGATAAATTTCACAAATTTCATGATGCTTAATGAACTTCATGACAAATTTTAAAGTAGCAAACTTCAATAAATTTGGGTTGTGAATTTCACCTAATTAACTTGATTTTATCATGATACTCAATTTGGGTTGCAAATTTCACCTAATTAACTTGATTTCAAAGTAGCCAAATCCTCGTGTTTGTTTTTTTGGAGATGTTATTGATTCTCTCTTTCTTGTTTTTCATTGTACAGAGAATGGCTAGGAGGAGAGAGTAGGGTTTGCTGAACGTGAAACAATAGTTTCGTTAAGTACGGTTAAGAGTCGTGGGTGATTTAATTCAAAGCCCTAAAAACAATCTAGAAATTTAAAAAAGAAAAGAAAAGGAAAGACTTGCAGATATAGAATAACGTATCTACCTTCCTAGCCTATAGCATCTCAAATCTCCTTGTCATTATTGACAATTAGTTTCTCTTCCTCGTCCAGGAAATAGAGATTAAACATATTTGTCTTCGCCGACAACTTATGTATTTTTCCTTATGGTTATGGTTTAGAATATTTTAGGAAGGTAATATACTTGTAAGAAAAAGAGTGACCGAGGTAACAAGATTTTGAAAGGGAATAATATTGTGTGGAAAATGAAATTTTAGAGAGGAAAAGGGAATTTTGGAGGAATCGCTTTGAAAATAAAAACGGATGGAAGAAATAATTTGGATCTTGTTGTAGGTTAACATATATGTTTTTGGTGTAGCTATTTTTGTAAGAGTGTAAATTTAAATCTTCATAGAAACTCTGTAACAATTATTATGATTATTTAACTTTTCCTTTTTTTTTATAAATAAATATATACTTTCCATCTTTCATTTTTATTTTAAAATTATTAAAATATTTTTTGATACTACTTTAAAATAAAGAGAAGATAAAATTGGAAAAGTAATAATAGTAATAATAATAATAATAATAATAATCATAATAATAATAATGATAATAATAATAATAATAATAATAATAATAATAATAATAATATAAATGGAAAGTAAAAAATAAAGAAGAAAAATTCAATTCTTGTTTCACGGAACCTATAAGTTATTTTTTTATACATGATCGATCATATACCTTTGTTTAAATTTATGTAGGTATATATCATCTATACTGATGGTTTTATCAGCCATCACTAACAGTGTCCGTTGGTATATGATAAAACTATTGTAGTGGACTATTGATGTTTCGTTGTACATGTAGAGAGTACTTCGATCTCTGTTAGTAATAGAAAATGAATATTCTAAAACTAAAAAGAGGTAAGTTGATTTGATCTCAGTTACTTTGATCTCGATTCAAATATGCTTATATCGTCTTTATTTGGTTGGCCGTTTGTTTGTTCATTTTTGATATGTGCTTCTTTTATTTGTTTTGCTCTTTTGATGGTCGATACAGTTGAATAGATTTTGTGAACTGATGTTGAAGTATGCCTTGATTGCATTTTAATTCATTTTTTGTACTCCTTTTAGTTCTTTTTATATCTTTTCTTCTTTTATAACCTCATTTTATCATCTTTAATATATTATAGAGTTTATCGTGATGTATTTTATATGATTGTAACTTTCATTAGTCTCTTCAATTTGAAGTAACCATTGAAGTGTGAGTTTATCTAAACTCAAATAGCAATGCTAACACTTTTATTGTACAAATGTCACTTCCTACATTTATAGCTCAGTAGCTTGCTTACAAGATGGTTTGTCTATTTATTAAATTGTTAGATTTTAGATTTCTAGAGCCCAAATATAGGAAGGATTGTCAAATAATATGATCTTCATCCCACCTACAATCCTAAATAAAATTGATAATAGGAAATAGAAGAATAAAAATCATTGTATTCTAACCTCTATAATTAGCCAACAAATTTAACCACAAAATACTTTTAGCAAAGTAAAATATAGAAAGCTATACTAATATCTCTTACCCTATATAAGACCATCAATCCTCCATTTCATTCTCATCAAATCCCAAACTATCTTCTCTCAATACAATTCTTCAAGTTATCATCAATGGCTTCCTCCAAATTCTTCATCCTAGCTTTACTCTTTGTCGTAACAATGACAAGCATCAATGTCGATGCGCGTAGTCTTCTTCAAACAACCACACTACCAAACCCTACCATCCCATCTTTACCAAAATCATCTTTGTCAGATTTATCAGATTTATCTGTAATTTCATCATTTCTTGAAGGAAGTCTTCCACCATTTTCTAGCTTTCCATCCACTAATTCATTTTTCAACATTCCACCTGTGTCATCACCAGCTCCCACTCCAGTTCCCAACACTCCCGAATCAACCAATTCTTTTTTCTCCTTCTTTCCATTTTTCTCCCAAACACTTTCAATCCATAAACCCTAGATATGTTGCATTATGTATTCAAAGAAATATATTCACTATAGTACACACATTGCCTCATTTATGTGATGAAATTATATGAGGTTATAATGATAGTAGTATTTTTATTGTATTAATTGTATGACTAAGAAATACAGTATGAATTACACCATAATGGAAGTAAAGCGGATAATTACCGCTACTCCTTTTTGGATGATAAAGTTTATGCATTTTTAGTTGTTTTTCAAGTTACTTGACTCTATTGTTTGTAATTTTATATATATTATATTAATAATGAATCACACATTTATATACTACTTTAAAGACTCCTTTCTTCTTTTGGTTTAATTCTGAATATTGTAATTTTTTCTTAATTTTATTGTGTTTCATGTGATGTATTTTTACTTTTTAAGTTATTTTCGATGTTTTTTTCAACAATGGATTTTGTGAAGGATCAAATATCCATCCATTTAAAAAAAATAAAGTGTTGAATATTTTAATCAAATACAAAAATCTTTGTAGAAAAACTTAAAGTAATTTAAACATAAATACAATTTTAAAATATGAAAAAATATCAGAACAATTAAAATCGATAGACGTCATTTTAAAAATAAAAAAATGTAGGCACATAGTAGTAAATTTATTTTGGGTTTGGTTTTGTTGAGAACTACCGTTGTTATATTTTTCACCAAGGTTTATCTCTTTGATTATTGTGATAAGTTTTTTGTGAGTTAGTTGTCAAAACTGTTGTTTTCTTGAGTTTCCAATTTTTTTCTAGTTTGTGATTTTATTAATCAATATACTTATTAGAGAATTGCGAATTCTAATATGTAAATTTTAGGTGCATATTACTAATTTATCTAACTGCTTTTTAGTTTAATAGCTGAAATTTCAATCTTGTGCCCCTGCAATGTGATATCCATGCTATTAATTGAGTTAATTTAACGGGACTCCGTCTATACCTTTTTATTAAGTTTCACACTTTTGATAAAATTTTGTTTATTTTTAAATTTTAAAGTAGTATTAATTACACTTTTCTCAAAATTACCTATAACTATTTATTGCAAAGAGAACAAAAGTCAAATAAATTAATAAATAGCTAAGGGTGTTATAAGTTAAAGGATAATTATTGTTTGAAAAGTGACAAATTCATTAGTTCTCTTTATATGCAAAATAATCCAAAAAACAAATAACACTTAAGAAAGAACATACGAAATACATCTAATCGTTAGGAGTTGGTTTGGTGATGAAGACTTGAGATAAACAGTGTGTGTCTCTCAAAATCTCATGAGTTGATTACTTATTGTAGGCCACTAATATAACCACATAAGATGCTTTCGTCAAAATCCAATACAGGAAGTTAAACAGAGCTAAGATTTCAAACGCACTTAAAGGTTCACCAAACTACCATCCTTCAAATATCTCACACAATATAAAACCATATAGCATTCATTTTCTTCTCATAAAATTCCAAAGAAAAATAGTCCAATACTAATGATATACTCTTACAGTTCACCAAGTTATCAATGGCCTCAACAAAATCCTTCATCACTACTTTACTTTTTGTTGTGACAATGTCAGGAACAAATATAGAAGCGATTACTTCAGACTCTGCATCTTCAGACTCCAGTCACTCTGCAGAAGCTGCTTCAGACTCCAGCCACTCTCTAGAAGCTGGTTCAGACTCCAACCGCTCTTTATAAGCTTCTTCTGACTCCAGTGATTTAGAAGTAGTTCCCACCTCTGACTTCTTCATAAGTTGATGGTTCATAAGCTAACAAAGCTTCAGAGGTCATGTTATTTAATCCACTGACTCCTTTAGAGGCTTCCGCTTCAGAGACTATGATGTTCTAGCCTCTGACACCTTGAGAGGATGATTATTTCTAAATTTTTAGTAATTAGAGTGATAAATTTCACGAATTTCATGATGCTTAATAAACTTCATGACAAATTTTAAAGTAGCAAACTTCAATAAATTTGGGTTGTGAATTTCACCTAATTAACTTGATATTATCATGATACTCAATTTGGGTTGCATATTTCACCTAATTAACTTGATTTCAAAGTAGCCAAATCCTCGTGTTTTTTTTGGAGATGTTATTGATTCTCTCTTTCTTGTTTTTCATTGTACAGAGAATGGCTAGGAGGAGAGAGTAGGGTTTGCTGAACGTGAAACAATAGTTTCGTTAAGTACGGTTAAGTGTCGTGGGTGATTTAATTCAAAGCCCTAAAATCAATCTAGAAATTTGAAAAAAAGAAAGAAAAGGAAAGACTTGCAGATCTAGAATAACATATCTACCTTCCTAGCCTATAGCATGTAACAACCCGTACAATATATATCTAGAATAATATCATACAAGTGTTAATAATTGGTATTGATCCAACATAAGTGCCTAATGGCATCAATATATACACATGTCGAAACGAAAAACATCAATGGAACATGTTATACAATAGTGCCTAAAATAAAATAAAAATCTAAGAACTATGTGCAACATCTTCATTGCACAAAACTCCACAGCGGAAGATCCGAATAATTGTGTCCCTTGAAACATCCATAAACAGCTTCTATTGAATTCAACCTGTAAGGAATACCTAAAAAATAACAACAATAATGGGATGAGATAATAATCTCAGTGATTTCTCCTATCCTATGGGTCCACTCGGCTCTACAGGGTTTTCTAATCAATATTCAACTCATATCCAACTCAAGTCAACAAGGGAACGAAGACTTGAGCGATGGGGAATCTATCTCGCAATTGTATGGCAACATGCATCTGAGTTCTCATAACTCAACCTCGATCATTATTCAGATCATGAAACATCAATTCCCGAACGGACTTACGTCTAAGCCAGGCCTGGTTCATGCATGCTCGTCTGATTCGACTTTCACGGTGGATATCAAGTTCCCCTATGGGACTCGAACCAACACTTGTATGGGACTCGAACCCACTTTTAGTATCTTTCACCGTATGGGACTCTAACCCACTTAGGTGTCCACCTTTCCCCCATGTCCGCCATGGTTGGGGCTCAAACCCAATTGAGGCTCGAATCATTGGTCCCACATCCCAATGCTTACTCATCTAAGCATACCAATAGAGATGTGTACCACCACAGAAAACACACAGTTTGAATACATGATCGGCTTCACAATCATCGGTTCCACGAACCATAACAAATTTCATCAATCACTGGTGACTTCATTCACCATAATACACAAATAATAACATGGCATGTTCCATACAATGCGTCTCATTCTCAATCATGGCAACAATTCGTCCACGACCTTACATAAGCGTCGTACGAATGAATACCATTTTCTCATACATATATCACACATGTTCCATAACCTAGATTATCTTTCTAAGTTATTAATCAAGTTATTCTCCTAGGTTTCCTCACTCATCTTTGTAAGGTTTTTAATCATATTATTTCACCTTCAACATAACAACCATATTTAACTTTCATCATAATATAATTCATAGCATTTATAAATCACATAGTATTTTATAACATGGAACAATAATAATAGCCCTTTACGTTATCTTTCTAACGCATCCGTCCGAGTCCAAAACGAAGTTATAACCCTCAATCAATTCATTAATCTATCTTAATCAAGATTTAGATTAACATTTATTCATTGCATAAGTATTCAACAACAACATCTTTGGCCTAGTGGTAAGGCTTGTACAATTCTAAGGAGGTCCCGGGTTTGAAGCCCATTGGTGACATATTTTAATTCATCAAATAATTAATTCATGTCAATAGATTGATCAAATGAATCAATCGATTGAATGTGAATTTCTCTCAAAAACTTCACTAAACCAATCGATTGATTCCCATGGCCAATCGATTGATCTTTGAAAAAAATTCCAACTTCTTCAAAACAGAAAGTTTAGACAATCGATTGACGTAAAGGACCAATCGATTGGTTCCTGAAAAACTTCACTTCTTCACAAATAGAAAATTCAGTCAATCGATTGGTTGACAGAGGCCAGAGGCCAATCGATTGATCCACTCACATTTTCTCATTTCACCTCACAAACACTATTTTCCTCTGTTCTACCATTTCTACAAATTACCACTACTTCTTCCAACAACAACTCATCATATTACATGTTCTCATACACATATAAATCAAGGGTTTCAAGCTCACAATCACAAGGATTTTCAAGATCATAATCACAACCAATCATTTCACCATAACCATAACAAATCATGTTATCATAACCAATATAAGAACACAACAAATCACAAGGATTCGCTTGTTGTAGGTTAACATATATGTTTTTGGTGTAGATATTTTTGTAAGAGTGTAAATTTAAATTCTCATAGAAACTTTTTAACTATTATTATGATTATTTAACATTTCCTTTTTTTTATAAATAAATATATACTTTCCAACTTTCATTTTTATTTTAAAATTATTAAAATATTTTTTGTTACTACTTAAAAATAAAGAGAAGATAAAATAGGACAAGTAATAATAGTAATAATAAAAATAATCATAGTAATATAAATGGAAAGTAAAAAATAAATAAGAAAACTTCAATTCTTGTTACACGAACCTATAAGTTTAGACAATAAACTTCACTTCTTCACAAACAGAAAATTAAGTCAATCGATTGGTTGACAGAGGCCAATCGATTGATCCACTCACATTTTCTCATTTCACCTCACAAACACCATTTTCCTCTGTTCTACCATTTCTACAAATTACCACTACTTCTTCCAACAATAACCCATCATATTACATGTTCTCATACACATATAAATTAAGGATTTCAAGCTCACAATCACAAGGATTTTCAAGGCCATAATCACAACCAATCATTTCCCCACAACCATAACAAATCATGTTATCATAACCAATATAAGAACACAACAAAGCACATGTTCATGGAAATCAACAAGAGCAAGAACATATTCATTTTATAGCATGGATTATCATGATTTGTCTAACATTCTAAAACCCTAACTTTTCTAGAAACCTAGAGTTTCTAACTAGAACTCACCTAGTAGAAGAAGAAGATGAAGTTTGGTGAAGATGATGAGTAGAAAATGGTGATGATGAGCTTTTCCTACTTCTCCTCCAAGCCTTTCTTCCTTCTTTCTCTCTTCTTCTTTCTTCTCTTTTCCTCTTCTCTACTCTTCCCTTTCTTCTTTTCTTTCTTTCCGATAACTCTCTCTCTCTTTCTACCTACTCTTCTTATCCTTTTCTTTCTCTTTCTCTTACAACCACACAAATATAACATATAATATATATATATATATATATATATATATATATATATATATATATATATATATATATATATATATATATTATAATATTAGGTAGTAATAAAATATTCCAATTGATATTTTATCTTCTAGTAACAATTGACCAATTATTAATGTTATCAAAAACGTTCTCCCTTGTACTTATTAATATTGGTCTGTCTCTTTTATTAATAAGTAATCTCTTAAGAGTTCACTGGTTACCCCATTGGTCCCAATTGACAACATTTAGAAAACATAGGAGCTCCAATTGTTACAACTAACAAAAGATAGAGTACATAGGAACTCAATTGGTCTTAACTGACAACTAATTGAGCATTTAAGGGATTATGGGATATTACATAGCATCTCAAATCTCTTTGTCATTATTGACAATTAGTTTCTCTTCCTCCTCCTCCAGGAGATTGAGATTAAACATACTTGTCTTCGCCGACAACTTCTGTATTTTTCTGTATGGTTATGGTTTAGAATATTTTTGGAAGGTAATATACTTGTAAGAAAAAGAGTGACCGAGGTAACAAAATTTTGAGAGGGAATAATATTGTGTGGAAAATGAAATTTTAGAGAGGAAAAGGGAAATCTTGGAGGAACCGCTTTGAAAATAAAAATGGATGGAAGCAATAATTTGGATCTTGTTGTAGGTTAACATATAGGTTTTTGGTGTAGATATTTTTGTAAGAGTGTAAATTTAAATTCTCATAGAAACTTTGTAAATATTATTATGATTATTTAACTTTTCCTTTTTTTTTATAAATAAATATATACTTTCCATCTTTCATTTTTATTTTAAAATTATTAAAATATTGTTTTGTAACTACTTAAAAATAAAGAGAAGATAAAATAGGAAAAGTAATAATAGTAATAATGATAATAATAATTATTATAATATAAATGGAAAGTAAAAAATAAATAAGAAAAATTCAATTCTTGTTGCACGGAACCTATAAGTTTAGACAATAAACTTCACTTCTTCACAAACAGAAAATTCAGTCAATCGATTGGTTGACAGAGGCCGATCGATTGATCCACTCACATTTTCTAATTTCACCTCACAAACACCATTTTCCTCTGTTCTACCATTTCTACCAATTACCACTACTTCTTCCAACAATAACCCATCATATTACATGTTCTCATACACATATAAATTTAGGATTTCAAGCTCACAGTCACAAGGATTTTCAGGGTCATAATCACAACCAATCAGTTCCCCACAACCATAATAAATCATGTTATCATAATCAATATAAGAACACGAAAAAGCACATGTTCATGGAAATCAACAAGAGCAAGAACATATTCATTTTATAGCATGGATTATCATGATTTGTCTAACATTCTACAAGCCTAACTTTTCTAGAAACCTAGAGTTTCTAACTAGAACTCACCTAGTAGAAGAAGAAGATGAAGTTTGGTGAAGATGATGAGTAGAAAATGGTGATGATGAGCTTTTCTTTCTTCTCCTCCAAGCCTTTCTTCCTTCTTTCTCTCTTCTTCTTTCTTCTCTTTTCCTATTCTCTACTCTTCCCTTTCTTCTTTTCTTTCTTTTTGATAACTCTCTCTCTCTTTCTACCTACTCTTTTTATCCTTTTCTTTCTCTTTCTCTTACAACCACACAAATATATAACATATAATATATATATATATATATATATATATATATATATATATATATATATATTATAATATTAGGTAGTAATAAAATATCCAAATTGATACTTTATCTTCTAGTACCAATTGACCAATTATTAATGTTACCAAAAATATTCTCCCTTGTACTTATTAATATTGGTGTGTCTCTTTTATTAATAATTAATCTCTTCAGAGTTTACTGGTTACCCTATTGGTCCCAATTGACAATATTTAGAGCACATGGGAGCTCCAATTGTTACAACTAACAAAAGATAGAGTACACAGGAACTCAATTGGTCTTAACTGACAACTAATTGAGGATTTAAGGGAATATGGGATATTACATAGCATCTCAAATCTCTATGTCATTATTGACAATTAGTTTCTCTTCCTCCTCCAGGAGATTGAGATTAAAATTACTTGTCTTCGCCGACAACTTCTGTATTTTTCCGTATGGTTATGGTTTAGAATATTTTTGGAAGGTAATATACTTGTAAGAAAAAGAGTGACCGAGGTAACAAAATTTTGAGAGGGAATAATATTGTGTGGAATATGAAATTTTAGAGAGGAAAAGGGAAATCTTGGAGGAACCGCTTTGAAAATAAAAACGGATGGAAGCAATAATTTGGATCTTGTTGTAGGTTAACATATAGGTTTTTGGTGTAGATATTTTTGTAAGAGTGTAAATTTAAATTCTCATAGAAACTTTGTAAATATTATTATGATTATTTAACTTTTCCTTTTTTTTTATAAATAAATATATACTTTCCATCTTTCATTTTTATTTTAAAATTATTAAAATATTTTTTTGTAACTACTTAAAAATAAAGAGAAGATAAAATAGGAAAAGTAATAATAGTAATAATGATAATAATAATTATTATAATATAAATCGAAAGTAAAAAATAAATAAGAAAAATTCAATTCTTGTTGCACGGAACCTATAAGTTTAGACAATAAACTTCACTTCTTCACAAACAGAAAATTTAGTCAATCGATTGGTTGACAGAGGCCAATCGATTGATCCACTCACATTTTCTAATTTCACCTCACAAACACCATTTTCCTCTGTTCTACCATTTCTACAAATTACCACTACTTCTTCCAACAATAACCCATCATATTACATGTTCTCATACACATATAAATTTAGGATTTCAAGCTCACAGTCACAAGGATTTTCAAGGTCATAATCACAACCAATCAGTTCCCCACAACCATAATAAATCATGTTATCATAATCAATATAAGAACACGAAAAAGCACATGTTCATGGAAATCAACAAGAGCAAGAACATATTCATTTTATAGCATGGATTATCATGATTTATCTAACATTCTACAACCCTAACATTTCTAGAAACCTAGAGTTTCTAACTAGAACTCACCTAGTAGAAGAAGAAGATGAAGTTTGGTGAAGATGATGAGTAGAAAATGGTGATGATGAGCTTTTCCTTCTTCTCCTTCAAGCCTTCCTTCCTTCTTTCTCTCTTCTTCTTTCTTCTCTTTTCCTCTTCTCTACTCTTCCCTTTCTTCTTTTCTTTCTTTTTGATAATTCTCTCTCTCTTTCTACCTACTCTTTTTATCCTTTTCTTTCTCTTTCTCTTACAACCACACAAATATATAACATATTATATATATATATATATATATATATATATATATATATATATATATATATATATATATAATATATATATATATATATATATATATATATATATATTATAATATTAGGTAGTAATAAAATATCCAAATTGATACTTTATCTTCTAGTACCAATTGACCAATTATTAATGTTACCAAAAATATTCTCCCTTGTAGTTATTAATATTGGTCTGTCTCTTTTATTAATAATTAATCTCTTCAGAGTTTACTGGTTACCCTATTTGTCCCAATTGACAACATTTAAAGCACATGGGAGCTCCAATTGTTACAACTAACAAAAGATAGAGTACATAGGAACTCAATTGGTCTTAACTGAAAACTAATTGAGCATTTAAGGTAATATGGGATATTACATAGCATCTCAAATCTCTATGTCATTACTGACATTTAGTTTCTCTTCCTCCTCCAGGAGATTGAGATTAAAAATACTTGTCTTCGCCGACAACTTCTGTATTTTTCCGTATGGTTATGGTTTAGAATAATTTTGGAAGGTAATATACTTGTAAGAAAAAGAGTGACCGAGGTAACAAAATTTTGAGAGGGAATAATATTGTGTGGAATATGAAATTTTAGAGAGGAAAAGGGAAATCTTGGAGGAACCGGTTTGAAAATAAAAACGGATGGAAGCAATAATTTGGATCTTGTTGTAGGTTAACATATAAGTTTTTGGTGTAGATATTTTTGTAAGAGTGTAAATTTAAATTCTCATAGAAACTTTGTAACTATTATTATGATTATTTAACTTTTCCTTTTTTTTTATAAATAAATATATACTTTCCATCTTTCATTTTTATTTTAAAATTAATAAAATATTTTTTGTTACTACTTAAAAATAAAGAGTAGATAAAATAGGAAAAGTAATAATAGTAATAATAATAATAATAATAATTATAATATAAATGGAAAGTAAAAAATAAATAAGAAAATTTTAATTCTTGTTGCACGGAACCTATAAGTTTAGACAATAAACTTCACTTCTTCACAAACAGAAAATCCAGTCAATCGATTGGTTGACAGAGGCCAATCGATTGATCCCCTCACATTTTCTCATTTCACCTCACAAACACCATTTTCCTCTGTTCTACCATTTCTACAAATTACCATTACTTCTTCCAAGAATAACCCATCATATTACATGTTCTCATACACATATAAATTAAGGATTTCAAGCTCACAATCACAAGGATTTTCAAGGTCATAATCACAACCAGTCATTTCCCCACAACCATAACAAATCATGTTATCATAACCAATATAAGAACACAAAAAAGCACATGTTCATGGAAATCAACAAGAGCAAGAACATATTCATTTTATAGCATGGATTATCATGATTTATCTAACATTCTACAACCCTAACATTTCTAGAAACCTAGAGTTTCTAACTAGAACTTATAAGAGTATAACTGTTGTCTTGAATGCAAAGGACCAGTATTCGGGAGGTAGATTTGACATATGTAGTAAGGCTCTTCCAGTTTCAACTACATGTCAGTGTCTCCTTTCAACTGGAGCATTGAGTTCAGGTGTATGTGGTGATGTGGTGAAATGAGATATGCCATGTGTGTGGAGAAATGATTTTAGTTTGATGAATTCTCCTCCATTATCAGAGTGCAATGAAATGATTTTTTCTTTGAAGTAGTTTTCAGCAAGATTTTTGAATGTGGGAAATACATTAGAGACATCAGATTTATTTCTTAATGGATAGAGCCATACATATTTGGTGAAGTGATCAACAAGAAGTAAATAATAGGAGAAACCATCTAAAGACTTGATGTGGGATGGACCTCATACATCAGTATATATAAGTTCTAATGGTTTTTGTGTTTTGATACTGGAAATGGAAAAAGGTAATTTGTGACTCTTAACACTATTACATGATAGACAAGGTTGTTGGTGGCTCTTTATTTTGTGAGATGGTAGGAGATGTCTCAGTATGCGATCAGATGGATGCCCCAATATGTGATGCCATGGTGGAGGAGTGTGTGTGGTTGTGATAAGTGCCTGAGGTAAAGATGATGGATGGGGCATGTGGTAGAGTCCATTGCTATGCTGTCCTTTTAGAAGAGGTTCTCTTGTCTTCAAATCCTTTATCAAGAAATGATCAGAAAAAAATTCAATGGAAATTGGATTAGTGTGACATAGAGATGAAACAGACAATAGTTTTTGAGTAATTTTAGGCACATGTAAAACATTTGAAAGATGAAATGATTTAGAAGGAGTTTGTAAGATAATTTTACCAATGTTAGAGATGGTGTGTCCAGATCCATCACCAACCAGAAGCTGATCTGAACCTGTGTAAGGTTGAGACAAGTGCAGGTTATCCAACTCATTTGTTATATGATGAGAAGCCCCTGAGTCTAGGATCCAATCTGCTGCACCAGAAGGCATGGCCCTAGTATGAAGAGCAGTAGGTGGTTGATGCTTTGGAGGGTAGCCATGAAATTTGTAGCAGACCTTGGCAGTATGGCCTGGTTTGTCACAAAATTGACACACTACACGCCTTGAGAAGCCCGGTGATGTTGATCTGGACATTGTGTTATTGTGGTACTGTTTTGGTGTTTTGTTGTAGAATTGTTTTCCTTTGTGTGCAGTGTTTGCAGTGGCAATGAGAGGAGTTTCTTGCACAGGTGTATCCCTCTTTAAATAACTTTCAAAATCAGAAAGGAGATCGTGAAGATCATCAAATCCGATAGGATTTTCTCTAGTTCTTAGAGAAGCTATTACTTCACGATATTCAGCTCCAAGACCATTCAAAGTGTGGATGACAAGGTCGACATCGTCCACCGGAGAGTTGATGATGGCTAATTCATCAGATAAGGCCTTGATGCCATGGAGGTATTCAGAAATAGATTGTGATCCTTTTGTGAATCGAGAGAGTCTCTCTTTTAAGTGCATAATTCTTGCACGAGTTTTGCTTGCAAACATCTTGGTGAGAATGTCCCAAGCTTGTTTTGAGGTTTTGACATTCCCCAACATGGTAATAATGCTTGGATCAACAGATGATATGATGGCATGCAGGATCAGTTGATCCTGTCTTTTCCAGCGTTTGTATGCTGGATCAGTTTGGGTTGGACTGGCAGTGGTGCCATCAACATAGCCAATGAGATCATACCCTACAAGGAGTGCATTGAATTGCACCTGCCAAGTAGGAAAATTGTTGCTGCTCAGTTTCACTGACGAGTGAGTGTTTAGGGCAATAACAGAATTGGTATTTGGTGTAATTGAAATTTCAGATGTTGTCGAGGAAGACATGGTGAGATTGTGGATCGGTTTTGCTGTAAAGCTAGTAAACTACTGATACCATATAAGAGTATATTTTTCACTTATATGAGAATTATATTTTACAGAGATTTGCATCAGTATATAAAGCTATAATACATGATGATAATTAAATAGAATTAGCTAGAGTGATGCCTAAACTATAGCTACTGTTTGTTAACTACTTGACAGGATCAAATGCTAATAATAACCAATAACTCTCACTTAATTATTTGATGACCAATTCAAATTATTTCTTTCATTGGTCCATTAGAACTCACCTAGTAGAACAAGAAGATGAAGTTTGGTGAAGATGATGAGTAGAAAATGGTGATGATGAGCTTTTCCTTCTTCTCCTCCAAGCCTTTCTTCCTTCTTTCTCTCTTCTTCTTTCTTCTTCTTTCTTCTCTTTTCCTCTTCTCTACTCTTCCCTTTCTTCTTTTCTTTCTTTTTGATAACTCTCTCTCTCTTTCTACCTACTCTTTTTATCCTTTTCTTTCTCTTTCTCTTACAACCACACAAATAGATAACATATAATATATATATATATATATATATATATATATATATATATATATATATATATATATATATATATATATATATATATATATATATTATAATATTAGGTAGTAATAAAGTATCCAAATTGATACTTTATCTTCTAGTACCAATTAAACAATTATTAATGTTACCAAAAATGTTCTCCCTTGTACTTATTAATATTGGTATGTCTCTTTTATTAATAATTAATCTCTTCAGAGTTCACTGGTTACCCTATTGGTCCCAATTGTCAACATTTAGAGCACCTAGGAGCTCCAATTGTTACAACTAACAAAAGATAGAGTACATAGGAACTCAATTGGTCTTAACTGATAACTAATTGAGCATTTAAGGGAATATGGGATATTACATAGCATCTCAAATCTCTTTGTCATTATTGACAACTAGTTTCTCTTCCTCCTCCAGGAGATTGAGATTAAACATACTGTCTTCGCCGATAACTTCTGTATTTTTCCGTATGGTTATGGTTTAGAATATTTTTGGAAGGCAATATACTTGTAAGAAAAAGAGTGACCGAGGTAACAAAATTTTGAGAGGGAATAATATTGTGTGGAAAATGAAATTTTAGAGAGGAAAAGGGAAATCTTGGAGGAATCGCTTTGAAAATAAAAACGGATGGAAGCAATAATTTGGATCTTGTTGTAGGTTAACATATAGGTTTTTGGTGTAGATATTTTTGTAAGAGTGTAAATTTAAATTCTCATAGAAACTTTGTAACTATTATTATGATTATTTAACTTTTCCTTTTTTTTTTATAAATAAATATATACTTTCCATCTTTCATTTTTATTTTAAAATTATTTAAATATTTTTTGTTACTACTTAAAAATAAAGAGAGATAAAATAGGAAAAGTAATAATAGTAATAAGAATAATAATAATTATAATATAAATGGAAAGTAAAAAAAAAATAAGAAAAATTCAATTCTTGTTGCACGGAACCTATAAGTTTAGACAATAAACTTCACTTCTTCACAAACAGAAAATTCAGTCAATCGATTGGTTGACAGAGGCCAATCGATTGATCCACTCACATTTTCTCATTTCAACTCACAAACACCATTTTCCTCTGTTCTACCATTTCTACAAATTACCACTACTTCTTCCAACAATAACCCATCATATTACATGTTCTCATACACATATAAATTAAGGATTTCTAGCTCACAATCACAAGGATTTTCAAGGTTATAATCACAACCAATCATTTCCCCACAACCATAACAAATCATGTTATCATAAATAATATAAGAACACAAAAAAGCACATGTTCATGGAAATCAAGAAGAGCAAGAACATATTCATTTTATAGCATGGATTATCATGAATTGTCTAACATTCTACAACCCTAACTTTTCTAGAAACCTAGAGTTTCTAACTAGAACTCACCTAGTAGAAGAAGAAGATGATGAGTAGAAAATGGTGATGATGAGCTTTTCCTTCTTCTCCTTGAAGTCTTTCGTCTTTCTTTCTCTCTTCTTCTTTCTTCTCTTTTCCTCTTCTCTACTCTTCCCTTTCTTCTTTTCTTTCTTTTTGATAACTCTCTCTCTCTCTTTCTACCTACTCTTCTTATCCTTTTCTTTCTCTTTCTCTTACAACCACACAAATATATAACATATAACATATATATATATATATATATATATATATATATATATATATATATATATATATATATATATATATATATATATATATATATATATATATATATATATATATTATAATATTAGGTAGTAATAAAATATCTCAATTGATATTTTATCTTCTAGTACCAATTGACCAATTATTAATGTTACCAAAAATGTTCTCCCTTGTACTTATTAATATTGGTATGTCTCTTTTATTAATAATTAATCTCTTCAGAGTTCACTGGTTACCCTATTGGTCCTAATTGACAATATTTAGAGCACATAGGAGCTCCAATTGTTACAACTAACAAAAGATAGAGTACATAGGAACTCAATTGGTCTTAACTGACAACTAATTAAGCATTTAAGGGAATATGGGATATTACATAGCATCTCAAATCTCTTTGTCATTATTGACAATTAGTTTCTCTTCCTCCTCCAGGAGATTGAGATTAAACATACTTGTCTTCACCGACAACTTCTGTATTTTTCCGTATGGTTATGGTTTAGAATATTTTTGGAAGGTAATATACTTGTAAGAAAAAGAGTGACCGAGGTAACAAAATTTTGAGAGGGAATAATATTGTGTGGAAAATGAAATTTTAGAGAGGAAAAGGGAAATCTTGGAGGAATTGCTTTGAAAATAAAAACGGATGGAAGAAATAATTTGGATCTTGTTGTAGGTTAAATTCTCATAGAAACTTTGTAACTATTTTTATGATTATTTAACTTTTCCTTTTTTTTATAAATAAATATATACTTTCCATCTTTCATTTTTATTTTAAATTTATTAAAATATTTTTTGTTCCTACTTAAAAATAAAGAGAAGATAAAATAGGAAAAGTAATAATAGTAATAATAATAATAATAATAATAATAATAATATAAATGGAAAGTAAAAAATAAAGAAGAATAATTCAATTCTTGTTTCACGGAACCTATAAGTTATTTTTTTATACATGATCGATCATATACCTATGTTTATATTTATGTAGGTATATATCATATATACTAATGGTTTTATCAGCCATCCCTAACAGTGTCCGTTGGTATATGATAAAACTATTGTAGTGGTCTATTGATGTTTCGTTGTACATGTAGGGAGTACTTCGATCTCTATTAGTAATAGCAAATGAATATTCTTAAACTAAAAAGAGGTAAGTTGATTTGATCTCAGTTACTTTGATCTCGATTCAAATATGCATATATTGTCTTTATTTGGTTCGTCGTTTGTTTGTTCATTTTTGATATGTGCTTCTTTTATTTGTCTTGCTTGTTTGATGGTTCATACAATTGAATAGATTTTGTGAACTGGTGTTAAAGTATGCCTAGATTGCATTTTAATTCATTTTTTGTACTCCTTTTAGTTCTTTTTATATCTTTTCTTCTTTTCTAATCTCATTTTATCATCTTTAATATATTATAGAGTTTATCGTGATGTATTTTATATGATTGTAACTTTCATTAGTCTCTTCAATTTGAAGTAACCATTAAAGTGTGAGCTTATCTAAACTCAAATAGCAATGCTAACACTTTTATTGTACAAACGTCACTTCCTACATTTATAGCTAAGTAGCTTGCTTACGAGATGGTTTGCTTATTTATTAAATTGTTAGATTTTAGATTTCTAGAGCCCAAATATAGGAAGGATTGTCAAATAATATGATCTTCATCCCACCTACAATCATTGTATTCTAACCTCTATAATTAACCAAAAAATTTAACCATAAAATACTTTTAGCAAAGTAAAATATAGAAAGCTATACTAATATCTCTTACCCTATATAAGACCATCAATCCTCCATTTCCTTCTCATCAAATCCCAAACTATCTTCTCTTAATACAATTCTTCAAGTCATCATCAATGGCTTCCTCCAAATTCTTCATCCTAGCTTTACTCTTTGTCGTAACAATGACAAGCATCAATGTCGATGCGCGTAGTCTTCTTCAAACAACCACACTACCAAACCCTACCATCCCATCTTTACCAAAATCATCTTTGTCAGATTTATCTGTAATTCCATCATTGCCTGAAGGAAGTCTTCCACCATTTTCTAGCTTTCCATCCACTTATTCATTTTTCAACATTCCACCAGTGTCATCACCAGCTCCCACTCCAGTTCCCAGCACTCCCGAATCAACCAATTCTTTTTTCTCCTTCTTTCCATTTTTCTCCCAAACACTTTCAATCCATAATACCTAAATAGGTTGCATTATGTATTCAAATAAATATATTCACTATAGGACACACATTGCCTCATTTATGTGATGAAACTATATGAGGTTATAATGATAGTAGTATTTTTATTGTATTAATTGTATGACTAAGAAATATAGTATGAATTACACCATAATGGAAGTAAAGCGGATAATTACCGCTACTCCTTTTTGGATGATACAGTTTATGTATTTTTAGTTGTTTTTCAAGTTACTTGACTCTATTGTTTTGTAATTTTATATATATTATATTAATAATGAATCACACATTTATATACTACTTTAAAGACTCCTTTCTTCTTTTGGCTTAATTCTTAATATTGTAAATTTTTTCTTAATTTTATTGTGTTTCATGTGATGTATTTTTACTTTTGAAGTTATTTTCGATGTTGTTTTCAACAATGGATTTCATGAAGGATCAAATATCCATCCATTTAAAAAAAATAAAGTTTTGAATATTTTAATCAAATACAAAGATCTTCGTAGAAATACTTAAAGTAATTTAAACATAAGAACAATTTTAAAATATGAAAAAACATCAGAACAATTAAAATTGATAAACGTCATTTTAAAAAATAAAAGTAGGCATATAATAGTAAATTTATTTTGGGTTTGGTTTTGTTGAGAACTACCGTTGTTATATTTTTCACCAAGGTTTATCTCTTTGATTATTGTGATAAGTTTTTTGTGAGTTAGTTGTCAAAACTGTTGTTTTCTTGAGTTTCCAAATTTTTTCTAGTTTGTGATTTTATTAATCAATATACTTATTAGAGAATTGCAAATTATAATATGTAAATTTTAGATGCATATTACTAATTTATCTAACTGCTTTTTAGTTTAATAGCTAAAATTTCAATCTTGTGCCCCTGCAATGTGATATCCTTGCTATTAATTGAGTTAATTTAACGAGACTCCGCCCATTCGTTTTTATTAAGTTTCACACTTTTATAGAATTTTGTTTATTTTTAAATTTTAAAGTAGTATTAATTACACTTTTCTCAAAATTACCTATAACTATTTATTGCAAAGAGAACAAAAGTCAAATAAATTAATAAATAGTTCAGGGTGTTATAAGTTAAAGGATAATTATTGTTTGAAAATTGACAAATTTATTAGTTTTCTTTATATGTAAAATAATCCAAAAAACAAATAACACTTAAAAAAGAACAGACGAAATACATCTAATCGTTATGATTTGGTTTGGGGATGAAGACTTGAGATAAAAAGTGTGTGTCTCTCAAAATCTCATGAGTTGATTACTTATTGTAGGCCACTAATATTACCACATAAAATGCTTTCGTCAAAATCCAATAGAGGAAGTTAAACAAAGTTAAGATATCAAACGCTCTTAATGGTTCACCAAACTACCATCCTTCAAATATCTCACACAATATAAAACCATATAGCATTCATTTTCTTCTCATAAAATTCCAAAGAAATATCTTTCAATACTAATGATATACTCTTACAGTTCACCAAGTTATCAATGGCCTCAACAAAATCCTTCATCACTACTTTACATTTTGTTGTGACAATGTCAGGAACAAGTCTAGAAACTCGAAATCTTTTGTAAATAACCACACAACTAATTTTACCTAAAATAAACACTTTGCAAAATCTAACAACATTGCCACCTTTACCTTGAATTCAAACATTTCCACCTTTACTTGGAAATATTCCAACATTGGCATCGCCAACTAAACATTCCATCTCTTCCTAAACTCACTATGCCACCGCTACTTAACTTTCCTACCAATATTCCATCTCTCCGCATTCCACCTTGGTGTTATTACACCTTGCTGTAGTGGGGTTTTCGTTACCTTTAGGTTTATTGACTAAACCAAAAGACAACATACAATTCGAGTCGCCACCACACTTTTATTTGTTCAAAGGAAAGGCTAAAAAGCGAACAAAAGCTAAGTAAGAAGTTTTTCAAATAAAAAACTAATAAAGATATCAGAGATCTAGGTAAGGGGATTGGTTATGAAATGGGAAGGTTTTAGGCACCCAATACATCCTTAGTACTCTAAGGGAACCCTTTTTGCAAGTATGTGTTGTAGGTTGGTATTGGTGAAAAGATTTGTGCAAAATATTGGAGGGATGAGAAGAGAATAGATTATATTTACAAATTTTGTTGTTTGAATGGATGAACCCATTGCCTACGTACCATCACAAAGGAGGATCAAAACCTCGTAGTTCGGGGTAAAAATTTCAAAGATTGGTGAGTTGATTTGACCAAAAGCCTTAAAGGTCTTTTGTTATTAAAGGGAGAAACTCAACCTAAACCAACAATCCACCATGTGAGGAAGGCTTCAACAAGCTAGTGAGGGGTTAACCAATAATAAGCATGGAAGACTTATAATCCAACCACTAAGGATGAGGTGAGATTATATCAACCACTATGATAACTCAAACCCATGACTAATGTTTATGAAAAGGTTTAACAAGTGGCCATTGGAACCACAAAACAACTTGAAATGAGTTATATTTACAAGTTAAAGTTATTTACAAAAATGAAGTCAAAGTTTGGATTAAAGTTTATTCACAATGTGTATTTATGAAAATAGTTTTGAAAAGTCAAAGGCTTAAGGCCTAGGTTTCTAATTTGAAACAAAGTCAAAGTTTTGAAAATGATTTTTGGCTTGGTTAGAGTGAGGAGAAGAAGAGAAGGGTTAGTCCTAAAGCATACAAAGATAAGAGAGGAAAGATAAACCCTTGGAATTCCTTTTCTTGAAGTCATAGAGATGACTCAAGATGCTCCTTTCCTTTGGACTTGGCACACAAACAAGCAATCAAACAATTGAATTCAAGCTCCTAGGATCTCTAGTTGACTTGGCTCTTAACTTGGCTACTCATGATAATGGTCCTCTTTTCACAATCTCAAGATGGGATCCCTATCACACAAGAGCAAACATCAAAAAGTTCACAACACAATAAGGGGAATGGACAAAGAATAAGTTTGGAGGAGAAGTCCTTTGAGGTCAACTTTGAACTTTAGCGTTCTAAAGGCATGAGGCCTAGTTTCTCTTTAACAAGTTTTGCATTCTAAAGGCATGAGGCCTAGTTGCTCTTGAACTCCTTTAAGCATAGGTAAATCCTAATTCTAAGTCCTTTCTCCTTTTGCATTTGCTTCACACAAAACAAACACAAAGCAAACACAAGATAGCAATATATTTATATACAATAATGGGCTCAAATGAGCAAAAGAAAAATGACATAAACATAAAATATTTGCTCAAGTGAGCAAAGAGAAAATCAATATGAATAATGAGCAAGAAATAAATGACATTAAAAGTAAATGACAAGAAATTAAATGCTTCAAATTAAAGTTAGTAGTTAGTGAAGTTATGTTAGCTTGTCATAACACAATGTAGCACTATGTTAAGCAATCGTAAGTGGACTAATGTAGTAGTCACACCTATCTGAGGCCGGTCAATCAAAATATAGGCAAAGAAACACAAGTCAGAGATCATGACTAGTAAGCCAAGCTCAATAAACTTGTCATGCCAAACAAAAAGGGGAAGGGCCTTGTATTGACTTTAGGTTATTTGCTTGACCAAGAAGCAACCTATCTTGGACACAAAAACAACTCACTTGATCATGGATCAAGTTGAGTTTGGTTTGGATCAAAGAAGGTTAAATCTCTCATTTGTCAAGACCAACCATAAGACCTTAACTCATTGGCCATTGATGGAAAGAAAGGGATGAAGATGAAAGGGAGGGAAAAAGAAGACCACAACCAAATCCAATTGATCAAATATGAGTTAAATCAATATCAACCAACACCAAACAGAAGAGAAATGAAGATAACAAGTCAAAGAGTAAATGATATTTTTTTTGTATTTTTTGAATTAAAATAAAATGCAAATAAAAAATTAACAAATAAGGTCAAACCTCAAATTCAATTCAAATCAACTTCAAAAAGTCCAATTAAATTCTCATAGGTTCAACATAGTCAAAAAAGCTTTGACTAATTTTCTCATCAATTTTTTAAATCAGAAAGCAAATAAAAATAATTAAAAACAATTAAAAATAGCCAATATGAATTAAAATCTCAAATAAATTTCAAATCAAATAAGAAATTGATGAGACTATTTTTCATTGACTTATCATGATCCATAGATGCTAGAAAAATATTTTTGGATTTTTCAAAAGTAAGAAAGTATTTTAAAATGAATTAAAACTATTAAAAATCAAATAATCCATGAAAAATATCAAATGAAGTCACAAAAATAATTAAAAATCAAAATATGAAACTAGATTTTTGAAGAAAAAGTTTGGAGTTGGTCTCATATTTTTATGACTTCAAATGAATTTTTGATGAATTTTTGAAAATCAAATGAATTAACTGAAAATAAAAGAAAATAGAATAAATGGAAAAAACCACAACCGCGTGATGGAGCTCATTAATTGACGTGGTGCTCATGGATGGTTCAGATGTGAGGGCACACGATGCATCCAAGTCAAACGCGTAACAACATGTATTAAAATAAGTAAACACAATGAACGATCAAGATTAAAACATGGAATCCAGATCCAATGGCTACAAGAGTGCACACGTGGTGATGGTGGTGGAAACCACCATCTTCTCCGGCGAGACAACCACTTCCGGCCACCAGTTGCAGAGAAAAAAGTTTTAATGAAAATGGAAAACAAGGACATGAAAATGAAGCTCGTGTGATGGAGATCATCACTGTACCATTGAATCTTTCTCACTCTTCCTATATTGAGAGAAATTTGAAGGAGAAGATCATGGTGTTCAAACTGTAAGCTCATGAAATGATAAATTGGAAGCACCAATGGCCCTCCTCAAGTGTGAGGACTTCAGAAAACCACACAAACACAAGAATGCTACATTAAATTGAGAGTTCTAGATCCAAAAAGTTTGAATGTATACCTCTGAATTGAAGCACTTCAAGCCATGAATCCTTCAAGATCCTTGCTCCTCTTTGATCTATGGATGTAGGGGAAGTGAAAGGCTAAGGAATTAGGCTTTGAAGATCAGCTAATGATGCTGAATTTCAAGCTCGAAAGTAAGAACAAAATTTGAACAATTCCTTTGGTATGGCTATGGTTTCAATGCTGCGGAAATTTAGATCTCCAAAAGGTTACCATATGAATGAGAGGGAACATCTATTTATAGCTGAAAGTATCAAATCACACGCTTCTTTCATGTGCATGACAATTTGAACTTTGATGTGCATGGGCCTGTACAGGCGTGTGGAAGGCCCAATGATGGCTGCAAAAACTTGTTGAGTTCACATGGAAAGGATTTGGACGTGTACATGAAATGGAATCAGCTTGCATACCAAGTTATAACATTAAATATCCAAAGTGCACCTAAATGAAGATAATTTCAAAACTCACAAATGGTAGATCCAAATGAGTAATGTGAGTAACGGATGAAAAGCCCTTGGAATAAGGAAAAAAAGTCATGTTAGGCAAAAATTCATTTGGCATTTGGAAATTGATGAAAACTGGCTGTGAAAATCCAAGTATAAAACATATTCAAAACACTTTGAAAAATTTCACCAAAAGCAAGCTTAATCAAACTCCTCTGTGTTTATGATGCAAGCTTCAAATCAAAAAACCTCCAACATAAAAGTTGTATATCTTTTCAAGATGATCAATTTAGACTCATATTTTGCATGATTTGGATTTTCTATGACAACGTTATGGGCATTTGAAGTTGGGTACTTTTTCAAATTCAATGAATTAGGTCCAATATGACCTATAATGTTTTGTATTATCACATGTATTTCTTTTAGGATTATGAAATTTTTTCCAACATAACATTTGAATTGGACATCTCAAGCTTTACAATTCATTTGGTATCACTTAAAAATCATAAAAATTAAGGAGGTTATGCCCTTGGTAAGTTGACCTAAAATTAGGGTTTCAGTCAAAATGACCTATAATGTTTTGAAATGAATGATGACTTTCCAAGCTTCAAATGGATTTTTGATGAACATAAAAGTTGTTCATATGGTTCGTAGGAACATGTTTTCTCTTGGGGTCATCTTATTTTTACAAACACATCAAAAGTTATATCTCAATGGTGCTCAGTTTAGTCAGATGACTTGACTGGTCAACTTCTCAAGGCCAAACTTCCAATCTTGATGAATGAATGATTGAGGGGCCTAAAATAGGCTCACATATGCATAAAATGATGAATGAGAGAACTTACCTTGATTAAATTTGATCAGAGGTTGAGATTGCTTCATGGGCAAGGCACAGTCAAAGCACAATGGAATTAGGGTTTCCTTGGGAAACAATCCTTAAGCCCCTTGGGTTATCTTGATCAATTTGGTAAATTGAGACACTTGGAAGACATATATGATGATTAGGAACTTTGTGGACCATTGTCATGCTTTTTCTCATCTTCATCTAGCCATTTCATTGGGCATAGGAGCCTCCTAAGAGCATTGGAGCACATGATCACTTGAGCTTCAAAATAAAAAGAGTTAGTGACATATTTTTGTGCTTTTGGTTAGTAATCAAATAATAAAAACAATAATATATAATACAAGCATGCTTGGTGGTCTCAAAACACTCAAACAAATCCCAACCCTAGGGTTAAGGAGCCAAACATGCTATGATCCTTGAGGCAATGCACTTGTGCAATAACATGATACCATCAGGGATCTTAGGGTCAAAATTTGGGTCTTACAGATGCCCCTATTTAAGGTCGTTCTAGATGGAGATATGAAGGTTAAAATCTTCGTCTCGACGAGATAGAATAAGCTTAAATAATAACAAAGAGACGAGTTTTGGTCCCTAAGAGACCTCATGATGCAAATGTATGCATGCAAAAAATAAAATCTTCATGGTGAATAATTGCCACAAAGGAAAAGAAATTAGGAGAAACTAAAAAGTTCATAGGAGTAACACACTCACTAGGGAGACAGGACTCTGGGGGGAAATTAAGGTAAAAATGTGTGAGCAGGTCATGACTTGAAAACTTGCTGGGAGACACGAAGGGATTTCCACGAAAATAAATCGACGGAAAGACTCGAGCTGACGCCAAGATGCATGTATTGGGGAATATGCCAATATAACAAAACTACCCACAAAGGATACATCGGATAAAAATCCGGACTTAGACGAGGATGTCCACACAGGACACAGCTGAGAAAGAAACAATGAGATATTACTGGTTACTGGGTAATAAACTCAAAGAGACACATGTCATCAAAACACTAGTTACTGTGTGAGAGAACAACACGCTCAGGGAGAAAGAATATCTAAGACCGGTATAAGGGTGAGAGATATCAATCATCCGAATCTCTGAGAAGGACCCAAAAGGTACATCTCAACTTAGGAAAATCTGACTCCACAGAGGATAAAAAGTCATAATAAGAAACAGAAGGAAGGAACACCAGGGATACCGGTTACTGGGTATATAATAGGTGACCAACCAGGCGTGAATTGGGAACATATCCAAGACACTCATCATCCGAAAGGAGGGCTGAAAAAGCGAAATCGACTTACAGGATGGACATTCGATTCCACAAGGAAATACGAATCTTACTCGAATGAGGAAGAAAAAGACTTCAACTGAAGAGCGCATGAGACATATTATCTATTACCGTCATAACATAGATAACATACTCGCATGGAAGATTATCCATAACCGGTTACTGGGATAATGAAGGATAAATCGACCGAAAAGAAAGGACATCGGGATACCGATTACTGGGTATAAAATGATAACCAATCAGAAGGAGAAACAATCATTACCTAAACAAGGGTAAATGAAAGATGACTCACGAAGGATAAATTGCCAGACCAAAGCAATTATCCAAGAGATATATCACCGGTTACTGGGTGGTATACTCAAAAGTGAAGGAATATCAATATCGGCTACTAGGTAAAGATAACCAACAAAGAGGGGATTACATCTACCGGTTACTGGGTAGAAAACCACAAAAAAGGACTTACAACTACTGGTTACTGGGTAGAAGGCCACAAAGTCCGCTGGGGAAAGGATGAACAATTACTGGTTACTGAGCAATTGAACAACTGAACCACAGGGCATTGCAGGGGAATAACAAGAAAGGAAATTAATCTAGGAACAAACTAGAAAGACATAATCAAACAAGACTCAACCCGATGAGGATATAACTTAGGGGGAGTAATTCCATCCCGATACACAATTGGGGGGGGGGGGGACTTGAAACAATAATCATCCACGAGGACATAACTCAGTGGGGAAGAAAGAATGAAAGATACACTACAACAAACAAGACCTTAGACAGCGCTTTTTTTAGCCTTAGACAGCGCTTTAAAGCGCTGTCTAAACCTCCGCTGCTAAAGGTTTAGACAGCGCTTTTTTAAATCTTAAAAGCGCTGTCTAAGCCCCCCCCCCCTTAGACAGCGCTTTGGCCAAAAGCGCTTTATAAGACCCTCTTATTTTAAATTTTTTAGGTATACCTTAGACAGCGCTTTTGAAAAGCGCTGTCTAAGCCCCACCCCTTAGATAGCGCTTTGGCCAAAAGCGCTTTCTAAGACCCTCCTATTTTAATTTTTTAGGTATACCTTAGACAGCGCTTTTCAAAAAGCGCTGTCTAAGCCCCCCCCCCCCCCCCCCTAGACAGCGCTTTTCCCTAAAGCGCTTTCTAATCCCCCCCTTAGACAGCGCTTTTTACAAAAGCGCTGTCTAAGGTATACGAAAAATTTTGAAGCTTTTGTTTTAAACCACATTTTTTCCAGGTTTATAAACCAGAATTTCTACCTGTTTTCAACCAGATTTTGACAGACAATTATCACATTTTATATATGTCATTTTGGCCTTTTTTCTACCAATTTTTGGCTAACAAATATATATATATACCAATTCAAACCAATTTTGCCTTAAATGTATCAAAATATATACAAATTTATGTACACATTTACAAGTCATTACATATACTACAAATATACACATTAATTACACAAATTTATGAACAAACATTGAGCTCTAACATGAATTGACACCACTCCTCTTTGATTTCGTCCACTTGATCCTTTGTATAAAATGCACACTTGAATTCCTCAAAGTACTACATAATAATATAACATATTTTGAATTAATTCCAACTATTTAATTATATGAGATATGTGTAAATATAAAAATAACTCATAAGTTAGAAATACATACATCGGTGGGAATCTTTAATTGGCCCAAAGCAAGAGTATCTCGCATAAACCTCAACATGAAATACCCGCAATCTATTTGATTACGTTGTTGAGGACACTACATATGAAAAAAAAATATGGATTATAAATCCTAAGTTTTATCAAGTGTCATCACTAATATAATAACAAATGTGGTAATTAAAAATATACCGCCACTTTAATCCATGTAATGGAGTTGGCGCCCCTCCTTGAGGTTTGGATAACTCGTTGGGCCCGAAAAGCTTGTAGGACGCTAATAAAATAAAAATGAAGCAATTAGAACAATTCACATAAACTAAGAAAAATTTTGAACATTCTCACTTACATGTCAATTAGGACCTTCATATCCGGGTATGTTGTCCAATCATTTCCTAACGAGTCAAGATAATACACAATTTCTCGGATAGGATTGATTGCGAGCAACAACCAATGTCCACTGTAATGATTAGGCAAATGTTAGATGGTAACTTGGAAAATAATTATAATAGATGAATTTAGAATGAAATGCTAACCCGGTATTAAACGGTATAAAAAACAACTTCTCCGCATCTTTATTGTCCATGAGGATCCGAAGAACGTACTCCGTCACGGTATCCGGTCTATTTAAGATTAAAACTAAGTTGACGGTCGCGGGTGCTAAGAATCCGAATGACACGTCCAAACCATTGGGGCGCATCAATTTGTCATACAAAAACCTAATATAAAAACATCATTAACACCTCTTTTGAAACATAACGTAAACCGGATTAACATAAAGTAAATATCATTAACATAAGTTGTTTAATTAATAAAACAAAGTAGACCGGATTTACCTAATATATGTATTGACAACGTTGACGCCGATTTCTTCATGACTAAAAACTTGCATGAAGTCTTCATTACCAATCATTTGGTCATATTCAAAGCCGAAAATCCCTACCTCCATATGTAGGGTCCGAACACCTCCGGTCGGTATATCGGTCATCTCTAGAAATGTCCTGAGGCACGACCTATACTTGGTGGTAGTTTTTTTCCTAGCTACGGTCTTCTTAGCACCAGAACTTTTTACCCGTGCGGAGGCGTTGCTAACCTCCTTTTTTTGTTGTGCGGAGGCATTGCTAACCTCATTTTCTTGAAGCTACATGTCATATAAATAGTTAGATCAAATTAAGAATGTAACAACTTCCATGAATATATGTCATATAATTGTATATTACCTCTTTTCTTGAAACCGTGGACTCGGTATGCCGTGGAATCGCATTATCTTTTGATTTGGATTTTGTGGGAGTCTATTTAACATAACCAAGGAAAATATGTAAGTAAAATTTTAAGCATAAATTTTAAACTTTGAATATACACATTAAAGTTAACATAAGTTTTAAGCATACCTCATATCCTACGCATATGAGGTTTGTCGGCCATGCAACAAACGAACCTACTGCTTCGTGCACCGTTGTTGCATCCGAATCATCGCTAGGATATGGTAATGCTGCATTCGGCTCAACTGCAATATCAACTGATACCTTCAAACATCCAGCAGGGAGCTCTCTAGTGTGGAGTAATACTCCGCTAACGTTATGCACTTTTCCCTTGCCAACCATCCGATAGTATGGTGACGACAAATACAGCTGACAATGGGAAATGCCCTAAAACCAATAATAACAAGAAATCGTTAATGTGTATATATGTCAAATACATAATTTAAGCAAATAGTTCAATTTAAGACAATTATATGTAATTACCTCTGGAATGTTCGGCTGAAAGGTACAGTTGATATTGTTTTTGTCCGAAGCATCTCTGTATACTGTTGAGGCGCTAGCCTCTCTTTCTCTCCTCAATGCATCAAGCTCAGCTTGCATGGCTTCCAATCTTGCATGAAGCTCCCGATTACTAGGAGCCTTTCCTTTTTTAATACTCAGGGAGGTCGGAGTGACTCCAAATCCCTTACCCCTCACCCGACCAGAATACTCAGGGACATTTAATGCCCGACTAAGTATGCCCTTAGTATCATCGGGAGATAAAGACTGAGATAGCTCCTCCTGAAAAATCAGATGAATACCGTATACTTGTCAAATATTTGTGTATAAAAATGTTATTCAATTAATGAAAAAATGTTATACTTACACATTTCTGGTATACGTGTAAAACTTCTTCTTGAGGAACTCCAGATTTGCCCACACGGGCTTCCTTCCACAAAACATGTGCAGGAAGAGATGTTTCTGAACTTTCCTCCTTCTGCAGCTACACATTAAGTCATACAATTTGATCAGATAAAACTAATATATGATGAACAAATTTGTTATCGCAATTTATAAATACTTACCATGGATTGTTCTAAGCGTCCATATCCGACACGTCCTTTTCGGTACGGATATGCGGGACTTGATGCTCTTTCCCGATTTGTAGCACTTATTCTTTGAAAAACCGGGTCTTGTCTTTTGGATTTGAAAGCTTCCCATTCTTCAGCCGATATCAAACTTTCATATTTTTTAGGAAGCTCCGCATCCACAAAATTACCATCCGCATCCTTAAGGAACTTGGATGATAAAAATGTCCGAAACCCTCTTAGAAGCTTTCCGGCCAATTTCATACAAAAACCTCTTCTTTCTTCTTCGATGTTAAAATATCGCTAAGAAAAACATACAGATTGATAGTTAGTATCGGTAATTGAAAAAACATAATTGATACCGTATAATTAAGGGCCAAATGATTGTACCTTTATCTCACTCCAAATTTTTTCTTTGGACTCATTCAGCTCTTTGTTTCTCCAATCATCACATGTAATGGGAATTTCATTCCTTACTAGTGCACCGATAAAACTAGTTAAGGTATGCCCATTAGGTTCTATAAGCTGTCCCTGGTTGTTCCAATAGACATCTAGTATGATGCCTCGAGATCTTCCTTGGACCACCCTTCTCATTACTGTGATGCCTCTTCGAATTTCTTCTTCCGCGGATACTTTTTTACTAACTTCCTCATGTTGGTCATCAGCCATGTCTAACCTGTAATAAACCAAGGAAACCATCAAATATCAAATATAACTTATAATCAAAGCAATTGAAAACAAAAAAATAAAGAAATCATGCATTATCAGATATAACTTATAATCAAAGCAATTGAAAACAAAAATATAATGAAATCATGCATTATCACATATAACTTATAATCAAAACAATTGAAAAAAAAAATAAAGAAACCATGGATAATTTACCTAAGTCACTAACATCTCTTTCTTTTCTTTGTTGGAATATTAATCACTTGTTTCTTAGCAATGCGTACGGATGAATTGATCCAAATTCCCTCATTATGATCGTTTCTTATATATGACTCATCCGGTATAAGATCCTCAACTTCATCATTTCTATTCAACTCATTCCGTCTAATGCATGACTCATTCTCAACATCAATATCACATTGATCGACACCGCTATCATCAGTCACTTTGTTAGAGAAAAGCACTATAGACCATTTTGTACTCTTCGGGTCATTCACATAGAACACTTGTTTAGCTTGAGATGCTAGAATAAAAGGTTCATCTTTGTACCCCACCCTAGTAAGATCAACTTGCAAAAATCCGGACTTATCCATTCGTATGCCACTACTATTCACCCACTTGCAACCAAAGATGGGAATCTGAAACTTCTCGTAATCAAACACCCAAATGTGCTCAATAACTCCAAAATATGACAAATTTGCATATTTGGGGTTTAAGTCCTTCATACTTGATATATGCATTGCTTCAGCTAGCACGGTGACACCACTATTTTGCATAGTACTCTTATCATCTTGTTCTTTGGTATAAAATGTGTATCCATTAATTGAATATGCGCTATGAGAAAACACATGCAAACTTGGACCATATGCCAAACATCTCAACCTTTCTGTTACCGAAGAAGGATCTGAAGAGCGCTTCAAATAAATATGATCCTTCAACCATTGTATGAAACTTTGATTGTGCTCTATAACTATCCAATTTTCATTTCTGTTCGGATTTAACCTTCGGAGTACATCCTTGTGCATTTCAACATATGGCTCAACCTCATTATTATTGTGCAGAACATACAAATGAACTTGATCCCGTTCATCCCTTGATATTGTCACAATTTTATTCCCAATTAATTTTTTACCTTCCATTTTGTCGAAAATCTGAGCTCTGGGGAGTCCAATCGATTGAACGTTAGACAAATATTCAGTACAAAACTCAACAGCTTCTTCAACAATGTATCGTTCAACAATACAACCCTCTGGTCGACCTCGGGATTTCACGTACCCTTTTAATATTTTCATATACCGTTCAGCAGGGTACATCCATCTCATATAAGCTGGTCCACACAACTGTGTCTCTTTCACAAGATAAACAACTAAATGAACCATTATGTCAAAAAAAGACGGAGGAAAATACATTTCAAGCTCACACAAGGTAATTACAATCTCTTTTTGTAGTGTTGGTAAGATCTCGGGATCGATCACCTTACTACAAATTGACCTAAAGAAAAAACACAATTTAGTTATGGCACTTCTTACTTTTTCTGGCAAAATAGAACGTATACCTATCGGTAGAAAATGTTCCATTATAACATGGCAATCATGTGTCTTCAAATTCTTCAACTTGAGGTCTTTCATAGAAACAAGTCTTCTGATATCAGATGAGTATCCTTCTGGAACCTTAACTTCAATCGAAGGTTTCTTGCTTCTGATCCAAACTCAGGATAATCATTATCAATCTTCGACCACTGTGGTGAATCAGCCGGATGCCGATACTTTCCATCAATAATTCTTTCATCTGCATGCCAAGTAAGATGTCTTGCATCGGTTTCACTACGAAACATGCGCCTAAATCTCGGAATTATCGGAAAATACCATAAGACTTTTGCGGGAGATAATCTTTTCTTATATCGAGACAAACCGCATTTAGGGCACTCAGTTAACATTGCATATTCGTTACGAAACAAAATGCAATCGTTAGGACAAGCATGTATCTTATCATAGCTCATGCCAATAGAGCACAACATTTTTTTTTGCCTCATAGGTTCGATTAGGAAGAACATTATCATCCGGTAGCATTTCTCTCATAAGGGCCAACAACTCTGTGAAACTTTTATCCGACCATCCATTGCCCGCCTTTAAGTTGTACAACTTTAATACCGCAGAAAGTCTTGAGAATTTAGTGCAACCTTTGTACAACGGTTTCTCTGCATCGCTTACCATCCTCTCAAACATTTCAGGACAATCATGAAGATCTTCTTCCAGTGCTTCTACAATCTCTTCAACTCGATCACAATCGTATGTTTCCGTGTCTTTGTCGTATGAAGCATAGGTCGTATTACTTTTTCCACTCGATTCAACATTCTCGTTAATTTTCTCACCATGAAATATCCAACACTGATAACTTTGATCAATTCCATGCCTCAGCAAATGCGATTTCAATCCATGTGCGTCAACCTTACCAATATAACAACAACGCAAGCAAGGACAATGCATTCGTCTGGGGTTTTCAGCGTGTTGAACAACATACTTAATGAATTCCAAAACCCCACTCTCGTACTCTTTGGTCATTCGATCGGCACAGATCCATGTTTTATCCATGGTTTTCCTACTTATTAAAGTAAACAATTAATCCAGACGAAAATACATAACTAAGGTAGTATCAAACTTTTTATATTACAAGAATCAAACTTTTTCTATTACAATATACCTATAACTATACCTATAACTATATTAGAGTTCGTTCAATCATTTTATGGGAGAAATCTTGTTCCTTTAGAATGAAACTAACTTAGTATTGCTAACAATAGTCAAGCATTTCTACCTAGCAATTACCACCACCAATAAAAACACCAATGGCATATTATCATCAACACTGCTAGCATGGCGCTTCTAATTGAATCAAGGCACAAACTGTTAATTATTCCATTACATTTTCAACACATTTGAGCTAACTAGCATGTTTCACAATAGTTTAAGCATCTACTAGCGTGACACTTCAACATAAAACCAAACCAACTTCCTACTAACTATTTAACTCACAAAACTAACATGATCCCTAATGAGTAACACTAACTAAGTTCAAACTTTAACTAACAACTAGCAACAAAAGGCGTAACTCTTATTTTGTTAACTTTTTAAATAACAATTAACCTACACTAATTCGAGTTATCTAATAAGTTAGCCATCCAATTAACATATCAAACAGTTCAAATTTCTAACAACTTAGTTAACAATGCTAACTACCAATTCAAGCATAAATAACCAAACTTTCCTAACTTTTAATTGAACTAATAACCTCCAAATCACTAATAGTTAAAAATTACTAACTATTACATTCATTAACCATTACATTCATTATATCATGTTGAGTGACACTGATTTCTTGGACCAAAGAAACATCCATTCAACAACAAAAAAAAATGTAAAATCTTCTATCAACTAAATCAAATTCTTTATATTATTATAGAGTATAAACATTAGGTATGCGATAGCATACATAAGCTACATAGAGCAAATGCCAACCATAAAGTTCCTACTGCTCTAAACACTTTTTACAGATACAAATAAAGAGTCCTACAACTAGAACCCCTAAAGTTTTTCACATAACAACAAAGAGAAACAAATTTCAAGAAATCAACCTATTATGAAAACCATACACACTAACTCACTTGCACTAAGAATCTGTACACACACATAAATAAACACTTAATTTTTTCTTCAATTTAGTTTGGACTTTTCTGATTCCAAATGGTAGAAAGTGGTTTATCATTACTCCAATTCCTTAGCTTAAGCATCCCATAAACAATCATTCCAACCAAAAATCCAAGAGCAGCACTTGATCCAACCAATGAAACAGCAGTACAAATAAGTGCCACAAATGAATCTTCTTTACTATTCATATCTCTAGCACACATAGCAAGTTCAATACCAGGAAACAAAAGCAACACACCCAATATCCCAACAGGAAACATCTTCAATATGTGTGCCAATGATGTTCCTAAAACCAATCCCCCATTCATCACAACAAGTTCAAAAGATGGAAGAAGAGGAAGAGCATTAGAGCAGAACGTACCGTATTCAAGTGATCTCCTTGCGCTGCAACCTTCGATTCAACGTTCGCAAGAGCAAACCCCCACTTCGATTCAACGTGCACGAGCTTCAACAGTTTGGCTTGATTGGAGCTTAGGGTTAGGTTTCAAGAGGAATTTATGGCGTTTTGTGGTTTAGCTAGAGAAGAGGAACTGATAAGGTTTCGCAGGAGGGAAAACAAAAGAACAGAGATGAGGAACTGATGGAATCTGAAATTTTATTTTAATTAGACCTTAGACAGCGCTTTTGTGGAAAGCGCTTTCTAAGTTATGCCTTAGACAGCGCTTTCCAAAAGCGCTTTCTAAACCCCCCCTTAGACAGCGCTTTTGGTTTTAAGATTTTTTTTAATTTAAAGACTTTAGACAGCGCTTTATCAAAAGCGCTGACTAAGGTCTATATTTAAAAGCGCTTTCTAAAAGCGCTGTCTAAGGGGGGGGTCTTAGACAGCGCTTTTAGAAAGCGCTGTCTAAGACCCCCCCTTAGACAGCGCTTTCATTATTTTTTTGGAACATTTTCCGTGTTTTATTTTAATTTTAACCTTAGACAGCGCTTTCTTTTAAAAGCGCTGTCTAAGATGCGCTGTTAAAAGTCATTTTTGGCGTAGTGATAGACACTTTCTGCCTATGGGGCTAACTCTATATGAAGAGATCAGACACAAACATCTGCTTGGGGAAGAACATTTCACCAATAGCAGGAGATAACAGGCAAAGATATATGGCAAAGAATGCATCATGAATATCTGAATGCCATGATTATGCATGTATATACATGATTTGTGTATGATTAATGCTGACAAACAGACATATCCAAGAATCACGAACGAACACCCGACACATCATCTCATCAATAAGGGCAAAGCCTACTGGAGAACTCAGTTTGGGAACAACCCAAGTAGGATGAAAATAAATCATCGGGGATATCAAACCCTATCCCAAAGCTACACTCGCTGAGGATACAAAGAAGATGTATTCAGGAGAAGCGAAAGAAGATGATCAAACAGAGAACTCAAACTATGGTGGGGATTATCTCTGGAAGAAGAATAAACACGGGAAGACGTCGACCACAGCTGGGGATAGGCAAAATCACAGCTTCCAACTGCAAGAAACAACGCCCTGCACAGGAGGAGTCTTCTAGGGGCAAACAATCCTGACATAAGGAAGATGGAGAAGATCTTCCCGGGAGATTCCATCAATTCTATAGGGGATAGGTAGTTAAAACAATAAGATCTATCGGAGAAGAAACTCTACCGGGGAAGCTTATCAAGGAATAATGTGAAACTCCATAGGGAACAACTGTAAGAACAAAAACTGTTCTACAACAGATTCCAAGATTTTGATGATAACAAAGGATGAAACCAAAAATGGCACTCTAACGAAAAGTTTCTAAGTGTGCAGGACTCTAAACAAAAAGAAAGGAATCTGATTGCGTCATCAGATACAGAATCATATCAGATACAAATTACCAGAAGATCAGAAGCATCTGAAGTAGAAACATGCTCAAGAAGTTCTAACCCTGAGCAAAACAGCAGAATATCAGAAGCATCTCAAGAAGGAGTGCACTCTAGAGGCTCTGACTCTGAACAACGGTATATCATTCCAAAAGCTCTCAGCGTCATCTGAAGACATCATCAGAACTCTTAAAGATTCCCAGAGCCACGCAGACTCTGATATTGGACTTCCTTATAAAAAAAGTAACGGCAACTTCAATCTCAAATGGAAAGAAACTATTATTGGAAAGAAGTTATTCAGGGAGACAAAGTTATTTTGGCAAGAAACAACAGAAGTTATGGCATTAATTTCTATTCAAGACAAATCATTTGCCATCAATTTCAACGGTCCTTTCACCCCTATATAAAGGACAACAAACAGCATTGAGAGACACACCAACGCACATAAACGTTTTACTCTCTCTCTCTCAATCTTTCACGAAGCTTTTGCTTAGAACGTGAAACATTCTTTTGATCTTACTGTTGTAATATTTTGCTTATCCTAGAAGCACTCTAGATTACATTGTCTTTTATTATCTATTGTTTTATTTCCTCAAGTGACTCTGCGCAGTCTGTATACTTGAGAGGACTAAGAGATCTTTCTCTTAGACGTTGGTTGTAAACTATCTTTCAAGAATAGTGGATTAAGTCCTTGTTGAAGGCGAAATCACCTTGGCCGGGTGGACTGGAGTAGCTTTGAGTTATAAGCGAACCAGTATAAATTCCTTGTGTGGTCTTTGTCTGAAAAAGCGCTTATTTTCCAAAAACAATTCAAACCCCCCTTTCTTGTTTTTCTCACCTTCAACAACCACCAATCAGATATGCATCAATCAAAATACTCCCTTCTAATTGCTGGAGAGGAAACTCTGCTAAGGGGAGCAATAGCATTTTGCTCCACTGGGGAAGGAAATAAACATCTTCAACACTATCTCTCAATGCTAGAAGAAATCCTCATACCCGAAGAAGATACCAACATCAAACTCGGATCAGGCAACCCTACTGGGGACAAGCTGCAAATGTTCTCGAAAGAAGTACCCTGGCTGAGGAAATCGGAAATGAATCCTTCGTCAACAAACGACATGCTAGGGATGAAAAGGGAAACAAGACCTTCATCAATTGCTCCAGGCAACTTCCTGCTGAGGAGACAATTATCTAGAAAGATAGCTCTGCAGGGAACACATGCTTACTCCGCTGGGGACTTCTACTCATGTTGGGGAAAGACAAACTTCCTCATGAGTAAACAGTCAGGATAATGAGATAAGGAATACTCTCTACTTAAAGCATATCAACTTTTATCAACCTATAAGGGATTTTAGGCCAGTCCACACAAGGGATGACAACCATATAATTGATAAAACACAAATGCTAGTGCCTGATATAGAGGGATACACATCTAAAATATCGAGGCAAGAACTTGAAACAGAAGGGATCGTCCACAGATCAACCATACAACCGATCATGGATTTCTAAGACTCCGCGGGGGAAACAAGCATATATACACAAACAAACTATCCGGGAATGCATTAGATGAACATCCATAAATTCTGCTAGGGGAAAGCAATCCAATGAGATAGATCAATCCACCGCCATCAAAGAGAACCTCTCATACCAGACCCTCTGGGAAGCTGATGATGTACTATTCTTTCTGCGCTCACTGGGGAGACAAATGAAAGCTGATGAAGAGGATATAAGAATGCCAGAATATGAACCGATGTCTTACCCTTTGGTGATCATACTATCCTTTGGAAAGCACTGAGGACATCCCACTTATCTTTTTAGTCATTGTGAATGTTCATTTTGTTTAAAACAGTTTATAAAAAACTTTATTTGTTTAAAATAATGATATTCATCAATTATAGCATGCAAAAATTTGTTAAACAAAAACAAATAAGAGTGCAAAGAATTGGATAAAGGTTCAAATTTATTTAATAGAATGGTAGTCCGCAAATGGCGAGACTCCATGGATCTTTACAAATTTGAAATTGGTGATATACATGGAAAAAGGGCTACATTGAACATAATAACCGTTTCTCCACCAACTCTGAATCCACTGTATTCGAAACTTCAGTTGATGATGACTGAACGAGAATCTTTGACAAACAACAATTGTAGAACAAAATCTTGTCTAGATGCAGTTACTTTCCAAATCCCTAATTTCTACCTAGATTGCCCCAGGGTGAGGTACTCAATCTAGCGGGATATATATATATATATATATATATATATATATATATATATATATATTCATTTTTCCATGTCTCTAACTTTTGCCTGGATCGCCCTTTCGGGTTTTCAATCCACCGAGACGCTCATTTTTGCCTAAGCCGCCCTTTCGGGTTTTCAACTTAGCGAGCTATTCTGTTTTTATTTTTAGGCGAAGTATTTCTTGACTGCATCTGAATTTACAGGACGAGTGAAATCCTCTCCATCCATAGTTGTAAGCAACAAAGCACCGCCTGAAAAGGCTCTCTTAACAACATATGGACCTTCATAGTTTGGAGTCCACTTGCCCCTAGAATCGGGCGCGAAAGACAAGACTTTCTTGAGCACGAGGTCACCTTCTCGTAATACACGAGGCTTGACCTTCTTATCAAAGGCTTTTTTCATCCTCTGTTGATATAACTGACCATGGCACATGGCGGTTAATCTCTTTTCTTCAATCAAATCTAGTTGGTCATAACGACTCTGAACCCATTCAGCCTCAATCAACTTGGCTTCCATCAATACTCTCATTGATGGGATCTCGACCTCTACGGGGAGCACGACATTCAAGCCATATACAAGAGAGAAAGGGGTTGCCCCTGTTGAAGTGCAGACAAATGTACGATATCCATGCAAAGCAAATGGCAGCAACTCATGCCAATCTTTGTACGTAACAACCATCTTCCGGATAATCTTCTTGATGTTTTTGTTAGCAGCTTCAACAGCCCCATTCATCTTGGGTCTATAGGGAGAAGAATTATGATGTGCATTCTTGAACTCACTACACAACTCTTTCATCATTTTATTGTTCAAGTTGGATCCATTATCAGTAATGATCTTGTCTGGCACACCATATCGGCATATGAGTTGATTCTTGATAAACTTCACAACCACCTGCCTGGTCACATTTGCATACGATGCCGCTTCAACCCACTTGGTGAAGTACTCAATGGCTACGAGAATAAAACGGTGACCGTTCGACGCCTTAGGTTCAATCATGCCAATCATGTCAATTTCCCACATGGAGAAAGGCCATGGTGAGGAAATAACATTCAAAAGTGTCGGGGAAACATGAATCTTATCCGTATAAATCTGACACTTATGGCATTTTTTCACAAACTTGCAGCAGTCAGACTCCATTGTCAGCCAATAATAGCCTGCCCTCAACATCTTCTTCGCCATAGCATGTCCATTGGAATGAGTACCAAATGAACCTTCATGGACTTCAGTCATCAACAGGTTTGCTTCGTGTCTATCCACGCATCTGAGCAGAACCATGTCAAAATTCCTCTTGTAAAGCACATCACCATTAAGGTAGAAACTGCAAGATAATCTCCTCAAAGTCTTCTTGTCTTTAACAGATGCCCCGGGCGGGTAAGTCTGACTTTGGAGAAAACACTTGATATCATAGTACCAATCTCAAGATAGGATCCCTATCACACAAGAGCAAACATCAAAAAGTTCACAACACAATAAGGGGAATGGACAAAGAATAAGTTTGGAGGAGAAGTCCTTTGAGGTCAACTTTGAACTTTAGCATTCTAAAGGCGTGAGGCCTAGTTGCTCTTCAACAAGTTTTGCATTCTAAAGGCATGGGGCCTAGTTGCTCTTAAACTCCTTTAAGCATAGGTAAATCCTAATTCTAAGTCCTTTCTCCTTTTGCATTTGGTTCACACAAAACAAACACAAAGCAAACACAAGATAGAAATATATTTATATACAATAATGGGCTCAAATGAGCAAAAGAAAAATGACATAAACATAAAATATGTGCTCAAGTGAGCAGAGAGAAAATCAATATGAATAATGAGTAGGAAATAAATGACATTAAAATTAAATGACAAGAAATTAAATGCTTCAAATTAAAGTTAGTAGTTAGTGAATTTATGTTAGCTTGTCATAAGACAATGTAGCGCTATGTTAAGCAATCGTAAGTGGACTAATTTAGTAGTCACACCTATCTGTGTCCGGTGAATAAAAAAATAGGCAAAGAAACACAAGTTAGAGATCATGACTAGTAAGCCAAGCTCCATAAACTTGTCATGCCAAACAAAAAGGGGAAGGGCCTTGTATTGACTTTAGGTTATTTGCTTGACCAAGAAGCAACCTATCTTGGACACAAAACAACTCACTTGATCATGGATCAAGTTGAGTTTGGTTTGGATCAAAGAAGGTTAAACCTCTCATTTGTCAAGACCAACCATAAGACTTTAACTCATTGACCATTGATGGAAAGAAAGGGATGAAGATGAAAGGGAGGGAAAAAGAAGACCACAACCAAATCCAATTGATCAAATATGAGTCAAATCAATATCAATCAACACCAAACAGAAGAGAAATGAAGATAACAAGTCAAAGAGTAAATGATATTTTTTTTGTATTTGTTGAATTAAAATAAAATGCAAATAAAAAATAAACAAATAAGGTCAAACCTCAAATTCAATTCAAATCAACTTAAAAAAGTCCAATTAAATTCTCATAGGTTCAACATAGTCAAAAAAGCTTTGACTAATTTTCTCATCAATTTTTGAAATCAGAAAGCAAATAAAAACAATTAAAAACAATTAAAAATAGCACAATATGAATTAAAATCTCAAATAAATCTCAAATCAAATAAGAAATTGATGAGACTATTTTTCATTGACATATCACGTTCCATAGATGCTAGAAAAATATTTTTGGATTTTTCAAAAGTCAGAAAGTATTTTAAAATGAATTAAAACTATTAAAAATCAAATAATCCATGAAAAATATCAACTGAAATTGTTGGTTCTAAGTGTTGGCAGCAATTTTGGTAAAACAAAGAGTGTTCACAAGATGTTGCATGTGATGTCTTAACATAAGATATCTTGTACCTGCTGGTGGTTTAAAAATATAATTATGCAGGATTGTTTCAGGATGTCATACACGATGTCATGACATCTGATATAATGTTTCTGCTGGATATTTAGAATGGAATTGTGCAGGATTGTTCAAGGATGTCAGACCCGATGTCATGACATTTGTACACAGAACATTCAGTCTGAATGTTATGTGTTATGTGATTGTGCTTTTAATGGAAATCTATGTATGATTGAAGATCTGATTTACAAACGCATTCAATCATTAATTACAACCAGATTTACTTATTTTCCAAAGAGATCTAATCAGCTGTCATGAGAAGATTTGAATGGAAAATAGTTTTAGGGTTTTATGATGTCCAAGCGCAGCTGAAAGCTTCTATAAAAAGGACATGGAAAACCTGATTTGATACACAAGAAATACAGAGCGAAATATTGAGAGAGAATAAGGGTTTATGTCTTGTGTGGTCGTGTGACTTGCAAGCCATTCAATTCATCCATAGATGATTGAATTGGTCTGATTTGTGAGTTGTAATTTTTCACTCTAAGCTTTTAAGCATGAGTGTGTGTCTACTTGATTGAAGCTGCTAAGTAAGACCAGGTGTGTGTCTTTGAAGAGTGTCTTCTTTTCATTTTAATTCTTATTTAATATCACTGGTGTGATTGAGGGGGGGTGAGTGGGATCTCATATGTAAGAGTTCTTAGGTAGAAGTCATACGGGTAGAGATTAGGTGAAAAAGACTATAACTTGTGTTGTTTACTGAGTGTCTTTGAACTGATTCTATTTAGTGGATTTCCTTTCTGGCTTGGTAGCCCCCAGACGTAGGTGAGTTGCACCAAATTGGGTTAACAATTACTTGTGTCTCTTGCATTAATATTCTTTATCTTTATCCTGTTTGTATTATTCAGATATTAGTGTCGTGACATTACCTTTGACATCTCATATCTGATACCAGAATTTCAATTGGTATCAGAGCAGGCATCCTGCTCTGGTTCTGGGTGAGATCCAGGGACAATACTTTTTTGTACTATGGAGAGAGATGGAGGATCTATTCACAGGCCACCAATTTTGGATGGATCTAACTATGACTATTGGAAACCTCGAATGGTAGCTTTCCTAAAATCTCTTGATAATAAGGCTTGGAAGGCTGTGTTAACAGGCTGGGAACATCCAGTAATTACTAAGTAAGGAGAAGCCACAACTGATAAGAAGCCTGAAGAACAATGGTCCAAGGAGGAGGATGATCTATCCCTTGGAAATTCTAAAGCATTGAATGCCATATTCAATGGAGTAGACAAGAATATCTTCAGATTGGTAAACAACTGTGAGGTGGCTAAAGATGCTTGGGACATTCTCAAAACCACTCATGAAGGCACCTCTAGAGTGAAGATGTCTAGACTACAGCTCCTCACCACCAAGTTTGAAAATTTAAGGATGAAAGAAGATGAAAATATTCATGAAATTCATATGAGTATCCTTGAAATTGCTAATGCCTCAGGAGCCCTGGGAGAGAAGATGTCAGATGAAAAATTAGTAAGAAAAATACTCAGGTCACTCCCTAAGAGATTTGCTATGAAGGTGACAACCATAGAAGAGTCTCAAGACATCTCCAATATGAGAGTTGATGAGATAATTGGTTCCCTCCAAACATTTGAGATGGGAATGTGTGATGGATCTGAAAATAAAACCAAAAGCATAGCCTTCATGTCAAACACAGAGGAGGAAAATGGTCAGGATGTTGATGAAGATCTGGAAAATGATGTAGCAATGTTGGGAAGACAGTTCAACAGACTGTTGAAAAAGATGGATGTAAGATCTAAGGCTAATGTCAAGAACATCTCATCTGACATTAGTAAATCCAACAATGTTGGAAGAAGAACAAGGTCAGATGATAAGCCCAAAGAAGGAAAAGGAGTACAATGCCATGAATGTGATGGGTATGGACACATTAGAACTGAATGTGGAACATACCTCAAGAAACAGAAGATGAGTCTTGCTGCCACTTGGTCTGATGAGAGTGAAACAAAAGAGTCTGCAAATCTGGTGACTGCCTTGACTGGAAGATAGGGTTCTGATGAAGACTCAAGTGATGATGAAGTAACCTTTGAAGAGTTGGCCACTACCTACAGAAAGTTGTGTCACAAAAGTGCAAAGGTGTGTAAATAGGTTGAAAGCCAGAAGAAGATAATAACTCAACTTGAGAATGAGAAGGTAGAACACTTGGAAACCATCTCCAAATTAAAAATAGAAGCAGTGGTTCTGAATCCCAAGCTAGATGAAAGTCAACAAGTTGAAAGCCAGAAGAAAGTGATAGTACAGCTGGAGAATGAGAAGGAAGAACATGTGGAAACCATCTCCAAGTTAAAAACTGAAGTTGTGTTCTTGAATTCTAAACTGGAAGAGATGACCAAGTATGTAAGAATGTTAACAATGGATCTGACTCCTTAGACAAGATTCTCCAGACTGGAAAAATAACAGGAGACAAATCTGGCATTGGGTTTAATGAATCTAAGCCTGAGTGCAGTTACACTGGTGGCAAACCTAAATCCAAACCTAAGTGCAGCCATATTAAAAGCAAACTTGAGATGTCACATCATATGTCACAACATCATAAGGGAAGACAGCAGAAAGGGAAACACCAAAGATGGAGATGCCATTACTGTGGAAAATTTGGCCACCTGAAGCCCTTCTGCTATAAGCTGTATGGTTATCCTAGCCCTATTCATCATCAGACTCACTATCAACCTAGACCCAAACATCACAGGCCTGTCAACAAAAAGCAATGGGTTCCTAAGACTAATGTTACAAGTCTAATAGCTCACACTTCCTTCAGAGTTTCAGCCAAAGAAGATTGGTATTTTGACAGTGGGTGCTCCAGACACATGACTGGAAACAAAGACTTGCTAACTGGCCTTCATCCTCATGCCACGAGCTATGTAACCTTTGGTGATGGAGCAAAGGGTGAAATCAAGGGGATAGGTAAGCTTGATTTCCATGGAATTCCTGAACTTGACAAGGTCCTACTTGTTAAGGGCTTGACTGCAAATCTAATAAGCATCAGTCAACTATGTGACCAAGGTCTAAATGTTAACTTCACTAAAACTGAATGTCTGATTACTAACAATGAAAGTGAAGTGATCATGAAAGGAGTCAGGACCAAAGACAATGTTTGATCCATCTGTATCTTAAAGGGATGAAGATGATTATATCTGTTAGAGGAACTCCCAAATTGAAGATTGATGAAAGAAAAGTCTGTGGGAAATGTTAGACAAGGATGTCACACCAAAAACTCATACATGACATCACTTCCAAAGGTTTGAAACTCCTCCATATGGATTTAATGGTACCTATTCAGGTGGAAAGCCTTGGTTGGAAGAAGTATGTAGTGGTGGATGACTTCTCCAGAAACACCTGGATCAAAAATAGATCTGATGGGTTTGAAGTCTTCAAAGATTTTTGTCTAAAACTTCAAGAAGATACAAGAAAGATGGATCCCAAAAGTAATAAAATATTAATTCAGGGCTACATCAGAATTGATAATCAACAGACTGATGTCACAGACGATGTTAAGACATCTCTGAATGATCCCCCAACTGATTTCTCAGAAAAGGTGAATAAACCTCCTCAAGTTGAACCTGACAAAGTCAACAAGGGACCCTCTATCAGAGTTCAGAAGGATCATCCCAAAGATCTCATTCGAAGAGATCCAAGCAAAAGGGTCACAACTGGATCAAGGGAAATGATCTCAAATGACTACTTGAAAGAGGAAGCATATGTTGAACAGTCTAAGAGGCATGTGTACAGATTAAAAAAACCCTATATGGTTTGAAGCAAGCCCCTAGGGCTTGGTATGAGAGACTCATAGGGTTCCTCACTAACAATGGTTACAAGAGGGGAGGTATTGACAAGATCCTATCTGTGAAAAATAAAAGAGAAAAGCTCATGGTGACTCAAATAGATGTGGATAATATTGGGTATGATGGGAGGTCATATCAAATGGTAGAACATGGTGTTAGACAAATGCAGTCTAAAATTGATATGAGCCTTGTTGGACTTGGACTACAAGTCAAGCAGATAGAAGAGTCTATTTTTCTATTTCAAAACAAATATGCCAAGAACAAGGATAAGAAGGCTGGCATGGAGAATGCATATCCTAAAAAGACAACTGCTCCTACACATTTGAAAGATGAAAATGGTGTTTGTGCTATATATCAAGCTGAATACATAGCAGCTGGAAGTAGTTGTTCTCAACAGGGTTGGTTGAAACTAATCTTGACTGAATACAATGTCACACACGATGTCATGACATTGTACGATGACAACCTGAGTGCTATAACTATTTCCAAAAATCCTATTCAGCACAGCAGGACTAAGCACATTGATATTTGTCATCACTTTACTAGAGAATTTGTGGAAGAAAAAATCATAGCACTAAAGCATGAAATGCAATTAGCTGACAAATTTGCAAGGGCTCTGAATGCTAATCAGTTTGAATATTTAAGAGGGAAATTGGGGATTGTTATTCATGAGAAGTTATAGCAATTAAAGTGGAGTGGAAAAGGTAATAAAAATATTGTATGCCCACTTAAAAGAAAGTGCCACATTTATGGTAAATCATTACCTAGTATTAGAACTAGTATCTATGTCATTTCCACACGCTACCTCAACACAACCATTTCCATCTTCATCCAACTTCTCAGACAACCTCTGCTAGGGCAAAAAGATTTCTTTCAAAAGTCCAACAAAATGTCACAACATCCCTAATCCTCAGGATCAAAACCCACTCACAAGGAAAGGACTCCCTCCATGGAGTTTTTGGATGAAGATATTCTGGAGGTTATTCCCCTCTCTGTTATTCTAGGAGACGCCCCTGGTCCTTCTTCCACGGCTGGAAGTAACCTAGGTAACATTCCTGATAAACCTCCTCATAAGGATGACATTCACTTTACAGATCGTGCCATTAGGAACCTGGTAACTAGGATTCTAAACGAAGGGCATGCAGTCAAGGGTGTTTCAACCCCTTTGTCTAGAAGGGACCCCTCACCTGAGGTGGAACCCCAAACTGAGAAAGATGATGATTCATCTAGATCAGAGAAAGACATGGCTGCTGAGGGACTATGCTCTCTAGGTAAACCTTGCCTAGTAAGAAACTAGTAGATGTTTCTCATGAGACTGCTGAGAAGGTTATTAATCTGGAGGAAGAGAGTTCAGAAGAAGAAGATGACACCTTGGTTCATCATGTGAAACCAAGTGTTGCTAGGAAATTGAAGACCAGAAAAGGGAAGACTGTGGCTGAGATGTTGACAGCCAGAAAAGGTAAGAAGGTTGCTGGTGTAGGACCCTCCAAATCATGGAGTAAAGTAGAGGTTAAGAAGAGGAAGGTCAGAGAAAGTTCTGACTCTGAAGATGATGTCGAAGACAATGTCCCAGACATCTCTCCTGCTAAAAGGTAGACTGTTAAAAAGTCTCCAACTAAGGTTGCAGTTGTGCACTTAGACAACATCTCTTTCCATCTGGAAGATGGTGCTGCCAAGTGGAAGTTTGTTATTCAAAGGAGAGTTGCTGTTGAGAGGGAGCTAGGGAAGGAGGTTGTAGAAGTGAAGGAAGTTATGGAATTGATTAAGACTGTTGGACTGATGAAAACTGTTGTTGCTTTGCCTCAACTCTTTGAAGGGTTAGTGAAAGAGTTTGTTATGAATATCCCAGAGGATACTTCCGAAATGAGTAGCAAGGAATTCTGCAAGGTCTTTGTGAGAGGTAGATTTGTAAGGTTCTCCCCAACCATAATCAATAAATTCCTAGGGAGAGGAACTGAAGGAGGTGTGGAGTTAGAGGCTACAGACAATGAAGTCTGTAGGACTATTACTACTGGCCAAGTAAAGGAATGGCCTAGCAAGAAGCATCTTTCAGCTGGAAAATTAACTGTTAAATATGCCATCTTGCATAAGATTGGTTCAGCCAACTGGGTGCCAAAAAATCATATCTCAACTATCCCTAATGGTCTTTGAAGAATCATTTATGCTATTGGAACCAGGCTCAAGTTTGATTTTGGAAGGTTCATGTTTAAACAAATTGTTAGACATGCCTCCACCAATGCAGTAAAGCTGCATATTACCTTTCCATCTATCATTTGTAGAATTATTTTAAACCAGCAACCCGGTATTCTAAACACAAGTGATATTACCAGCAGAAGGAAGCCTCCACTGTCCATTCACTACAAGTTATTTGAAGGAAACCATGTCAATGATGTTGTCATGACATCTATAAGGAAGGAGCCAGCCTCTCAAGGTGAGTTGATTGCTCAATTGAAGGAAACTTGTAAGGAGCTGGAAACTGGGATTAGGGTTGCCAAGGCAAGGAAAGAGGCTTTAGAGGTTCTCATTAGTAGCTTAGAGAAGGAAGAGATGGATAAGGTTGGTGAAACCAAGGAGTCAGATGCCAATACCTAAAGTGAGAGGTCCAATTCTCAATCTAGTGGCAGTTCTGAATCTGAAGGTGAAGAAGATGCTACTTCCTCAGACTAAATTGTAATGGTCCCCCTGCTATGAAGACTGTGTGTGTGTTCTGGATGCTGTTCTGGATGCTGTTGTGGCTGTTTTGGAAGCTTGGATGTATTGTTTTTTTCTGGTTAATGTTTGTAATTTTTGGCAGTCCTTACTGATGCCTTGATGTAATATTTGGGCTCTTTATGAGTTCCATGGATTTCTAATTATCTCAGTTATTGCAGCTGTGTATAATTATGGTTTGTATCTCCTAACATTTATGTTTTAACATTTTATATGTTATAACATCTCTCGTGACATTCTCTGCTAGGTTGATTGACATTTATTTTGTCTAATTTGTCACCTTTGGTCTATTTTGACTAAAAAGGGGGAGAAGTGATTATGTGGAGAGCTGCAGTTAAAATGTATGGATGTGGAGATCTGCAGTACTGATGTAGCTAGCTAGGCTAAACAGGTGAATAACTGATGTTGAAGGAGATGTTTGATGTGGAACAGAATGATGTTCTGTTTTGTGATGTTGGAGGAGATGTCTGATGTTCTATGCATGCTCTGTGGTGCACAGGTGATGTTGAAGGAGATGTCAGAAGGTGACTCTGATTGTTACAGGTGCTGTTATTACAGGTGTTGTTATTCTTAAAGGAGATGTCTGTATTGAACAGACTTAGGGGGAGAAGAAGTACCCTCATGTGCATTTGTATGTTTTACTAGTTGCTATTATAGCTAGTAATTCTGTTTGCTTCTGCTGCTGCTTAAACTGCTGTTAGTTTAACTGCTGATGTGTTTTTCTTGTGAACAAAATGGACAAATATATGTTTTAGCCAAAATTTGCCAAAAGGGGAGTTTGTTGGTTCTAAGTGTTGGCATCAATTTTGGTAAAACAAAGAGTGTTCACAAGATGTTGCATGTGATGTCTTAACATAAGATATCTTGTACCTGCTGGTGGTTTAAAAATATAATTATGCAGGATTGTTTCAGGATGTCATACACGATGTCATGACATCTAATATAATGTACCTGCTGGATATTTAAAATGGAAGTATGCAGGATTGTTCCAGGATGTCAGACCCGATGTCATGACATTTGTACACAGAACATTCAATCTGAAGGTTATGTGTTATGTGATTGCGCTTTTAATGGCAATCTATGTAAGATTGAAGATCTGATTTACAAACGCATTCAATCATTAATTACAACCAGATTTACTTATTTTCCAAAGAGATCTAATCAGCTGTCATGAGAAGATTTGAATGGAAAATAGTTTTAGGGTTTTATGATGTCCAAGCCCAGCTGAAAGCTTCTATAAAAAGGACATGGAAAATCTGATTTGATACACAAGAAATACAGAGAGAAATATTGAGAGAGAATAAGGGTTTGTCTCTTGTGTGGTCGTATGACTTGTAAGCCATTCAATTCATCCATAGATGATTGAATTGGTCTAATTTGTGAGTTATAATTTGTCACTCTAAGCTTTTAAGCATGAGTGTGTGTCTACTTGATTGAAGCTGCTAAGTAAGATCAAGTGTGTGTCTTTGAAGAATGTCTTCTTTTTATTGTAATTCTTGTTTAATATCACTGGTGTGATTGAGGGGGAGTGAGTGGGATCTCATATCTAAGAGTTCTTAGGTAGAAGTCATACGGGTAGAGATTAGGTGAAAAAGACTGTAACTTGTGTTGTTTACTGAGAGTCTTTGAACTGATTCTCTTTAGTGGATTTCCTTCCTGGCTTGGTAGCCCCTAGACGTAGGTGAGTTGCACCGAACTGGGTTAACAATTGCTTGGTTCTCTTGCATTACTATTCTTTATCTTTATCCTGTTTGTATTATTCAAATATTAGTATCGTGACATTACCTTCGACATCTCATATCTGATACCAGAATTTCAGAAGTCACAAAAATAATTAAAAATCAAAATATGAAACTAGATTTTTCAAGAAATATTTTGGAGTTGGTCTCATATTTTTATGACTTCAAATGAATTTTTGATGAATTTTTGAAAATCAAATGAATTAACTGAAAATAAAAGAAAATAGAATAAATGGAAAAAACCACAACCGCGTGATGGAGCTCATTAATTGACGTGGCGCTCATGAATGGTTCAGATTTGAGGGCACACGATGCATCCAAGTCAAACGCGTAAAAATGTGTATTAAAATAATTAAACATAATGAATGATCAAGATTAAAACGTGGAATCCAGATCCAATGGCTACAAGAGCGCACACGTGGTGATGGTGGTGAAAACCACCATCTTCTCCAACGAGACAACCATTTTCGGCAACCCGTTGCAGAGAAAAAAGTTTTAATGAAAATGGAAAACAAGGACATGGAAATGAAGCTCGTGTGATGGAGATCATCACTGTACCATTGGATCTTCCTCACTCTTCCTATATTGAGAGAAATGTGAAGGAGAAGATCATGGTGTTCAAACTGTAAGCTCATGAAATGATGAATTGAAAGCACCAATGGCTTGCCTCAAGTGTGAGGACTTCAGAAAACCACACAAACACAAGAATGCTACATTGAATTGAGAGTTCTAGATCCAAAAAGTTTGAATGTATACCTCTGAATTGAAGCACTTCAAGCCATGAATCCTTCAAGATCCTTGCTCCTCTTTGATCTATGGATGTAGGGGAAGTGAAAGGCTAAGGAATTAGGCTTTGAAGATCAGCTAATGATGTTGAATTTCAAGCTCGAAAGTAAGAACAAAATTTGAACAATTCCTTTGGTATGACTATGGTTTCAATGCTGCAGCAATTCAGATCTCCAAAAGGTTACAAAATGAATGAGAGGGAACCTCTATTTATAGCTGAAAGTATCAGATCACACGCTTCTTTCATGTGCATGGCAATTTGAACTTTGATGTGCATGGGCATGTACAGGCGTGTGGAAGGCCCAATGATGGCTGCAAAAACTTGCTGAGTTCACATGGAAAGGATTTGGACGTGTACATGAAATAGAATCAACTTGCATACCAAGTTATAACATGAAATATCCAAAGTGCACCTAAATGAAGACAATTTCGAAACTCACAAATGGTAGACCCAAATGAGTAATGTGAGTAATGGTTGGAAAGCCCTTGGAATAAGGAAATAAAGTCATGTTTGGAAAAAATTCATTTGGCATTTGGAAATTGATGAAAACTGGTTGTGAAAATCCAAGTACAAAACATATTCAAACCACTTTGAAAAATTTCACCAAAAGAAAGCTTAATCAAACCCCTCTGTTTTTATGATGCAAGATTCAAATTAAAAAATCTCCAACATAAAAGTTGTATAGATTTTCAATTCGATCAATTTAGACTCAAAGTTTGCATCATTTGGATTTTCTATGACAAAGTTATGGGCATTTGAAGTTGGGTACTTTTTCAAATTCAATGAATTAGGTCCAATATGACCTATAATATTTTGTATTATCACATGTATTTATTTTAGGATTATGAAATTTTATCCAACATAACATTTTAAGTGGACATCTAAATATTTACAATTAATTTGGTCTCACCTCAAAATCAGAAAAATTAAAGAGGTTATGCCCTTGGTAAGTTGACCCAAAATTAGGGTTTCAGTCAAAATGACCTATAATGTTTTGAAATAAATGATGACTTTACAAGTTTCAAATGTATTTTTGATGAACATTAAAGTTGTTCACATGGTTCTTAGGAACATTATTTCTCTTGGGGTCATCTTATTTTGACAAACACATCAAAAGTTATATCTCAATGGTGCTCAGTTTAGTCAGATGACTTGACTGGTCAACTTCTCAAGGCCAAACTTCCAATCTTGATGAATGAATGATTGAGGGGCCTCAAATAGGCTCACATATGCATAAAATGATGAATTAGAGAACTTCCCTTTATTAAATTTGATCAGAGATTGAGATTGCTTCATGGGCAAGGCACAGTCAAAGCACAATGGAATTAGGGTTTCCTTGGGAAACAATCCTCAAGCCCCTTGAGTTACCTTGATTAATTTGGTAAATTGAGACACTTGGGAGACATATATGATGATTAGGAACTTTGTGTACCATTTTCATGCTTTTTCTCATCTTCATCTAGCCATTTCATTGGGCTTAGGAGCCTCCTAGGAGCATTGGAGCACATGATCATTTAAGCTTCAAAACAAAAAGAGTTAGTGACATTTTTTTGTGCTTTTGGTTAGTAATAAAATGAGAAAAACAATAATATACAATACAAGAATGCTTGGTTCTCTCAAAACACTCAAACAAATCCCAACCCTAGGGTTAAGGAGCCAAATATGCTATGATCCTTGAGGCAATGCACTTGTGCAATAACATGATACCATGAGGGATCTTAGGGTCAAAATTTGGGTCTTACACTTGCGTATACGGAACTTAATTGAGAGAAAGATAAAGAGAGTATTGGAAAGTAATGGAAGAGAATAGAGAGTGATGAATGAGAATAAATGATTGTTATTATTTAAGGGTGTTGCTCAAAATTACATAAGTAGTTAGTATTTATACACATATAGTAACTAACTAACTAACTAAGCTTGAATTAACACACACCATGCTCCCTTAATCCAAACTTTCACCAAATGATACACATCAGAAGCGATTACTTCAGACTCTGCATCTTCAGACTCCAGTCACTCTGCAGAAGCTGCTTCATACTCCAACCACTCTTCAGAAGCTGGTTCAGACTCCAACCACTCTTTATAAGCTTCTTTTGACTCCAGCGACTTTGAAGTAGTTCCCACCTCTGACTTCTTCAGAAGTTGATGGTTCAGAAGCTAACAAAGCTTTAGAGGTCATGTTATTCAATCCGCTGACTCCTTTAGAGGCTTCCGCTTCAGAGACTATGATGTTCTAGCCTCTGACACCTTTTGAGGATGATTATTTCTAAATTTTTAGTAATTAGAGTGATAAATTTCACAAATTTCATGATGCTTAATAAACTTCATGACAAATTTTAAAGTAGCAAACTTCAATAAATTTGGGTTGTGAATTTCACCTAATTAACTTGATTTTATCATGATACTCAATTTGGGTTGCAAATTTCACTTAATTAACTTGATTTCAAAGTAGCCAAATCCTCGTGTTTGTTTTTTTGGAGATGTTATTGATTCTCTCTTTCTTGTTTTTCATTGTACAGAGAATGGCTAGAAGGAGAGAGTAGGGTTTGCTGAACGTGAAACAATAGTTTCGTTAAGTACGGTTAAGAGTCGTGGGTGATTTAATTCATTTTTCAACATTCCACCATTTTCAAATAAATATCTTCATTATAGTACACACATTGCCTCATTTATGTTATGAAATTATATGAGGTTATAATGATAGTAGTATTTTTATTGTATTAATTGTATGACTAAGTAATATAGTATGAAATACACCATAATGGAAGTAAAGCGGATGATTACCGCTACTCCTTTTTTGGATGATAAGGTTTATGTATTTTTAGTTGTTTTTCAAGTTACTTGACTCTATTGTTTTGTAATCTTATATATATTATATTAATAATGAATCACATATTTAGATACTACTTTAAAGACTCCTTTCTTCTTTTGGTTTAATTCTTAATATTGTATTTTTTTCTTAATTTTATTGTGTTTCATGTGATGTATTTTTACTTTTGAAGTTATTTTCGATGTTGTTTTCAACAATGGATTTCGTGTAGGATCAAATATCCATCCATTTAAAAAAATAAAGTGTTGAATATTTTAATAAAATACAAAGATCTTTGTAGAAAAACTTAAAGTAGTTTAAACATAAGAACAATTTTAAAATATGAAAAAACATCAGAACAATTAAAACTGATAGACGTCATTTTAAAAAAACATGTGGGCATATAATAGTAAATTTATTTTAGGTTTGGTTTTGTTGAGAACTACCGTTGTTATATTTTTCACCAAGGTTTATCTCTTTGATTATCGTGATAAGTTTTTTGTGAGTTAGTTGTCAAAACTTTTGTTTTCTGAGTTTCCAATTTAATTCTAGTTTGTGATTTTATTAATCAATATACTTATTAGAGAATTGCAAAATATAATATGTAAATTTTAGGTGCATATTACTAATTAATCTAACTGCTTTTTAGTTTAATAGCTGAAATTTCAATCTTATGCCCCTGCAATGTGATATCCATGCTATTAATTGAGTTAATTTAATGGGACTCCGTCCATTTCTTTTTATTAAGTTTCACACTTTTGATAAAATTTTGTTTATTTTTAAATTTTAAAGTAGTATTAATTACACTTTTCTCAAAATTAACTATAACTATTTATTGCAAAGAGAACAAAAGTCAAATAAATTAATAAATAGTTAAGGGTGTTATAAGTTAAAGGATAATTATTGGTTGAAAAGTGACAAATTTATTAGTTTTCTTTATAATTAAAAATAATCCAAAAAATAAATAACACTTAAAAAAGAACAGACAAAATACATCTATTCGTTAGGAGTTGGTTTGGTGATGAAGACTTGAGATAAAAATTGTGTGTCTCTCAAAATCTCATGAGTTGATTACTTATTGTAGGCCACTAATATAACCACATAAAATGCTTTCGTCAAAATCCAATATAGGAAGTTAAATAAAGTTAAGATTTCAAACGCTCTTAATGGTTCACCAAACTACCATCCTTCAAATATGTCACACAATATAAAACCATATAGCATTCATTTTCTTCTCATAAAATTCCAAAGAAAAATCTTTCAATACTAATGATATACTCTTACAATTCACCAAGTTATCAATGGCCTCAACAAAATCCTTCATCATTGCTTTACTTTTTGTTGTGACAATGTCTGGAACAAGTCTAGAAGCTCGAAATCTTTTGTAAATAACCACACAACTAAGTTTACCTAAAATAAACACTTTGCAAAATCTAACAACATTGCTACCTTTACCTTGAATTCAAACATTGCCACCTTTACTTGGAAATATTCCAACATTGGCATCGCCAACTAAAACATTCCATCTCTTCCTAAACTCACTATGCCACCACTTCCTAACTTTCCTACCAATATTCCATCTCTCCACATTCCACCTTGGTGTTATTACACCTTGCGTATACGGAACTTAATTGAGAGAAAGATAAAGAGAGTATTGGAGAGGAAGGGAAGAGAAGAGAGAGTGATGAATGAGAATAAATGATTGTTATTATTTAAGGGGGATTGCTCAAAATTACATAAGTAGTTAGTCTTTATACACATATAGTAACTAATTAACTAACTAAGCTTTAATTAATACACACCATGCTCCCTTAACCCAAACTTTCACCAAATGATACACATCAGAAGCGATTACTTCAGACTCTGCATCTTCAGACTCCAGTCACTCTGCAGAAGCTGCTTCAGACTTCAACCACTCTTCAGAAGCTGGTTCAGACTCCAACCACTCTTTATAAGCTTCTTCTGACTCCAGCAATTTAGAAGTAGTTCCCACCTCTGACTCCTTCAGAAGTTGATGGTTCAAAAGCTAACAAAGCTTCAGAGGTCAGGTTATTCCATCTGCGGACTCCTTTAGAGGCTTTCGCTTCAGAGACTATGATAATCTAGCCCCTGACACCTTTAGAGGATGATTATTTCTTAATTTTCAGTAATTAGAGTGATAAATCTCACAAATTTCATGATTCTTAATAAACCTCATGACAAATTTTAAAGTAGGAAACTTCAATAAATTTGGGTTGTGAATTTCACCTAATTAACTTGATTTTATCATGATACTCAATTTGTGTTGCAAATTTCACCTAATTAACTTGATTTCAATGTAGCCAAATCCTCGTGTTTGTTTTTTTTGGAGATGTTATTGATTCTCTCTTTCTTGTTTTTCATCGTACAAAGAATGGCTAAGAGGAGAGAGTAGGGGTTGCTGAACGTGAAACAATAGTTCCGTCAAGTACGGTTAAGAGTTGTGGGTGATTTAATTCAAAGCCCTAAAATCAATCTTGAAATGTAAAAAAAAAGGAAAAGAAAAGACTGGCAGATCTAGAATAACATACCTACCTTCCTAGCCAATAGCATCTCAAATCTCTTCGTCATTATTGACAATTAGTTTCTCTTCCTCCTCTAGGAGATTGAGATTAAACATATTTGTCTTCGCCGACAACTTCTGTATTTTTTGTATGGTTTAGAATATTTTTGGACGGTAATATACTTGTAAGAAAAAGAGTGACCGAGGTAACAAAATTTTGAGAGGGAATAATATTGTGTGGAAAATAAAATTTTAGAGAGGAAAAGGGAAATTTTGGAGGAATTGCTTTGAAAATGAAAACTGATGTTTTTGGTGTAGATATTTTTGTAAGAGTGTAAATTTAAATACTCATAGCAACTTTTTAACTATTATTATGATTATTTAACTTTTCCTTTTTTTTATAAATAAATATATACTTTCCATCTTTCATTTTTAGTTTAAAATTATTAAAATATTTTTTAATACTACTTTAAAATAAGGAGAAGTTAAAATAGGAAAAGTAATAATAGTAATAATAATAATAATAATAATAATAATAATAATAATAATAATAATAATAATAATAATAATAATAATAATATAAATGGAAAGTAAAAAATAAAGAAGAAAAATTCAATTCTTGTTGCACGTAACCTATAAGTTATTTTTTTATACATGATCGATCATATACCTATGTTTATATTTAAGTAGGTATATATCATATATACTGATGGTTTTATCATCCATCACTAACAGTGTCCGTTGGTATATGATAAAACTATTGTAGTGGTCTATTGATGTTTCGTTGTACATGTAGGGAGTTCTTCGATCTCCGTGAGTAATAGCAAATGAATATTCTAAAACTAAAAAGAGGTAAGTTGATTTGATCTCAATTACTTTGATCTCGATTCAAATATGCATTTATCGTCTTAATTTGGTTCGCCGTTTGTTTGTTCATTTTCGATATGTGCTTTTTTTATTTGTTTTGCTTGTTTGATGGTTGATACAGTTGAATAGATTTTGTGAATTGATGTTGAAGGATGCCTAGATTGCATTTTAATTCATTTTTTGCACTCCTTTTAGGTTTTTTTTATATCTTTTCTTCTTTTCTAATATACTTATTAGAGAATTGCAAATTATAATATCATTAATCAATATACTTATTAGAGAATTGCAAATTATAATATGTAAATTTTAGGTGCATATTACTAATTTATCTAACTGTTTTTTAGTTTAATAGCTGAAATTTCAATCTTGTGCCCCTGCAACGTGATATCCATACTATTAATTGAGTAATTTAACGGGACTCCGTCCATTCCTTTTTATTAAGTTTCACACTTTTGATAAAATTTTGTTTATTTTTAAATTTTAAAGTAGTATTAATTACACTTTTCTCAAAATTACCTATAACTATTTATTGCAAAGAGAACAAAAGGCAAATAAATTAATAAATAGTTAAGGGTGTTATAAGTTAAAGGATAACTATTGTTTGAAAAGTGACAAATTTATTAGTTTTCTTTATATATAAAATAATCCAAAAAAGAAATAACACTTAAAAAAGAACAGACTAAATACATCTAATCGTTAGGAGTTGGTTTGGTGATGAAGACTTGAGATAAAAAGTGTGTGTCTCTCAAAATCTCATGAGTGGATTACTTATTGTAGGCCACTAATATAACCACATAAAATGCTTTCGTCAAAATCCAATACACGAAGTTAAACAAAGTTAAGATTTCAAACGCTCTTAATGGTTCACTAAACTATCATCCTTCAAATATCTCACACAATATAAAACCATATAGCATTCATTTTCTTCTCATAAGATTCCAAAGAAAAATCTTTCAATACTAATGATATACTCTTACAATTCACCAAGTTATCAATGGCCTCAACAAAATCCTTCATCACTGCTTTACTTTTTGTTGTGACAATGTCAGGAACAAGTCTAGAAGCTCGCAATCTTTTGTAAATAACCACACAACTAAGTTTATCTAAAATAAACACTTGGCCAAATCTAACAACATTGCCACCTTTACCTTGAATTCAAACATTGCCACCTTTACTTGGAAATATTCCAACATTGGCATCGCCAACTAAAACATTCCATCTCTTCCTAAACTCACCATGCCACCGCTTTCTAACTTTCCTACCAGTATTCCATCTCTCAACATTCCACCTTGGTGTTATTACACCTTACGTATACAGAAGTTAATTGAGAGAAAGATAAAGAGAGTATTGGAGAGGAAGGGAAGAGAAGAGAGAGTGATAAATGAGAATAAATGATTGTTATTATTGAAGGGGGTTGCTCAAAATTACATAAGTAGTTAATATTTATACACATATAGTAACTAACTAACTAACTAGCTAAGCCTGAAATAATATACACCATGCTCCCTTAATCCAAAATTTCACCAAGTGAAAGACATTAGAAGCGATTACTTTAGACTCTGCATCTTCCGACTTCAGGCACTTTGCAAAAGCTGCTTCATACTCCAGCCACTCTTCAGAAGCTGGTTCAGACTCCAACCACTCTTTATAAGTTGCTTCTCACTCCAGCGATTTAGAAGTAGTTCCCACCTCTGACTCCTTCAGAAGTTGATGGTTCAGAAGCTAACAATGTTTCAGAGGTCAGGCTATTCCATCCGCTGACTCCTTTAGAGGCTTCCGCTTTAGAGACTATGATGTTCTAGCCTCTGACATCTTTAGAGGATGATTATTTCTAAATGTTTAGTAATTAGAGTGATAAATTTCACAAATTTCATGATGCTTAATGAACTTCATGAAAAATTTTAAAGTAGCAAACTTCAACAAATTTGGGTTGTGAATTTCACCTAATTAACTTGTTATTACTTCTTGTTGCACGGAACTTATAAGTTGTTTTTTTATACATGATCGATAATATACCTATGTTTATATTTATGTAGGTATATATCATCTCTACTGATGGTTTTATCAGCCATCACTAACAGTGTCCGTTGGTATATGATAAAACTATTGTAGTGGTATATTGATATTTCGTTGTACATCTAGGGAGTACTTCGATCTCCGTTAGTAATAGCAAATGAATATTCTAAAACTAAGAAGAGGTAAGTTGATTTGATCTCAATTGCTATTGTTCTCGATTCAAATATGCATATATATATATATATATATATATATATATATATATATATATATATATATATATATATATATATATATATATATATATATATATATATATATATATATATATATATATATATATATATACTATTATTTGAGTAGACTAATAATTATATATTATAGCTCATTGATATAAGATATCAGATTTTCTAATACATATAATAATTATGAGTAATATTTATACTGAATTGACACATCATAAGAACACTAATATGTGTCACTCTTTAACTTGAAATCATTATAGTCCCTACATAATGAGTTTATAACTTTGATACGGATGAACATTATTTGTAACAAAATAATCATAAAGTCAGGTAACTGGATACTAAACAAAACCATAAATTATAAACTATAAACTATTTTCTATTCTTTCCAAGTCCCCTTAGTTTTACCCCTATCCTCAAACCAAGACCAAATACAAAGTAAACGAAACTTGAATGTTTGATTAATTTATTAATCAAATAAATATGGGTCATGTAATTAAAAGTTTGACTTCAATGAAATATACTTTAATCTGATGATAATTTGGGATGATGGATCAACTTAGATATATATGACAACCATTTAATTGTCTCCGATGCACGAGTATTCTCTTTATAAAGACTTTCATTAAACCAAGTTGTGAAAGTTTTGTTATGCTCTTTTTCCAACTCTTTTTCTTCACGGGCCCTTTTTGTTTGCCTTTTAGTTTTTTTTCAAAGACAGCTTTAATATGTTGTTGTCATTTATAAACTTTCTTCCCTGCTAAGGACTTTGGAGCAAAGTCAAACTATTGCTCTCCATTAAAAGTCTCCCGTAATTTACAGTATGGATGATTAAGTCTTAAAAACTTTCGATGCCCAAGATAAACAGTCTTTTTTCCATGTTTTAATTGGTGGTGGCGTGTACCAAATTCACATATAAGGCACGCTTCATGTCTATTGATGTCGTACTCAAAAAAATTACTGTATGTAGAAAAGTCATTAATCATGCAAAATAACTAATACATATACTTATTATTTGAGTAGACTAATAATTGTATATTATAGCTCATTAATATAAGATATCAGATTTTCTAATACATATAATAATTCTGAGTAATATTTAAATTGAATTGATACATCATAAGAATACTAATATATGTCACTCTTTAACTTGAAATCATTATAGTCCATACATAAGAAGTTTATAACTTTAGTACGGACGAACATTATTTGTAACAAAATAATCATAAAGTCAGATACCTGGATACTAAACATGTCCATAAATTATAAAGTAAAAACTTTTTTCTATTCTTTCCAAGTCCCCTCAGTTTTACCCCTCTCCTCAATCCAAAACCAAAATCAAATACAAAGTAAACGAAACATGAATGTTAGATTAATTTATTAATCAAATAAATATGATTCATGTAATTAAAAGTTTGACTTAAATGAAATATACCTTAATGTGATGATAATTTAGGTTGATGGATAATTAAGTCAATGGAGTTTTTATTTTGAAATTTCTAAATAAAATTTAAATCTCTCTTCTCTCTCTTCATGACTATTGGGACATGACTCTTGGATTGAGTTGTGACACTTGAAATAAGATGTCTATAAAATAGGCACTTTAGAAAAGAAACATAACAACTTTTTTCATTACTTCTCGTTTTCTCACAAACATGTAAAAAGTATCTCCATCATCAAAAATACAGAAAAGGAAGAAGGAATAGAGAAGAAAACAATTTGAATCATAAATCAAGAATAATAAGAATCAACATTAAGATCCAAGTAAGTTTTTATAGTTTTTCAAAGAAATTAGAGCACCATAAAGATTATGATATCAAGATCCTAAATATTAAATTTTCTAATAGTCGACGTTAGAGCAAGGTTACCAATATTATGATTCTCCAATAATAATTAACTAATATGAATGTGTTAGATATATGTTATTATATATTAAAAGTTTTCATGTACAAGATAAATGCATCATGTATATAATTCTAATTGGGTATGTTTATTGACTTTTGAATATAATTCTTTGGTTTGTATGTATATAATTTTGAAGCCAAGAACTCGGCACCGATGTATATGTCAATATACATAGGTGGCAAAATTCATTGGTAAAATTAAAATTTGTGTTTGTAGGTGAATAGTTGATAGTTAATATAAGATAGTTTTATAAAATTATTTAGAAAGAAGGCTATGACATTTGTTTCTTGGATGATCGGTTACAAAGTACCAAATGCCTATTTATAAATAGACTTAAGTCACCAACCTCTCAATGATGGTGGATATTTCTACATTATTTTAGTAATTTCTAGATGTTTCATGATAGATTAGTATCATGATAGTTCTAGGTTATTCTAGCATTTTCATACAAATTATAGTCGTAGGTTCTTGTACCATTGTCATACACATTATATATATATATATATATATATATATATATATATATATATATATATATATATATATATATATATATATATATATATATATATATATATATATATATATATATATATATTAAATCCAATGTTTAAAAAACCGGACCGAACCGCCCAACCGATTGGATCAGGAATTAGAGATGAATCCGATTGGGTCAACCTTTTGAAACCGCTAGTAGGTCAAAACTGGAAAAACTGGGTTGAACCGTCCAAAACCATTCGAACCAAAGAACCGGAGCCGGTTTTGTAAAACCGTCCGGTTCAAAAAAATGCATCAAATTGAATTTTTTTTAAATTTTTTTTAAAATTTTAATATGTCAATATCCAAACTTAACCTACATTCTCAATCACAAAAAAAATCTGTATTTTTTTATAACCATACGAACTTCTAAGTTTTGTCATTCCATTATAGTTTTTCTTTCAACCATACTCCATCATCATCACGTTGTCTCTTTCAAACATAGTCACGATATCCAACTCAGTATTAATTGTCGTTCAAGTCAATATTGTTTGTTGTTGTCAATTAAGGATTATTTGTCGTAGTTCAACTCAAATTCGTTTTGTTTTTGTTTAATGAAGTATATTATATTATTTATCTTTGATATTTTATCTTATTTAATTTATGTATTCTTAATTATTTGAACTTAATTTTAGTTATTATATTATATTATTTTAATTTTGGTTTGAATTAGTTTAACTTAGTTTATTGCAATTCTTTAATTTGGTAAAATTATTCCAAAATGAATGTTGAAATGAAGTGTAGAACTATGTTATGTTATTATATGTATTATCGATATTGTTGTATTAAATTTGTAATAAATTTTGAAATAATTATTTTATTAAGTTGAGAATATATGATTATGTGTGACATATTTATGAAATTTAGTTTTATACTATTAGTTTATTTATAAACGGTTCGACCGTAGATTTAACCGGTTGAACCAATTGAATCTTAAACCGCAAATTTCACCGGTTCAATCTCTGGTCCAGTTTTTAAATCATTGATTAAATCCAATACATCAAACTATTTTTCGACACCTAACACTGACTTCTTCAAAAATAATTCATATCATCCTATTAGCTTATGTGTACAACTTCTATTAAATCATCAATCAAACACACCACTATTTGTCAACACCCTGTCTAATATTCTTTGACTCTTTCCATACCAAAACCCCATTCCCACTTCCCTAATTCTCCAATACCATGCTAAGAGTGACAAAAATCAAAGAAACTGAGAAACTTTAATTTTGTACTTTAAATAAAACGGTTTAAAGTACTGCCCAGAAGAACAAGACAATAATCAAAACAATCACTACTCCTATGACAAATATCTTAGAAAGCGCGGTTGTTCTTCCAAAGTTGATTTTGGATTTCTCTGATTGCAGTTTCTCAATTTTAGATTACGATTGCATCATTAGTTGTTGTTCTTTTAGCTTCAACTTTTTTTTTGTAGAATATGATTGTTTTCTTGCAAAGTATGATTTGGGACAATTTGATTTTGTTTCTTTATGAATTTGATGCTGCCAAGAACATGCTATAAATGATCCATATAAATGATTTTGTTAGATGAAAATTTAAAATCTGCGAAACGATGAAGAACAAACATCCGTATAAATGATTTTGTTAGATGAAAATTTAATAATTCTTTAGTCAAAATATTGTGTTTGTTGTTTACAAATATACTTTTATATTCTAAATATTTAACATTATTATTTTTTCTTTATAAAATTATTAATTTAAATATTTTATTGCTATATTTTTATTTTTATTTTCAGGGAACTCCTTTATATGAAAGGATAAACAAATATCTTATACCACAGTTTAAAGAATTGATACAAGAGAAAAATATATATATCATAAAAATATTTAAAAAATCCGACAAATGAAACAAAAAGAGATTGATACAACAATATTCTCTATGGTGGTGTTATACACAAGTTATCATACAATAAAATAAATTATGCACTTTCTTTAGCCCAGAATCCGCTAGAGAAATCAATGAAGTAAATCACCTTTTACCGGTTAGGATAAATTAACACAGGTAAAATACTCAATGTCAAGAAGGATATTACCAGTTAATAAGTAATAAACTCTTGAGGACCAAAAGATCTATCTAGGTAAGAGCTAGAAAGAAACAGTTAAACAAGACTCAACCCAATGAGGATATAACTCAATGGGAGTGGTTCCATCCAGATAATGAACTAGGGAGGAAACAAAATAATAATCATTCATGAGGGAATAACTCAGTGGGGAAGGAGAACAAATAAGCTCCTTCTGCTTGAGGGGTTGACACTCTATATTGAAAGAGGACAAACATACCAAATTTGTATGGAGAGATGATATCTCCAAAGCAAGGGATCAGAAAAATGTCAATTGTGTAAAATACACAATGAAATATCTGATGCATGTATATGCATGAGTATGTATATGATTATGCTGACAAATGAGCAAAAGGATACAAACAAATGAAGATTCAATCATCACAACTAGATACTCAGTTAATCTCAACAAGATGGGAACACCAACATGAAGAACCTGATAGGGATGAAAATAAATCATCGAGGATATAAATCCTAACTTCAAATATATTCAATTCCCTAGGAACAACACGCAACCATGTACTCAAGGAAGATTGGGGATATAACAATCCAAACCAAATGCTCAACTCTGGTTTGGGACACCATGGAGAACATGCATTCGATCAATAAAAACTACTGAAGACTCAGCGTTCAGAGGAAATAAAGAATATGTATATATCAATAGAAATTATGGGGATTAAAACAGATCCAACTTTCAAGGCTCGACTCTCAAATTAGGAGGAAACAACTACTAGGGGATAAGCGAAGGCCAACACAGATCTTGCTTAAAGCTCAAACTCTCTGGGAGAGGAGAAAATACAGCTTGACAACTTCGTGGGGGACGAAAGCACTGATGAGGTCATCAACCAACATGTTGAGGATAAGAGAGATCTACTGAGGATCCACTTCTTCAAGTTGGGATATATATATAATCATGCAAACTAGGGATAAGTATCCATAAAGGTTGAGGTTTTACCAGAGATCCATGGTTCAATTATAATCATGCAAACTAGGGATAAGTATCCATAAAGGCCTTAACTAGGAAGGTACCATGAACTGCAAAGATAACAACACAAACTAATATTGGGGATGGATGACAACTGCTTGGGGAAGACAATGCTCCATACATCAAGACTTATCGTTCTTTAGATTTTTGTTGACATTCCTTTTTGAATTCAAAGTTCTTAAAGTAAATGTCTTATTATTTCAGAAATATGTTTATTTATTGATTTATTTATTTCAAAATTATCATTAGAAAAATACAGTTTTATTAAACAGAAATAAATAAGAATTGCAAATAATTGGATAAAGACTCGACTTCATTTAATATAATGGTAGTCCAGAAATGGCGAGACTCCATGGATCTTTACAAAGTTTGAAAATGGTAATTTACATGGAAAATGGCTACATTGAATACAATGACCACTACTCTCCCTACAAACTTTGAAATTTAATGTGCTTGTCTTCGGTTTAGAATGATGAATCAGAACCAAGTGACGGGTTATGCTACTTCAATGACTAGATCTAGCCAGATGCTATTACTTTCCATAATCCTTAATTTTTGCCTAGATCTCCCCAAGGTGGGGTATTCAATCTATCAGGATAATTTTTCTGTTTTTATGTCTCTAACTTTTTCCTGGATCGCACTTTCAGGTTTTAATCCACTGAGACACTCATTTTTTCCTAAGCGGCCCTTTCGGGTTTTCAACTTAGCGAGCTATTCTTTTCTTTTTTAGGCGAAGTATTTCTTGACTGCATCGACATTCACATGACGAGTGAACTCTTCACCATCCCTAGTTGTAAGAATCAATGCACCACCTGAGAAGGCTCTCTTAACAACATATGGGCCTTCATAATTAGGAGTCCACTTGCCCCTAGAATCAGGTTTAAAAGATAAGATCTTCTTAAGCATGAGGTCACCTTCTCGGAATACACGAGGTTTGACCTTCTTATCAAACGATTTCTTCATTCTCTGCTGATATAACTGACCATGACACATGGTAGTCAATCTCTTCTCTTCAATTAAATTGAGTTAATCAAACTTGGTCTGACACCATTCAGCTTCGGTCAACTTGGCTTCCATCAACACATGCAATGGTGGAATCTTAACCTCTACGGGGAGCACAACTTCCATGTCATAAACAAGAGAGAAAGGGGTTGCCCCTGTTGAAGTGCGGACGGATGTATGGTACCCATGCAAAGCAAAGGGGAGCACCTCATGCCAATCTTTGTACGTCACAACCATCTTCTGGATAATCTTATTGATATTCTTGTTCGCAACTTCAACATCCCCATTCATCTTGGGTCTGTAAGGAGAAGAATTATGATGTGCAATATTGAAGTCTTTGCAAAGAGCTTCCACCTTATTGTTATTAAAGTTAGACCCATTATCAGTAATGATCTTACTTAGCACACCATATCGTCATATAATTTGATTCTTGATAAACCTTACAAAAAATTTGCTTGGTCACATTTGTATACGATGTCGCTCCAACCTACTTTGTGAAGTAATCAATAACCACTAGAATGAAACGATGTTCGTTCGAGGCTTTGGGCTCAATCAAGCCAATCATATCAATTCCCCACATAGAGAAGGGCCATGGAGAGGAGATGACATTCAAAAGTGTCGGAGGAGCATGAATCTTGTATGCATAAATTTGACACTTGTGGCATTTCTTCACAAACTTGTAATAGTCAGATACCATTGTCAGCCAATAGTAACCTGCTCTCAACATCTTCTTTTCCATACCATGTCCATTGGAATAAGTAACAAAGGAACCTTCATGGACTTCTGTCATCAATAAGTTTGCTTCGTGTCTGTCCACGCATCGGAGCAGAACCATATCTAAATTTCTTTTATAAAGCACATCACCGTTTAGGTAGAAGTTGCCAACTAATATTTTCAAAGCCTTCTTATCTATCAAAGATGTCCCAGGAGGGTAAATCTGAGTTTGGAGGAAACATTTGATGTCACAATACCATGGCTTATCATCCTTGATTTCTTCAACAACAAACACATGAGTTGGCCTATCAAGACGCATCACAGTCAGATTGGGAACTTCATTCCAAAACTTCACCACAATCATGGAAGCCAACGTTGCAAGAACATCTACCATCCGGTTTTCATCTTGAGGGATATGATGAAACTCAACCTTTGTAAAGAAAGTTGATATCCTCCTCGCATAATCTATGTATGATATCAAACCAGGTTGATTCGTCTCCCATTCACCTTTAATTTGGTTAACAACTAAAGCTGAATCTCCATAGACGTCGAGATATTTAATTTTGAGATCAATGGCTTCTTCCATCCCCATAATTCAAGCTTCAAACTCATCCATATTATTCGTACATTTTAAGGTCAATCTAGCTGTATATGTAAAATGAGTTCCTTGAGGAGTAATAATTACTGTCCCAATGCCATTACCATAAGAATTAACGGCTCCATCAAATACCATGCCCCAACAGGAACCAAGTTCTGGCCCTTCTTCAAGCAATGGTTCATCACAATCCTTCATCTTCAAATACAAAATCTCTTCTTCAGAAAAATCATACTACACTGATTGGTAATCGTCAATAGGTTGGTGAGCCAAATGGTCAGCCAAGACACTACCTTTAATAGCTTTCTGAGCTCGGTATTCAATATCATACTCAGATAATAACATCTGCCAACGGTCAATTCTCTCAGTTAAAGCAGGTTTTTCAAAAATGTACTTGATTATATCCATCTTGGATACCAACCAAGTAGTATGATTCAACATATACTGGCGTAGACGTTTAGCAGCCCAAGCTAAAGCACAACATGTCTTCTCAAGCATAGAATACCGAGACTCACAATCGGTGAACTTCTTACTGAGGTAGTAAATTGCATATTTTTTTTATCGGATTCGTCTTGCTGACCAAGAATACAACCCATACTTCCTTCAAGCACAATCAAGTACATGATCAAAGGTCTTCATTCAATAGGCGGAGAGAGAATCGAAGGCTCAAGCAGATATTCTTTGATACTGTCAAAAGCTTCCTGGCAATCCTCGGTCCAATAACAAGAATGATCTTTCCGAAGGATCTTGAATATAGGCGCACATGTGGCAGTTATATGCGATATAAATCTTGAAATATAGTTCAAGCGACCGAGAAAACCTCTGACTTGCTTCTGAATTTTTGGTGCAGGAATCTCTTGTATTTCTTTGACCTTGGCAGGATCAACTTTAATACCCTTCTCGCTGACAATAAAACCCAACAACTTACCAGAGCGAACCCCAAATGTACATTTATTAGGATTCAGGTGGAGTTTATATTTCCTCAAATGTTGGAATAGCTTCAATAAATTCTCAACATGCTATTCTTCAGCCCTTGATTTAGAAATCATATCATCAATACAAACCTCAATCTCTTTATGTACCATTGTTGATTGTAATCTTAAGTGTCGGGTTTTTGTTATCGTATCCACAGGGATTGTAAGATATCACCGCCTTTCGATGGTTGTATTAATTCTTAGCTTAAGGTATCAATAGGGTTTTGGTGTTTGTCACGGTATCTTGCATAAAAATGTAATAAAATGCGGTAAAAGTTTTGGTTTGAATATTTGAGAAATATTGCCAAAGTTAGGGTTCAACGATCACTTTGCATGTATTTGTTCGGTCAACAATCTTATAAACTCCTTTAGATGATAAATTATTTCACAAAGTCCTCCCAATGTGTTTCTCTCGAACACACATTGTGAGTTTTCCCATTTTGATCCATTGTTTATCTCTAACACAATCTATCAAAATGACAACTTTTTGGTTCAACCTTATGGTGAACAAAATCGTTCATTACTATCTCTAGCTAACAAACAAGATTGGATGAAAACCTAGGTTAAGAGTTGGTAAACATCTCTCGATCATAAACCAACACAAAGAGTTTTGAATAAGAACAAAGTTTTCATCATATATTCACCATTAAAGAGTTTACAAATGAAGATCCTTACATTTACACACAAAGCTAATGATCATCTACATCTAACCTTGACAAATGGAGGACTTAGCTACTCATTTTCATGGTAGCTTGGTCGGCAAGTTTCGGAAGAAGGTTGATCAACATCCAAGTCGAATAATCAAGATTGGATGGGAATCCACCTTCTTTTTGTAAAAGATGGTTAAGAGATGAAGAGAAATGAAATCTAGGTCACAAAAGATTCTTGGAACAATGCTGTAAAATATCTAGAAAAAGTACAAAAGTAGGAAAAATAAGGTATGGCTCCAAAAAGTGGCACTTGCTACTTATAGAGCAGCTACTGGGCTGTCATGCTCGCTAGGCGAGCAGAATGGCTCGCCTAGCGAGCCCCTAATTGAGGCACCTGCGCCCAGAGAAACAGCCTATCTCAGACTGTCATGTTTGCCTAGTGAACAAAACCTTCGCCTAGCGAAGGGCATGCTTCAACCTTCGCTCTAGCGAGGTTGAGAGGTTTTGCTACTGGAATCCTCGCTGGGAGCTCGCTAATGGCTCGCCTAGCGAGTGAGTGCTGGCTGCGCTTTTCACCAAGTCTGGACGTGTTCGCCACACTCCTCGCTAGAAGCTCGCCTAGCGAGTGTGGTGATGTTTGCCTCTGTTAAATACTGGAGCATTTTGCTGCACGTTCGCTGGACGCTCGCCTAGCGAGTCCTTCGCCACAGCCCTCGCCTAGCGAGGAAGCTGATGAATGCTTGTTTCATTTGATCCCTTTGCCACATTTCTTGTGTCTTCATTTTCTATTATTTCATGCCTACTTCCTGCACAATAACACACAAATCAAAGGTACCAAGATAGATTATCATTGTATTGCATTTCATCTGAAACAAAGGTGGTTTCGACATTTTAGCAAGGAAATGGAGTGAAAGATACCCATATTTGATAGCTCAAATAAGCACTTTTGGGTATCTAACAACTCTCCCCAACTAGATTCTTGCTTGTCCTCAAGCAAAGTATGCCTCTTGAAGGACAAGAGGATTTGCTTTAAGAAAATGGTTTCTCCGAAGTTGGATAAAACGACTCAAACACAAGCGAATCAGCATATACAAGTTTCCAACGATTCGAACAAAATAATAGACAAGAACTAAAACTTAATAGCAATGCGAAATATTTATCTATCTACAACAATATTATTCTGAATGAATCACCCTATCTCTCCTCTTTGAATAAGGAATGAAGAATTTACGCGTTTGCAACCGCGGGAATAATCTCACTCTCCAACAAATAATGGAGAAATCAATTCGATTCATACAATGTCTAACAATTATAAATGGTAATGTGGAAGCACGAAGATCACTAAGGGCTTTTCGGTTGAAGCTTGGTTAGGTTAACAAACAAGGGTCATTTCTAAGGCCATTGAAAACGAAATTGCCGATGCAAAAGAGACATTCACTGTACATTATTCACACATCTCGACTTCGTTCCATTTGTTTCTTATTTGAAACCTTCACAACTCTTATCTCACAACTCAATTTTTATTTTTCACTATTTTTCTTCCAAGCAAGCATTCATTTTCATTCTTTCTATTTTTGTTCTTTTCTTTCACATCATATTTACAAAACATATGTTTCTTTTCTATATTTTTATTTTCAATGCTTGCTCGGTTTTTCTTTTTTCAAGAGTTGTGGTACTTACCGATTCTCCCCAACTTATTTCTTACTCACCCTAAGTGAATGCTCTTAACTTTTTACGGCAAAAGAACAATAATCAAGATTTTCCGGGTTGTAAAAAAAAAGATTTTTGAAATCTCGCTTTATTTCAAGCTGAGATTCAACTGTTTAAGCTCAAAGGGGTTAACGAATACTCTCTCTGCTCACGGGTAAGTTGTATTTGGAACTGGTTGTGCTCATAAGAAAACAAGTGCCTCGATCATTTCTAATTGCTTCCACATATTCACAATAATAAAAGACAAAGCATGAATCAAATGAATCAACAAAACTTATTAGAATCCAGCATTTAAGTGTACAATGGAGGTTTCCTCACAATTTGTGGTTTTAAGTCCTAGATGAAACATTCATTCAATTATGTTGCAAAAAGACAATACTCAATTACAAAAAAGAGTAAAGTTCTAAGTGCATTCTAAAATTCTAGCCGGAGGTAACCATGTACCTTAGCCTTATTCACTTGTTAATTCTTATCATTGCCATCCAAGCTCGGGTGCACCTTCATTGGATACTTCTTTGAGGAGCAACCAATCTAGAAGGTTTGCCACTCAATCAACCAAAAATTTATTAAAATAACAAAATTTAAAACAGAAATAATAATATAAACTTCAAAATTTAAATTTGTTCGTGGGGGACAAAACACCCCAAAAGTACAAAGCCAAAATCAAAATACAGAATTCTAGAAATACAATCAAAATAAAACATAACAATAAAAAAATAAAAACTTAGCCCTTCAAAGGCTCAGAATTCTCCTCGCTACCGGCTTCAGAACCGGTAGCCTCATCATCATCATCATCATCAGCTGCAGCACCACCAGAAGACGCATCAGCGCCCGCCCCCTCACCATACACAGGCCTGTCCACAGGCCAGTTAGCGTTAAGCAGAAACTGCTCACGCGTTATCAATGCATGAGCACCACTTCCCTGCAGCTGTAACCGCTGCATAGAATCGTGCATATCTATCATGGCACGCTGGGTTGCCGCCATCCATTCCCAATTGTAATCGCACACAGCCTGCAGGTAAGGATCTGGTCCAGGAGTAGAAGTACCAGGACCATCAGAAGCCCAGGTACTCTCTGCAGCAGCACTGCCTCTAACATTCTTCGCCCTGCAATATTTGGCTACGTAATGGTCATCGATCGGCGACGGGATCCTTACCTAACCCCGAGAGGGTAGCCTTACCCTTTCCTGAATGCACAAACTCATGATTAAGCACGGGAAAGCCAGGGGACAATTCACACGAGCCCCCGACTTTAGCCCGCTCTCAATTACGGACTTAAGCTCATTAGCAATAATCCTCGCCACATCGATCTAGACGTTGGTGAGGATACAATCTACCAAATGTGCCACTGGGATCGGCACGGTAGAAGTGTGGGACTTTGGTTGGATGTTTGTCAGCACCATCAGCAGAATCAGTTGAGCCAAGGGAGTCATGTCCTCCCTATGATACCTCATGGGAACCCCAGATGGGTTCAGCTCAACAGATTTCCCTCTTAATAGCAGGGCGGCAGAAATGGCTTCAATATCCCGGTGAAGCCGCAAGTCTGTGTGGTACGTGTCTCGCTCCTCGGCTCCCAGCTGGAGCGGTTCACCTAGGACTCGGTTAATGGCATCCCGATCAAACGCAACGGGACGGCCGGCCACTCGAGATGTCCAAGTAAACGGCTCGTCATCATCCGGTAGTGCGTTCGCATAGAACTCACGTACCATTCGATATCATAGTGCTCGAGTGGGGAAATTAACCGATCCCACTTCTTTGTGTCAATCAACCCGGTGAATTCTCTGTTTGTGCCTTGAGGGTTGATGATGAATCTCTTCTCCGGTAGAATTTTCCGCTTCTCCAAAGCAATGTACCTTGCAGCCTGCTTCGGGCCGACAAACTTGTCGGTATCAAACTGTATTGTTACGGGACGGGAAGTGTTCCCTCCCTTTCTCTTCTTTGAAGCGCCGGATCTAGATTCCATCTGCAAAACACAAAGAGGAAACCAACATAACACAAAACAGATTAGACAGCAAAACCAGAATTCAAAGAACTGTCATGCTCGCTGCTGCTTCGCCTAGCGAAGTGGCAGCGAATGCTCGCCTCTGGTTCGCCTAGCGAGTTGCTAGCGAACCTTACGGGTTTTTGGGTTCTACAGCATTTTTAGAGAAATCTTCCCAAAACCCACATGCTAATGGTTTCAATTTCAGAACCTGATGATATATCAATTAAAGAAACGTTCTATGCTATTGGTAATTACAGATTCACATGCAAACCTAAAATTCCCAATTGCAAAACCTAAAATCCCACATGCAAACCTAAAGTTTCCCATACCAACAACTTCATCCTAAATGACATTCAAATCGGAAATAAACAGAGTTCAAACATAAAGAAATTGTATTAGGGCAAACCTTAGTTACACGGATTGATTGAAATGTGAAGTGGAGTAAGGTTTGCAATCTTCCAATTAGGGTTTGAGTGAGTTGTTTGTGAGAGAGATGAAAATGAGAGAGTGAGATGAGTGTTCGGTTAAAATGCCTCAGCAGAGTTGCAAAAACAGAAAAGTTGTGTTTGGGCCAAAATGAGTGGCCTGCTGAGATTTTAAATAAGTGCTGTCAAGCAGCGCTCGCTGCTGCTTCGCCTAGCGAGCAGCTAGCGAATCATCTCGCTACTGCCTCGCCTAGCGAGAATCAAGCGAGCATGACAGCAATTGCCTTTTCAAAGGCAGCATTACAGGTACTTTCAGCATGGTTCTAACACTTGGAAACCCACTACAACAGAACAGGAAAACAGCAAATACTTACAATGTTGGGGTGCCTCCCAACAAGCGCTTGTTTAACGTCGGCTAAGCTCGACGGTGTGATGCTCACAGAGGAGCATCCAAAGGAATTGTGCAGCTTCCGCTATCCACTTTGTTGTTTGAGTTTCTGGGATCCATTTTGTTGAGCAACTTCCTCAAGGGCTTTGTTGTCTTCAAGAGGTTCTTGATGAACCTTCGATAAAATCTGATACCACCCTTTTTCGGAACTATTTGTACAACGCTCACCCATTCACCATCTGCGATAGAACAATTCATCCCGGCCTCTACTAATTTGACAACATCCTTCTTTCTCAGCACCTGCATCAATTGATTCTCCTCCTTTGTTGACAAAGTGCTGCTAATGATTACTGGTTTGGTACAGTTATCACCTAGGAACACATACTTCAAATTTGGCTCTAGTTTTGGCTCCTCTAGTTTCTTTGTCATATCCAAGCCTTCCCTTGTTTCTTCATGATAGACAAGTTCTCCACAAGCCTCTAATTCATGCAACAATGCTTCCATCTCTTTTCCTTTATTTTTGGTCGAACTTTTGTAGACTCCGATAAGAGATCTTTCGGAAGGATTAGAAACATAAACCTGGTTTGCGACCTCCACTAGCTTCTCCTTGGTGGCATCGATTCGGAAAGAATCATGCTTCTCATTAGAATGCTTTTTGGCTTTAAAAAGATGGAAGGCTACCTCTTCATCTTGGACCCTTACTTTCATCAAACCGTTGTCAACGTCAATCATCATGCGCGCGGTTTTCATGAATGGTCGGCCAAGAATAAGTGGAGCATCATCGTCCTCTTCCATATCAATAATAATAAAATCAACCGGGAAGAAGAATTTATCAACTTTGACTAACATGTCTTGAGCCACTCCATATGGTGCAGTGGTAGACTTATCAGCAAGTTGTAAAGTCATCTTAGCAGGTTTGATATCAACATTTCCCAATCTTTTGACAATGGACAGGGGAATTAAATTGATGCTAGATCCCAAGTCAATCAAGCCATTACCCGTGTAGGTGTCTCCGATGGTTATCGGTAAAACAACTCGTCCCGGATCGGATTCCTTCCTTGGGAGAGTTTTCTGAATGATGGCACTACATCGTGCATCAAGCAAGATTGTCTCAGGTTCCGTATACCTCCGCTTTTTTGTAAGTATGTCCTTCATGAATTTGGCATACTTGGGCATTTGCTCCAAGGCTTTGGCAAACGGAATGTTCACTTTCAATTGTTTAAAAATATCCATGAACCGGGCGTAATGCTGTTCATTCTCCCTTTTGGACGGAGCATGAGGATAAGGAAGGTTTTGGATTGGAGTAGCGCTTACTACCTCCTTTCCTTTAGCAATTCTAGAACTCCTCCATCTAGGCTTTTTTACTGGCTCCCCCCTTACTTCATCAATCGTATTTTTCTCAATCTCCACACTTTTTTTCTTTTCAACTTCACCATTCTTTTTGTTCTTTTCAACTTCTTCCTCCTCACTCCACTCCCCCACTTCACCATCAACATTTTCCTCCAATATTTCCTCCTCATTTTCTTTCTTTTTCTCTCTTTGTTCACTCTTAACTCTTTTGTTATTCTCACTCATCAACTCCTTCCCACTTCTCGTTGTGATCGCCTTACAATGCTCCTTAGGATTTGTTTGTGTGTTTGCCGAAAAGGAAGGACCGGTTTGTTGTTCCGCGAGTTGCTTAGCAAGTTGCCCAACTTGAGTCTCGAGATTTTTTATAGTCGCGTCGTTGCTTTTTTGATTTGCCATTGACATTTGCATGAATTGCGTCAATGTGTCTTCCAACTTAGAAGTTACGACCGGCGGTTGTTGAGGTATATAAGGATTTTGGGGAGGGTTTTGACGGCTAGAAGAACCACCTCCATAACCTTGGTTATGGTAATAGTTACTCCTAGGTTGGAACCCTTGGTTCCCTTGGTAATGTTGTTGTTGATTTTGAGGGTGCGGTTGATAAGGTTGTTGTTGTTGTTGTTGTCTCGGTTGGTAGTCCCTTTGGTTTGCCATGCAGTTTACTTCTTTAAACCCGGGAGGTGGACAGAATCTGGTGTCATGCTCACCTTTGCAAAGCTCACAACAAGCTATTTGTTTAGCTTTAGACGGTTCTCTCAACTCTTTAATTTGTTGCGTTAAGAGTTCCACTTGTTGTGAGATGAGCTTGTTTTGGGCAAGTATGGCATCGTTCGTCCCTAGTTCAAGCACTCCCGGCTTCTTCAAAGAGTTGCCTCGACTTTGACTCTGAAGATCATTTAGAGCCATTCGATTTATGATATTTGTAGCTTCTTCGGCACTTTTAGACAATAAAGAGCCACCCGAGGTAGCATCCAACAACGTCTTGCAATTTGGTTGAAGTCCATTTTTGAAAATATGGGTTTGAGTCAATTCATCAAATCCATGCCCTTTACATTTCCGAAGCATGGACTTGAATCTTTCCCACGCCTCATTTAATGATTCATTGGTTCCTTGTGCAAACACCGAGATGGCCGTCTTTGATTCCATGAACCGGTTATGGGAGAAGAATCTTTCGATAAACTTCTCTTCTAACACGTTCCAGTCTGTCATGACGGCTGGTGTTTGGTCTAAGTACCAATCTTTTGCTTTGCCGAGCAAAGCGTGGGGAAATAATCTTCTGAACAACGGGAGCTCCTGAGCCTGATCCACTTCGGCCGCCAATGCTATCTCATAAAATTTTGTGAGAAAAGCAAAGGGATCTTCATGGTCCATTCCGGTGAATGGACTTCCATATAATAAATTGAGAGTTCCCGTTTTCATCTCAGCTTGCCTTCCCGTGTGGTTGGCAAACTGAGCGGTGTTTCTTGGACTGTTTATGCATGGAGTAGAAAAAGGTGGTGGTGGTGGCTCCATGTTAGGTATGAATGGTGGTGGATTTGTGGTAGAAGAACTTTCTCCTTGCTCTTGACGTTGTCTAGCCTGTTGCCTCCTACGTCTCGTTTTGCTATTGTTCCTCCTTGCGGTTCTTTCGATCTCGGGATCAAAAAGAAGTTCGTCCACAGGGATTTGCCCTCGCATAAAACGTAAGCTGCACACTAAACCAAACAAATTACAAGCACAAGTCAAAAATTCAAAAGCTAAAAATTAAGCAACCATTGCGATGCTCGCAATATCAGATTACAATCCCCGGCAACGACGCCATTTTGTTGATTGTAATCTTAAGTGTCGGGTTTTTGTTATCGTATCCACAGGGATTGTAAGATATCACCGCCTTTCGATGGTTGTATTAATTCTTAGCTTAAGGTATCAATAGGGTTTTGGTGTTTGTCACGGTATCTTGCATAAAAATGTAATAAAATGCGGTAAAAGTTTTGGTTTGAATATTTGAGAAATATTGCCAAAGTTAGGGTTCAACGATCACTTTGCATGTATTTGTTCGGTCAACAATCTTATAAACTCCTTTAGATGATAAATTATTTCACAAAGTCCTCCCAATGTGTTTCTCTCGAACACACATTGTGAGTTTCCCCATTTTGATCCATTGTTTATCTCTAACACAATCTATCAAAATGACAACTTTTTGGTTCAACCTTATGGTGAACAAAATCATTCATTACTATCTCTAGCTAACAAACAAGATTGGATGAAAACCTAGGTTAAGAGTTTTGATCATAAACCAACACAAAGAGTTTTGAATAAGAACAAAGTTTTCATCATATATTCACCATTAAAGAGTTTACAAATGAAGATCCTTACATTTACACACAAAGCTAATGATCATCTACATCTAACCTTGACAAATGGAGGACTTAGCTACTCATTTTCATGGTAGCTTGGTCGGCAAGTTTCGGAAGAAGGTTGATCAACATCCAAGTCGAATAATCAAGATTGGATGGGAATCCACCTTCTTTTTGTAAAAGATGGTTAAGAGATGAAGAGAAATGAAATCTAGGTCACAAAAGATTCTTGGAACAATGCTGTAAAATATCTAGAAAAAGTACAAAAGTAGGAAAAATAAGGTATGGCTCCAAAAAGTGGCACTTGCTACTTATAGAGCAGCTACTGGGCTGTCATGCTCGCTAGGCGAGCAGAATGGCTCGCCTAGCGAGCCCCTAATTGAGGCACCTGCGCCCAGAGAAACAGCCTATCTCAGACTGTCATGTTTGCCTAGTGAACAAAACCTTCGCCTAGCGAAGGGCATGCTTCAACCTTCGCTCTAGCGAGGTTGAGAGGTTTTGCTACTGGAATCCTCGCTGGGAGCTCGCTAATGGCTCGCCTAGCGAGTGAGTGCTGGCTGCGCTTTTCACCAAGTCTGGACGTGTTCGCCACACTCCTCGCTGGAAGCTCGCCTAGCGAGTGTGGTGATGTTTGCCTCTGTTAAATACTGGAGCATTTCGCTGCACGTTCGCTGGACGCTCGCCTAGCGAGTCCTTCGCCACAGCCCTCGCCTAGCGAGGAAGCTGATGAATGCTTGTTTCATTTGATCCCTTTGCCAAATTTCTTGTGTCTTCATTTTCTATTATTTCATGCCTACTTCCTGCACAATAACACACAAATCAAAGGTACCAAGATAGATTATCATTGTATTGCATTTCATCTGAAACAAAGGTGGTTTCGACATTTTAGCAAGGAAATGGAGTGAAAGATACCCATATTTGATAGCTCAAATAAGCACTTTTGGGTATCTAACAACCATATCATGGAAAAAAGTGGTCATGGCTCTCTAGTATGTCGCAGCAGCATTCTTCAAACCGAAAGGTATCACTCTATAGCAGAGTGTTCCCCAAGGCATAATGAATGTGGTTTTCTCCATATCTTCGCGTGGCATCTTAATCTGATTATAATCGGAAATTCCATCCATAAAAGATAAGACATTGATATTATCTATATTGTCTACTAACATATCGATGTATGGCAGAGGAAAATCATCTTTCGGACTAGATTTATTCAAATCTCTATAATCAACACACATGCGGACCTTTCCTTCCTTCTTATGAACATGCACAATATTGACCACCCATTGCGGATACTCGGAGGTAACAAGGAAACCATCATCTATCTGCTTTTGCACTTCCTCCTTGATCTTTATTTCCATATCGTGATGAGTTCTTCTCAACTTCTGCTTGACTGGCGGACATTCAAACTTCAATGACAATCTATGTTCCACAATATCATTATCAAGACTTCACATATCTTGATAAGACCAATAAAATACATCATAATATTCTCGAAGAAGCTTAACCAACCCCTTATTAACATCTGGACGAAGTTGTGACCTATTCTTGACTTCCTTGACATCATCTTCGGAACCCAAGTTGACCAACTCAATATGCTCTTCAAACGGCTGAATGGTTCTTTCCTCGTGCTCAAGCAAATGGGATAACTCATCAGACACGTCTTCATTATCATTATCTTCCTCAGCTTTAAACATAGGGAAATCAATGTTTGGAAAGGGAGTAAGATCATTATATTCAATTGGTTTGAGAAGCAACCTGCATAATAATTTGATATTTTGATTTTAGAAATATGAAGTGCGAATAAATATTATGCAGGTATGGGAAAGATTATTGTTTATTTATGTTTTTTGGTGATTACCATTTTTTAGAAAAAAGTAAAAACAACATAAAGTGTGGATGAATAAAATTGTATTTTATTGATGATAAATTTGAAAATGCCTAACAATGTTTCACTTCTCCCTTAGGCATAGAAGAAGGATTTTTCCTTAATAATAAGACAAATTACTTTGAACGGTGAACAATGACAGGAACGTCTACATTAACCCAATTGTTGCAAGTCTGGCCGTGTGTCACAAAGTTGGTACAAGCTTGTTCATCTTCGTCTTCATCTTCAATGATTCCAACCGAGTGTTGTTCATCTTTATGAATGAACCCTCCACTGCGGAAATTGATTGCATAGCCTTGACATCTTCCTTAAATGACCCTTTTTGAAATCCTAGACCAACTCTGTTCTTATTATTGATGATCTCTACGACACGACCCCACTTGTCTATGCCTCTAGCCTGAACCACTTCCCGTGCATCCTTCAGAGAAGACATAGATGGCCCAATCTTCTAAACTTCACTAGCTATTGACAAAGCATGAAATAGAGTTCCAATATCTTATTCTGCTTTAACATATGTAAAGGATGACAAATGGGTAACCAATAACGCTTTCTCTCCTCCTACAACAACAAGCTTTCCATTTTTAATGAATTTGAGTTTTTGATACAAAATAGACGTTACAGCACCAGCCTTATGAATCCATGGCCTTCCCAGTAAACAATTATAGGCCGGGTGAATGTCCATTACTTGAAAAGTAATATGGAAGTCACTCAGACCAATCTTAACTGGAAGATTCACTTCTCCAATGAAAGTTTTACGGGAACCGTCGAACGCTTTCACAACCACAACGTTGTACCTCATGGGTGCACCCTGATATGATAACCTTGCCAAAGTAGATTTGGGTAAAAAATTTAATGACAAACCAATATCTACCATAACATTGGACAAAACATCTTCTTTATAATTCATTGATATATGGAGGGCTAAGTTGTGATTTCTGCCTTCCTCGGGAAGCTCTTAATTGCAAAAACTCAAATTATTGCATGAATAATTTTTGGCAACAATATGATCAAATTGACCCACTGTGACATCATGTTCCACATATGCCAGCTCAAGCACCTTCTGCAACGCCTCTTGGTATGCTTCATAGTTCATCAATAAAGATAAGATAGAGATCTTGGGTGGTGTTTGGAGCATCTACTCCATAACATTGAACTCACTCTTCTTGATTAATCGGAGAACCTCATCATCATCATCCTTAACTTTCAACCCGATGGATTCACCAAACTGACATGTTGGAGTGTTAATAAGGTTAACCACAGGAACCTCCGCCTTCTTACCAATCACAACATCCTCCACAACCTTCGTGGATACTGGGCCAAATACACGATCGCTACGGGTCACCTTTACAACATCTGCAATGCTCACTACAGAATTTTCCGTGGGAAGAGGAACCTCTTGCCCATTCTCAATCATAGTAGCATCATATTTATAAGGTATAGCTTTATCAGATGCATACGGGACGGGGCCCGCTAACCATATTACCAACGACGAGACCGATCTATTATCTCTTTTGTTGTTGTCAAACTGAATTACCACCCGCTCAGGAGTCTTAAACACTGGCACAATAACATTCACATCACTACCCATATCTCTGGATTGTTGAATTTGAATAACACATTCATCTATCAACTTCTGAATGTCCCTCTTGACAATCATACATCCTCGCGGATTAACACTGCAAATAACACAACCATCATGGTCGTGTTCACAATCACTAATCAAGCAAAAGGTTCTATGCATCTTTACCAAAGACCTTCGAATATGACGTACATCAAAAACCCTGAAATTACCAGTACAACCATCTACCATATTCACAGAAGCATTGCCATGAGTGGGCAAAGGATTAGCTTTGATATTAGGTGCTCGGTCCTCGAAGGACACCATTCCACTCTTGACTAGCTTTTGGACCTCATACTTCAATGGATAGCAATTTTCTATGTCATGGTCAGGTGCCCCCTGATGAAAAGCACAGTGTAGATCAGGTTTGTACCATCATGGCAAAGACTCAGGTGTATGCGGATGATTCCTTGGCTAAATTAAATTCTTGACAACCAAGGAAGGATAAAGTTTGGAATATGTCATCAGAGTGGGATCAAATGTGACCTTCTTCCTTTCAAAATTATTGTGCTGATTGTTGTAGTTGTTATGATTGTTGTGAGTGCGTTGTTGTTGTTGTTGCTGTTGAATTGGTACTGATTGAATTGCTGAATTGTTGGAAAATACCGGAATAACTGAGGATACTTGATGATGATGTTGTTGGGATATGGAATTCTTCCTCACATGAGGCCTCATTTTCCTCCCTATAGATACTAAATTGGCTTCCCCCTCATTCTTCTCGGATAAACTACCACCATACTTCTTGCTCGTAGATGCTTCGTCTTTAGACAAACGTTCCTCTCAGACGCCCTCTTCCAATCGCATCCCCATGTTCACCATTTAAGTAAAGTCATTGGGAGAACTGACAATCATACGTTCGTAATAGAATGAACTCGGAGCCTTCAAAAAGATCTTCGTCATCTCCTTCTCTTCCAATGGGGGACTAATTTGAGAAGCAAGCTCTCTCCACCTCTAGGCATACTCCTTGAATGTCTCCTTATCCTTATGAGACATGGACCGCAACTGGGAGCCATATCAACGTTATACTTGTACTATTTGACGAAGGCCTCGCCTAGGTCATTGAAAGTACGTACACTAGCACCGTCTAAACCCATATACCACCAAAGCATTGTACCGGTTAGGCTATCTTGAAAATAATGGGTAAGCAGTTGATCATTATCTGTATGGGTGGACATCTTGCGTGCGTACATCACAAGATGACTCAAAGGACAGGTATTCCCTTTATACTTCTCAAAGTCTGGGACCTTGATTTGACAGAGATTTTCATGTTCGGCACCAGACAAAGTTCAGCAGCACTTTTCCCAAACAGATCTTTACCTCTAAGGGTCTTTAATTCTTTTCTCAGCTCTTGAAATTGGTCTTTCATCTCATCCATTTTCTCATACACATCAGGGCCCTCAGACGTCTCAGAATGATAAATGGTTTCATCAACACGTGGCATAACATGTACCACGAGAGGAGGAATAGACATGATCAGGCTAGATGCCAACATGGAAGCAACAAACATGACCGGGCTAGATGCCGACATGGGAGTAATAGTTGGTGCATAACCTTCAGGCATAAAATTCGGAGGCATTCCCCATGGGAATCTAGATGGCATGGCTTGTGCAGGTTGGCTGGCAGGAAACACAGACATTGGCGTTGCAATTATCTCAGAAATGACAGTCCTTTGCTGAGGAGTTGCAGGAGTTGGAGCTGGTTGATTCTGAGCAGTAATGAAAGACTCCATCAGAGAGGCGAGTCCGGAAACTTCTTCCTTGTGCTCTCGATTCTCTTGTTCCATCTGATCCATCCTTCTTTGAAGATTAACGCGAGTATTATAGTGTTGAGTCAGCTTGTCTGATACAAAGACGAAGAATAATGAGACATCCGGCCAAATGGCTGGAAGGCAAGAAACCTGCTTTGAAAATGATGCGTGAAATGTGATGTTTTTATTTTTATTATTTCAAGGAACATATAAAGCTTTACTTGCAAATACTTCAATAATAATAATAACATTTGGATTGACCATAAAAATCTCTTTTTATTCATAAAATTCGGAAGGATTACACTGAGTACAATTTCAGAAACTAAAAATACAAATACAAGAGAAAAGGAAAGTATCATCTTAAGGATCCCTAGCAACTAAATCAACTGTACTAGCCAAGGGAGTGTACTTCCTTCAGATGCGTCGAATCTCTGACTCATAAGAGGTTTTCATATGAGCTTTCTCAATGACAAGTTGATCAACGATCTTCTTCCAAGCACCGGAAGGCTGAGGCATACTAGAGGAAGATAAATCCTTTCTCTCTCTCTCTCTCTATCTCTAACTCTCTCTCTTTATTGCACGTTCTTCAAGAATCTCAATGAGTGCATCTTTGTCCTTCAACTCAAGCTTCAACTCTACTTGCTTTCAGTGTAAATCAGGGAATCGCTCTTCCCACACGTCCCACTTTTGCTTCATCTTAGCTAGTGCATCTTCCAACTCCTCTACATCTTGGTTAGGGAGAGTTAACATCTCAACCACAACCATAGACATAGGTCTTTCGCATGCATACGACATCTGAAGCTCCAAAGCTCTCTTCCTCACCCAATTAGTGTAAGCTTCTAAAGCTACACAATTGCGTAGACTAAGCTCGTCTCTTCCCTTCCTATGAACATTATGCCAAGCACACATCATCCTACTCTTCAAATTTTGGGGATCTTTACCCTCTTGATAGAACAAGCCTTCTAACTGAATGTTATTAGGTTTATCCTTCAAGGGGAACCCAAGATGACGACGAGCCAAAGAGGGGTTATAGTTAATCCCTCATTGTGTACCAATAAGGGGTACATTAGAGAATTCATCACAACTGTCAATAATCTCCAAGCCATCAAATGCAGAATCATACCAAGTAATATCATCATTAGTGAGAGACATAAGTCTCTGAGACCACCATAGACATTGCTTGTTCTCCAAGAAGACTGATGTCTGAGGCAAGTGCGAAATAAACCACTTGTATAGAAGAAGAATGCAACACACAACGGTTCCACCACCCTTAGAATTCCTCAAATTCAAAGAGAAACACGTGTCACCCAACAAAGTCGGAACAAGATTCCCAATCAAGAAGATTCTAATTGTGTTAACATAAAAAAAGTTGTCAATGTTAGGGAAAAAAGATAAACCATAGATAAGCAATACAAAGATGGCTTCAAAAGCGTTCATACTCCCAACTTGAGCAAAAGAAGTATCTCTCCCAATCATACATTCAGAAGTAAGACCTTGAATTCCTCCTTTCTTCATGATATTAACATCTATCTCAGATTTCTTCAAATGAAGAGCCTTAGCTATGACATGAGATCTCAGAATCTCTTCCAATCCACTGAAAGGTACCTTATCAGATACGGGCATACCCAAGAGATGGGAATACTCTTCTAATGTAGGCATGAGCTGACAATCAGGAAAAGTGAAGCACCGATAGAGAGGATCATAAAACTGCACCAAGACACTAAAGAGTCCTTCAACCACATCAGCAGATAATACAGACAAGAGCTTCCCATGACGTTGCTTGAAATCCAAGGGATCAACTACAAAGGGTGATAGCTTCTTTAGCTCTTTCAAGTTGGGGCATCTGAAACTGTAATTCTTAGTGTTCCTTCGTCCACAATCCATGGTCTGCAAATATTTGCAAATACGACCTTAGTTCCTTGAAAATTTATTTTTGTGATAAATGTTATGATGCACATGTGTGCATGAATGCAACAATCACACACAAGGGATCACACACAAGGCAAACACAAACAAAGGTCAAAGGATGGATCAAGTCATCATCAAGATCAATAATCCATTTTGATGGATTACGATTTTCACCATATCAACACCCAAGTTCCATTGATATTGACGATAACTAATCGGATCAACCAAGAATCAAAGGGTTTGTTGCGAGTCACGAGCATGAGTCAGTTTATGAACCAACCCAAAGGAGTGTACTAAGGATAAAAACCTGTAGATCATGTTCTAGAAAGTCCCCAGAGTCGCGATCCCATCTATCGGATACTATAGGTTAGGATGACTAACTCATCAACCCATAGTATTCTCAAGAGAAACTCGTATAAATGTAGTATCGCGTAACAACTGTTATCAAGTCCACACTTGAACAGTCTACACATTACGTCCTAAATAGGCCAAGTTGGGTTAAATGTTCTACAGTCCTCAGCTTCTCGAACTCCCAGGTCAGAAAAATAATGCATATCCACGACTTACTCGTGTGACTTCAGTAATTCCAAAGGGGTCTCCACTTAGTAGATGGATCTCAATCTAACTTGTTAAGGACTGCTCCACACGAGTTGAACATGACTATACCATCCTCCTATCTTAAATTTCACTCGAGTTCAGGTTAGAACTTATGTCACCACATAGGGATCACCAAGCACAATAAACAGAAAGTATTACACATACAATATATACAAACATCAAACATCAATAATCAACAAATATAATACACATAAAAAGTAGGCTAAACCTACTGAGGACTACTCCCCAACAGATTCGCCACTTTATTTATGTAGTAGTAAATTCGCGACCATCGAGCTATTGGTTAACTCGACGCCAATTAAACCAGAGTCGCTACCGCGCTTTTATTGTTTCCAAGGGAAAAGGGAAAAGTACGAACAAAACCCAAAGATAAGAAGTTTTCAAATAAACACTAATAAAATGTCAGAGATTACAGGTAAGGGGGTTGGTTACACAGAGGGAAGGTATTAACACCCAAAGTGTCATAGGTACTCCTAGGGAGCCCTTTTTGTGTGTAAGTGTTTTAGTTGAAAAGATGTTTGATAAAAAGTAGAATGAGGTGATGAGAAAATAATTCAATTATTTATGATTTTTGTGTTTGATAAGACCTTCAGTCTCATGCCTACGTACCAACATAAAAATAAGGGATCAAAACCTCATAGTTCATGGTAAATTTTTTAAAGAAATGGCTGGATTGATATTTACAATAACTTAAAGATCTTTTGTTATCAAAGGGAGAATACTCAACTAAACATCCACCGATAATGAAGGCTTTACAACATTTAAGAGGGAGGGTTCCAACTTGGATTCAATCAACAAGTATGTCACTAACCCCTAATAAATGGAAAGACTTATAATCAATACATCATGGAATGGAAAAATTATATCTCAACCAAAGATAACTCAAATCTAAATGCTCTCTTTTGAAAAGTTTAAAATAAAAAGGCATAAAATGGCCAAAAGGATTATATTATTGAGTTCATTTACAAGTTTGATTTAAGAAAATGTTTTGAAAATCAATGGCATAAGGCCAAGGTCTCTACTCATTAAAACAAGTCTAATTTGAAAAAACAAGCAAAGAAGTTTTTGAAAATGAGGGAGAGATTTTGAAATTAAAGAAGGAGGAGGAGATGAAGGGACTATCCAAGACAAGACTTAAAAGTTTAGAGTTGAAAAGACCTAACCAATGGGAAGCAATCCATAAGACAAGAATGTAAGATAGAAACTCATTTCCTTTGGACTTTTAAGCAAGCAACAAGCATAATCATCCAAGCAATTAATATGAAGACCAATGACATCAAATAAAGATAGCAAAAACATCCAAGCAAACACTCCAAAAGCAAGCAGTCTTCAATTGCTTTCACAGGTACTAAATGAATATCCCTTGTAGCAAACTCATAGAGATAATCATCAGGTAGAAATAGTAAAATCAAAATGACAACTTAAGCATATAAAAAAAGTAACAAATAAACTAATAGAATTCCAAAGGGCTTGTGTCAGATGAATGGCATTGGCCAAGATGAGGTATCATATTAATGGCATTGGCCACATTCTTTTTCACAGCACAGAGGTGTTACCTACTCTAAGTCCCAATTAAGTCTCAAATAGAAGCCAAATAGTCCACCAATGTATTTTTTTTAGGGTTTTTGTTGTTATTAAGTATTTTCAGGTCCTAAGATCATAAATCGAACAAAATCACAAGCATAATATAATATAAGCACAAAGTATGGCTCAAGTGAGTAAAATGAAAATAACCGAAACATAAACAAATTGCATGAAATGTAAATGTCAATGAATGATAAAGTGCATAATTTTAAATTGTATTAAAGTAAATTGCATTAAAATAAAGTTAATACAAAATATTTTAGTCAATGTTAGTGGAAGAAGAAAATTGTTTTAAGTCATTCTTTGGAGAACACTCAACCATCCACTCATAAGCATGCATATATGAACCAAGACATCATCCATGAGAATGGCTCCAACTTGGATAAATCAACAAGTATGTCACTAGCTCTCACAAATGGAAAAAGGTTAAATCTTCACACAGTACCATGAGGAATGAGAGACTTACAATCTCACTTACAAAAATGCTATACCTTTGGGACAAATTTAGCTCTATGTTAAGCAATCATAATTGGACTTATGTAGAAGTCACAACTATTTGAGGCCGAGCAATAAAAATATTGGTATTAGTGCATGCTAGAGACAAGTTATAATGACCAAGCTCCTAAAGCATACCACACACAAAAAAATAAAATGGGGATGAACCTATCTCAATCAGGCTCATGTTGATTCATTTGACACAAGGTCATTGATGAATCAACTAGCATTTCAATATTTGAGAAGTCATTGGTGAATGAAGGATTGGGGAATAAGGAGATGAAGATGAAAAGATGAAGTGAAAATAAATCCCAAATTCATCAAGGGATGAACTTCATTTGATTAATACCATCCATTCATTTTTGGGGATGAAGTTCAAACTTCATCAACCCCATAAATCAAATGGTTTTGATCAAATTGAAGTCAAATTCAACCAAGATCAAGGTCAAACAGAAGATGAGTCAACACAAAGTCAATCAAATAGTTCAACATAATCTTATGCAATTAAACAATTTAATTTCAATTTTTAAATGAATAAAAATGCATTTTATAAGATGAAAAAACCTCAAATCCTTTCAAGTTAATAAAGAAATGGCCAAGGGATTTATCATAGGTCAAATAAGGTCATAGGACCTTTGACTAATATTTTTGGGAATTTTTGAAAGTCAGAAGTATTTAAAATCAATTAAAAACAAGTCAAAAATCATTTAGTTCACTAAAAAAATATCAAATCCAATCCAAAAAATAATTTTAATTCAGAAAATGGAAGAGGAAATTATTTGAATTTTTTTGGTGAAAGTCCCATATTTTTTGGATTAATATTGAATTTTTATAATGAATTAAATAAGAAAATGCTAATTAAAATATTAAAATAGAAAGTCGGTCAATTCAAAAAAATGAGGGCCATAAGATCTCCCTCCTTAATTGAGGTGGCAAATATGATGGCCAAGCGCGTATCATCCACAGTGGTCATCAGTCAACGCGCTTGCACACATGGTAATTGCATTGTATGACTCAAATTAAAATGTGGACCAAGGATCAGATGGCCTGGACACTGCCAGCGCACCACCGGAGCCCTAGCTCCGGTCATCTTCTCCGGTCACCCTCACCAGACTGGTCCTACAAAAATGTTCACAAAAATACATGATCCATACACTATTTTGAAGAGAAAAAGGCCAGGATATCGAATTGGACCTCCATTTCCTCCAATTCTCACTATATAGAATGATATGTGGAATTGAAAAATAAGGTATCCACACTGAGTTGCTTCGATTCAACCTCAAAGCAACTCAATCTTGTGGCCTACATTGGTAGGACTTTAACCAACCACAAATCAAGCAAAATTATGGAGAAATGAGAGAGAATCCAAGACTTGATGTTTGAGAAATTTCACCTTTGGATGATGAATTCTGAGCTAGATCTTGATGCAAATTCAATTGGCCTTACTTCCTCTTGCTTGTAGGAGATGTTTAGGATGAAAATGGTTGTGAACCCTTGGATTTTTAGCTCAAAAACAGAAGGTGAACTAAAACTCGATTTTAAAGAAATCTTTAAGGTTGTTCTTTCAATGGAGGTTAGGGGATTTGCAGATCAAAGCTTGGGCAAGGGTCCTCCAATTCTGAGGCAATGGACATCTACTTATAGGCTTATGAATTCATTTCCACACCATTTGAAAAATTGGCCAAAATTAGCAACTTGTTTGCATGGGTGCATGAGCATGCATTTAGGCCCAAATAATGATGTCACCCACTCCCAATTAATGTGCAATTGATGCTGAAGTCATACAATGGAAGCATGCAAGTGGAATTATCATTTGAGTGCAAAAATTACTAAAACAAACCAAACAAAGGAACCATCTGCAAGTCCCTTAATTTTGATCCAAATGTAATGATCTTGGACTCTTTGAAAAGATAGCATGAAGGGGAACAACTTTGATGTTGGAAATGTTTCCATTTGAAGCTTGAATCATGATGAATTTTGGTGTTGAAGTTGGAGGAATTAAACATACTTGAAAATTTTCTAAGTTAAAAGTCAAATGATCCCTTTTTCCAACTTGAATAACTTTTGCTATGCGTTTCAAATGACTTTTGTTCCTTCTAAAAAGTTGTAGATATTTCAATTATATTTAATTTTGTCACAAATTGGACACCATTTGGATCTTGTATGATGGATTTATGGATTTTAGAAGTTGTGGAAAAATGTTTGTTCAATGATGATGACCCAAAATGACCTATAATGTTTCCTCATGGCACATGCCATTGCAAGTGGAATTTGACCTTTCTCAAAGAATAAAAGTTGCATAAGACATATTTAAATTGATCATGAAACATGGATCATCTTCATATCATAAAAAATGAGCATGTTATGGTTCTTGGAAGTTGGCCTTTCATCTAGGGCACAAATAAAATTACCTATAATCTTTCACCATAAAAGATGATCTTCCAAGCAAAATTAGCTCTTTATGCCCACATGAAAGTTTTTTAGAATGTCATAAAGAGTAACTTTGATCTTAGAATCATTTCATATGAAAAAATGGTAGGAGATAGAGTCTAGGGAACCCTAGATTTGACTAGTTGACTTTTCGGGTCAATCTCCTTGAACCAACTTGCATACTTGAAGTTCTCTTGCTCTTTGAGGCTCATGGAGGATCATATAGGCTTAAGATGAAGTTCAATGGAGTATCCCATAATATGTTTAACCAATTTTTAAAGAAAATTGCCGAGGAAACCCAGATGAATTAGGGCTTCCTAGACAAACAAGCTTCAAACTCTTGATGAATTATTGATCAAAATGACAAATGAAGAACATGGGGATCCATATATGATGATTTGAAACAATTTGGACCTTTTATTTTATTTATTCTTTGCACTGAGGGTCTCAAACCTTAGTTGTGATCTTGATAAGGCATAAGGGGATGCACACACTACCTATAAAAGAAATAAAGGTACAATTGACATATTTTTGGTATTTTGGTTAGTAGACAAAAGAAAATAAAGTATGATACAATCACAAATTCTTGGTGATCTCCCCTAATGCAAACCCAATGAATGATAGGTGAGGAGGATACCAAGATGTGATCCTAATTCCAATACAAATATGATGAATTGGCATGAGGGATCTTATGGTCAAAAGTAGGGACTTGCAGGTTCCATCTAGAAAAGATTGATAAAGTCCAATTTAGGATTGTTGTAATCTAATTGAGTTAAGAATTATTATGGGGTTTCATTGATAAAACCAATTAGGGGTTTCCCTCCAAGATCATGGTTGATTTGGGGGGTTTTGTACAAGATTTTGCATCAAAGATTCAGCCAAGTGAAAGCTTTGAAGAAATGAGTTTTTGTCAAAGGAGTAGCGGTAACCGGAGGATCCAATTGGAAATTTTGGGTCACTTGATCTTGCATAAGATCAAGGGACCAAAATAAGTTATAATCAACATTAAACATAGGCTTTATGGTTTTGAATTGCTACTTTTTCTCTTGTATACAACTCTTATAAAGGTTAATTACACATCTCAATTCTATTTGGAATTGGGGGCAGACTTACGCATAGTGAGGACAATTGGGGAAATGCCTAAACAAATCTTCGTGCTCTCTCTCTCTCTCTCTCTCTCTCTCTCTCTCTCTCTACAATTTTATAATTCATTTAGTATTCAATTTCATTCACTGATAATTTTGTTTGTGTTGAAGTAATTCAAATTGTTTTGTAAGATAATTGCAATCTAAACAATTGCAATTGGTTTTTCATATCATCAACACAAAGAAAAATCAACTTGGTGTTTATTGCACACCAAGTGTTTGATAAATTGTTTTAGTCAATTTTTTTTTCTATTTCATTAGAAATTGATTACAAAGTGATAATTGTTCAAACGTTATTTTAGAAAACATATTGATTTATTTCTCATCATTGTTTTACATTTGTTACGGTTTATACATATATCCGATTCTTTCGATAATGATTCGAGATAAACGAGTGTCGATTTAGAGTTGCTTTCGCTTGCCATAGTAAATAATTTTTCAAAACATATTTTTTCAATCAAATAGAATCTTATTTGTGAACTATTCACCCTCCTCTAGATTGTTGCCATCGTCTAACACATTAAAACAGGCGAGATTATCCCTCAGTGATTCTGATGGACCCTGACGAATATTGAACATGCTCGTGGTGGACATCTTCTGGTGGCGAATGGTGGAGAACTAGTGTACTAACTTTCTCACCAATTATTTATAGCTATTTATAGTGGCTCGGGGAAGGACCGTGTTCCATCTGAGGGCGACCTCCTGGAAGGTGCCTGACAACAACTTACATTTTAGGGAGTTTGGTGCTCATATGATGACCATCTGCATGTTGATGGAGGCGACATGTTAGTGGGGATCATTGTGCCTTTCAAACATGTCCAAGTACGACGGTTTGAAACCTTCGAGGACAGGGCTCCCCCATATATCGTCCGAGAGAGGATGGGGATCCATCAATATACCTTTTCTGGAGGATTGACCTCCTGTTGGTGTTGTCTGATGTTTTGGACGTCATCTTCCAACATTCAATTATGTCTTTTTAACTCCTCCATGGTAGTTTGCATCTCTGCCATGGCCTCGACATCGCCTATACCATTGGTACTCTCAGGGGTAAGTGATAAAGCTCTTATGTTCACCATGGCCGATAATAGTTAGGTGCTAAAACTGAGGGTACGACATGGAAAATGATGGTTGTTCAAAAAGGGTTGTGGCATGGGTTAGTTTTACTGGGGCCCCACAGTGGGCGCCACTGTATTATCCAAAAAATGCAGGGTGTGGGTGTCCCCCTTGCAAGGGCAGGGAGACTCAGAGCCTCTAGTAAGTGTCATACCCCAATTTTTACCCTGAATCATAGAATCAATACATTCATCATAATCTTAATAGTATAACATGCATTTCATGCTGCATATTGCTTAAAATGTCAATAGAATATATTTTCGGATCTACAGACATACATGTTAGACTGATTATCAAAATGTACGTAAAATTAACGGGCAAAGAATTTCAAAATCGAGCTTGCAGACGTTAATTTTATTAATCTACGGTTCGCGTAGTTTAACCTAGCGTGCTCGTTTTATTTTTTCGACTCCTTTTTCGATCGTATTTTGATCAGTCCGAGCATTTTAATTGATCATTTTTTATTTCAAAATTTTATCAAAACCTGTATGTTCCCAAGTTTATTTCACGCTGATAATTTTGATGCATTCAGTTTAATTTTTCGAGCATTTTTACACTTGACTTTTTTTTCCATTTTGAGTCATTTTTCTTTTTTTTTCTCAAACTATTCGAAATAATTAAATAGAATTATTAGTGCTTTTATTTCGATTTTATTTAAACTATTTTTTAGTGTTTGCTTTTGTTTTAATTTTAATTAGTTTTATTTAATTTTGTCTCTAAAATAAAATAAGTACAAGGGACATTGTGGGAATTTTAAAAAAATTAAAAACCTTAAATATTTGTATAAAAGCTAACAATATGAAATCCAAAAGGGGAGAGCCAACAATCGGCAGCCGCCACTCCCATTCTTTCTCTCTTTTGAATTTTGAAAATAAAAACGGATGATGAAAAAATAGAACAATGAAAAACACATGGACTATTCCTCTTCTTCACGTTCATGACCTTTCTTAAACATAACCATATACTCACTTTATTTTCTCTACAAACTCCATCTCTCTCCCATTTCTTTTCCACTTGCATTTACACAAAAACTATAAAAAACAACAACTTTCCTCTTCATAATAATATCCAAACATCTTCCCTCATCATCTTCATAAACTCATATCAACCTTTTCCCTTCACTTCTATTCACATTAATCACATACCATCTCCATACTACATCTCACTCAAAAGTATAAGAAATGAAAAAATAAATAATAAAAGAAGAAGAATAAAGTGAACCAACAACACCACCACACATTTTTTCTCAAACTATTTCTTCTAAACTTTTCACCACCTACAACTTACTACTATGAAAAACAACACAAAACTCACTCACTCAAACCACATCTTCACAAACTCACTACCTCCATAAACCATCTTCATACTATAAAACCAACCCTCTTCTATCACCATCCACCTATTTCTTTATGTATGCCTTCATGTGAATCCAACACAAACTCTTTCCACCATAATACCTCTTTTTTCTTCAACTACATGAAAGAACCATAACTCACAACTTTTATCTTCTTCTTCTCCACTACAAAAGCCTTCATTCTCATCTTCACTAAAAAAAAAACCAAACCATACACACTTTCTCATTCTCACATAACCTCATTCCACTTCATTTTCTTCTAAAAAACAACAATCATCTTCAATATATAATTACACAAACTAGGAATACCATACAACCTTCAGCTTGATCTCTCTATCATAACACACATTGCCCTTTTCATTTTCAACAAAAGCTCACACCCTGAAAATGCCGCCATCCGTCATCGGTAATTCTTTCTTCTTTTCATTGTTTTTAATTCTCTGTGTGTGCATGCGTGTGTGTGAGAGAGATGCGTGAGAGAGATATTTTTTATTCTTTATAAAAAGAGAATTTGATCTTGTTTCCCTTTTTTTTCTTCTATTCTCTCTCCATGCATCATTATTTAATTTCATTTCAAAATAGAGAGGGCCATGCGGCACTTGGTGTTTCAAAATAGAGTTTAAACATGTTTGTTTTTCTATTCTTGGCATTTGGTGTTTTAAATTTGAGAAAAGAAATCAAGGTTTTGTTTTTTAAAATCAGGAATTGGGGCGCTGCCTTTTAGTTGCAATGTGTTAGTTTTTTTTTTCTTTTTTTCTTTAGCATCATTATTTAAATAGTAGGTAACTTATTTAGGTTAAAAAATAAATTGATCAGTGAGTCAATTCACTTTTGTTTTAGGCCCATAAAAATGGTTACAATATTAATATGCACCCCTCTTTTTTTTAATGTGATTATTCTATTATTTTATTTTTTTGATTAATTTATTATTTTAGATGTTAATTAAATAATTGATTTTTATTAATTGGTCAGTTGATTATAGTTTAATTAATAATTTGTTTCTTTAATTATTAAGTAATTGTTTCATTATTCGTCTAGTCGATTGCGTTGCGATTTCAGAGTTTAAATTCAATTTAGCTTTTGAAAATCTCTTGGACGCATAGAATTTTGTCCGGCTTCTTATGAAATAATTCCTAAATGAGTTCAATTTAAATTAGCTTTAGAGCTAAATTTAGTTGCATTTGATTTTAGTTGGTTTTCGGTCCGTGGTTTACTCTCTGGACTTCTTACAATGAGTTCGATTGATTTTTGGTGACGTGGCTTACTCTTGGGCCTTCAAACCCCTTTTCAAACGAAAGATATTTTGTCTTGAGATGATGTCACTGTATACGTGCGTTTTCGACGCCATGAGATTTGGTGTATAAAATGACTTTTTCGACAAATGATGACATGGGATAAAACGATTTGATTAATAAGTATGGTTCGACATTTCGACAAAATGGAGGTTCTGTCATTTCGACAAGATATTTGCAGCTAGAAAAGTACTTTTGACAGACATGGAGAACATTGCAGTATATTGATAATTCGACAAACATCCTGAAGGAAGACGTCCTTTCGACTTAAAGTGTAAATTTGAATTTTGAAAAGTTGTAACGTTTGGCAAAAGACGCGTGGAAGCATCTGGCGAAAGGAAGAAAGCCATGTGTCACAGTTTTAGGATTTAGTCGTTAATAACAGTTATGTTATTTGTATATAAATAGGGTAGTTGTTATCGAAAAAAGGTGTGAAGAATTACTTATACAAAATTCCTGAAAACACTCAAAGTACCCGTGTGAGAGAAAAGAGTCATATTTGGAAAATGTATGTGTAAACAAACACCAATTCCTTCAAAGTTTATTTTATAAAGTTTAAAGTTCTTTACGAATCTCTTTTATGTTTTCCAGTAGTTTATCTTTCTGCACTTTCTCTTTTTCGACACTTTACATTTCGTCAGTTATTTTCCGCCATTTACTTTATCTTGTTAAATTTACATCTACTTAACGTTTTAACCAACATATTTCGACGTAAAACACTTAGAGAACAAAAATGAAATATATGAAAGTGATTCTAGACATCTTCAAGACCATCTAGATCTGCACATGTCCTAGGATTTGTGTGGTTGATCCTGCAAGTAACCCAATTCTACAAGTTTTGGTAAACCAGAGGTTGTTCGCCAAAATTCACAGCGAACAAATTGGCACGCCCAGTGGGACTGTGCAGAAATCTAGAAAGTTGGATAACCACTAATCAAAATTTGTTCTTCATTGTATGAGACTGAGAAGCGGTAAATTAGCCGTATCCGAAGTAGAAATACCAAAAAGAACAAGAGTAAGGAAAATGGCGAACCAGCCAAATAATCCAAACGAATCCATCCCAGTATCCAACCCTGTCCCTTCGACAGAAGGCAATATAGGATCGGTCCCTGTGTCAGAGGCTGTACCTTCGTCAACAGGATCAATGCCAGCGATTTCGATATCGCAAAACGCGCCTAGTTCGTCCTTCAGGGCACAACAAATGCCCATTGGGACACCCTCTCCTGTGGGAAACACTTCTAGGCCTTTTCTAACAAATTTCACTTTGCCTCCGCCTGGTAGGGAACAACCCTTTGGAATGCCAACTTCGGTGATGGCAAATTTACACAATTCCCCGTTAATATATTCGGATTCAATGGCCAACGTGTCTTCACCCTTACAAGGGTCAGGATATGGTGGAAATATGAGTAGACTAAATCAACAACCACTTTACGTGCCGCCGATAACGAATAATTCGGCGCAAGTAATTAGACAGCAGATGGACGAGAGTAATCATGATATGGTCCAAATGTTGACGCAACAAATGGGAGCGGTATTTAACCCACTTGTCATACCCCGATTTTGATCCTGAAATTTTTCCATTTTTCTTTTATTTTTTGCATTTTTGCATACATTCATCAGTATAAAATGGATTCTAATATCTTGACTCTTTTATTTTTAATTTGATTTTAATTTCAAATTAAGCTTAAATCCAATTGTCAATTTAATCTTAATCGTTTATTTTTACTAATGATTAAAACTCTAATCGATTTTTATTTCCAAAATGAATGTTAGAGTTGATATCCAAGTAATTTTAAATGAATTATAAATTAATTTGATTTTAAATTTGGTTTTTTACTGATTTGTTATTATTATTCAAATAGATATTTAAGTTAGTTTTGGATTATGCCTAAAAATCCTTTCCATTTTATAAACTAACTTCTCAATTATCCATTTTATAATCAAATATCCAAAACCCATATATTTTCATTCATAACATTTCATACAGTCAAATACATTTTCATTCATAACACTCCATACATTCAACTACATTTTCATTCATAACACTCCATACATTCAACTACATTTTCATTCATAACTTTCCATGAAAATCAACAAAGAACCATTCCCATATCAATACATTGCTAGTATTTATCCATGAGAATGAGCATTGATACATAAAATGTGACATTACATGTTGTTCTTACAAAGAGGTCATAATCCTACACTAGCTCTTATGCTACATGGCATATTCCAAATATTTGTGATCATTTTTGCAAAAAAAGAATAACAAAGGAAAAAGATGAGACCCATTCAAACACCGACGAACATCCGTCATTGTTCCCCGTTCCAAAAGCAGTTTGTTTAATTATCCAGCAGCAACCACCTGCAAAACCAGTTGAAACAAACCATATTTTTTAGTGTTTCTATTAAGTATATTTTGAAACACAACAGCCACCACGTTCAATCTTAGTCTCTTCCTTTTATGCTTGCACATTCACGTGGTATTCTTCTTCTGCAACAGTGCACCATACTCCCTCATGCTTCCACCTGTGATTTTGTGTCAATTTCGGGTGTGATTTTGCGTTCTACTTTGCGATTTCTTGTCAATTTAGAAGCATTCATCTTCAACATTGAAACCATTAAGGGTTAAGGCTTAAGAGAGCATAGAAAGATGATCTACACAGCAATTGATACATTTTACCTAACAGATGAGCAATTAACAAACTCACCTTCCAGAAAGATGGTATTGATGAAGCTACTGAAACCACCCTTGGAATCTATGGCTGTGATCTCATCCAAGAAAGCGGCATTTTGCTGAGATTACCACAGGCAGTCGTGGCCACTGGGCAGGTTCTATTTCATCGTTTCTATTGCAAGAAGTCATTTGCACGGCTTAATGTCAAGAAAGTTGCTGCAAGCTCAGTGTGGCTGGCTTCAAAACTGGAGGAAAACCCAAGAAAAGCTAGCCAAGCCACAAACCGCAACGGCGACACCGACAATGCGACCTGCAAGAGTACGCGAAAACCAAAGCTGCTACACTAAGCAACGCCAATGCAATACAAATAGCAAGCTGCAAACGACATGAAACGACATCCAAAACAATGTTACAACACCAGCTGCACCCTGCATCCAAACGGCAAATTGCAACAAGCGTAAACAAAAACGTTAGCGCAACAGCTCAAAATGAAAATTGCAACAAGTTGAAACGTAGTTGCAAACAGATTGAAACAGCAACGTGAAAGTCAAAACGTGCGAATGGCAAAGAAATTCAAGGCAAATTTGTCCAATTGAATGCATTGTTCAAACTGCCTATCACAAACCTTTTCTCGGCAAAAGATTGATACAATTCAATGAAAACAGTGGAAGCAATTGAAGGTGCAAACAAGCATGGGGGATTTCATTTTGTTGCTTTTGAATGACAAACTGAGATTTGTAAATACCTGTTGGAGGATTTGAAGCTCGAAATTGATTCGAGAGATGATGATGGGGAAAATGCTCTCATTCATGCTGCACGACAAGGACCCTTTGGTACTGCATCAAGTGATGCTGCAGCTAATACCACTAACCCGGACTCTGCATCCGATTGGGAAGAGCATGTTGTTGGTGATGGGAGAAGATACGACTACAACAAGACTCAAAGCAATTTTGGCAAGGTTTAGGCTCAGTTTAAATGCAGGAAATGAGAAAAGAGAAATAGCTTTGGGAAGAAATATTCATACCTCGTGTCTTGAAGTCACGGAGCCAGAAGATGATGATGACATTGCTGGGGATCGTGATGCTCATATGGCAAGTGTGTTGGCCAGATACAGAAAATCTTTAACTGAAAGGACAAAGTATCATTTAGGCTACCCCTATAATTTGGATTTTGATTACGGTGCACTCTCTCAACTTCAGCACTTTTCCATAAACAACCTTGGAGATCCATTCATTGAAAGCGATTATGGTGTCCACTCCCTGCAATAAGACATACCAGAAAGGAGTTGGCGGCAGTTATTATGTTATTCGGGAAATTATTCAAGAACTAGAATACAAGTCCAAAATGAAGCCCCTGAACAACTATTCTGTTGTGGTATAACCTGTTCGTACCATGACCGGGTCACCATTTTCAATTGTCATTTAAGAGGATTACCATCTCAACGGTTGGCATCATTCATGCTATCAACAAGCTTCACATTGATTTGCCTGGTTTGAACTTGGCAGTCTCACTACACGCACCAGACAGCCCTCCATTTTGTGATGCCAAAGGTTTTGGTATCCGCTGTAGCAACCACTCAATGTTGTGAAATCTGCAAGTGCAATTACAGAAAAAGTTATTTGAAAAGAAGACTTGGCAGTGGACATCAAAGAGTTTCCTCCATACCGGTTAGCTGAAATAAGAAGATTAAGGGAAGCAGTGTAGTGAAAATACTTGGCTCTGACTCGGCGCTTGCTGTTTCCAGTTGTGTGGTTTCTGGTGATGCAGGACCGGTTGCTGCAATCCGAATGCCAATACTACGGGTTTGTAATTTCAAAGGAGGAACACCTGAGCTAACTCAGGCGTGTTATGCAATATTGGTCTTGATTTTTCCCGCCGGAGAGCCTAGATCTTGGAGCAATCAGGAGCTGGAGATAATTAAGGTGGTTGCTGATCAAGTTGCTGTAGCTCTATTCCATGCTGCAATTCTTGAAGAGTCTCAACTTATGAGAGAGAAGTTGGGGAAACGCAATCGAGCTTTGCAACAGGCGAGAAGGAACGCTATGATGGCAAGCCAAACAATACCAACTGAAGGAACCGGTTTCAACTCACTCTCCCTAACCTGCAACAGAAACACAGGTTCATGGTATAGTTAACATTCCAGAAATGATTGAGCCTATGTTACATGAACAATGTTGCCCCAAAATTTTCACTGCAGTAAAAAGTAGGGTTAATTACCAACTGTAGAAATCCAGAAAATTACCCAATTTGGGATTAAGACAAAAACATAGAAGAAATCATAAACCCAGATTACCTTTCCGAATCTATCATCAAACAGGCTAAACTCCAATTCTGAGCATCCAAAAGATTTTCTGGAGCTTTCTCTTTTGAATCTTCATACACCAACCGAAACCCTAATGTGCAAGCATAAAAAGGAAGCGAGTGAGAGAGAAAGAAGGAGAGAAGGAAAAAACGGCGAAGCGGCTTCAAAGAAAAAACCCTAAATCACAAATCAGAAAAACCAGCGTTTAAAGAAGGGAAAGGAGAACTCAAGCGTTACCTGAGCTCGCCGTCACCGTCGAAGGTGAGTCCTTTTCAACCGCCCTTGCCTCTGTTTGCATGTAGAATAAAGTTTGAGAGAGAGAGTTTGGACGCGAGAGAGACGATTGAGTGCGATTGAGAGCGACTGAAAGAAACGCTAGGTTGGGGCGATGGAGAGATGATGAGGATTGAGCGAGAGAAGAGAGCGAGAGAGCTAGACGAGGACGATGAAGTCTGTCTCCTCTTGTTTTTCATTTTTTTTTAATTCGAGTGAGGTGTTTATTTATTTTTTTCTTTTATTTGTTGTATTTCAGAATAAGCCTTTTTTTAAAAAAAAAACTATTAAAATTCATTTTAATTTTCCTAGGTATTTAGTTAAATGTTGTTTATATTTTCAATTTATTTCCTCCTTTCCAATACACATTCCCCATTGACAACCCAACAGCCAAGCGGCTGGGTTCAGTTACTAGCAGACCAACAGTTTTTTATTATTTAGTTTTATTTTTATTTCTTTTTTAATTATCTTAGTTTAATACATTTAAGTTAGCATTAAATATCAGTTAGTTGTTAAGTGGCCTGGTGGAGAGGAGTGGTATTTAAGTCTTAGGTGGAGTGAGTTCGATACTCATACGTAGCTTTTTTTCATTTTTTTTAGTATTTCATTTTTCTTTAGTATTTTTAGTATCTCATTTTCTTTTAGCTTTTATCTTTTATTATTTTATTGTCTTTTAGTATTTTGTTTCTTGTAATATCTTTTTATGTCCATGCTTCTTTATTAATTTCATCATACATTCAAAACCATTTTAAAATTATAAAAATCATATTTTTCTCGATTTAATATCGAGTCCTTTTTCAAACCCTTGTAAGTCGATTGCTTTTTTTAGCATCGCCGCCAACCTCACATAGCTTACTCTTGGGCTTTCTTACAATGAGTCGGTTCTCTTGCACTTACACTCATGCATTATTTATTTGGGTCTGATTTAATCATTTCATGATTGTTTGAATCCCCATTTGACAAAATGTACCCCACTTCCCCGATATGTAATAATTTTGTACTGTTTCTTTATTTGTTTGACTGTTTAGTTAGCTACTAACATAAGAATAAAATCAACAATTTCAAAAATACAAAAATATGACTCGATTCAACGTCGAGCTTTTTCTCAATAAACGAATCAATTCCTTTCCCTTTCTCCCTCCTATTCCATCCCAAAAAAAACTTCATCAAATGCTTGATCCAACGTCAAGCCATTTTTCTAATAAAAACTCAAAAAATATTAATCCCTATCTAGACTTTTTCAATAAAGGTGGAAATGGAACATGGTGTATACCATGCACTCCTGAGGTTAAGATTCGAGACGTATGCCTCGCCAATCTTAACTCTCGCCATCGTCTAAAATTGTCAATGTGGTTTCGTCAAACCCTTTCTCAATCAAATCTAAGATACCTAAATCTTATTTAACACTTTTTCAATAAAGGTGGAAATGGAACATGGTGTATACCATGCACTCCTGAGGTTAAGATTCGAGACGTATGCCTCGCCAATCTTAACTCTCGCCATTCGTCTAAAATTGTCAATGCGGTTTCGTCAAACCCTTTCTCAATCAAATTCCAAAATACTTAATTCCTATCTTAACCTCTTTCAATAAAGATGGAAATGGAACATGGTGTATACCATGCACTCCTGAGGCTAGGATTCGAGATGTATATCTCGCTCATTCAAGTTCTCGCCATCACTCAAAATACATCCAACCAATCCAACCCTTTTCTCGCCGCCGTGCGATTGATCAAAAACCTTTTTCATAAATGAAAGATATATTGTCTTAAGTGATACAAAACAATGTTTCGGCCACGATTGTTGAGTAGAGATAAATGACGCTTTTCCGAATGTAGATCTATAAATCCGTTCGATGTGTGGTATGCGTCCACTCCTCATCTGTTTTGGGTAAAACAATGTTTTGCGTCGATTAATACAGTATAGCTTTCGCTAAAATCGACCAACAAACAAACATTTTTCTACCCAGAACTACGTAAGCCTTGATTTCTCTTTTGAGATACGTAGGAGCAGGATTTGTAAATCTTGTCAGGCCCACTAATAAAAAACTTAGGTTTAGTCCTTCGTCAAAAATCCAAAAACTTTCTCCTCTCTTCTATTCTTTCTTTCCCACCTAATAAACTGAAAAGCCTAACATTGCAAACTAACATTAACGCACACAACTGACCTAATGGTTCCCGTTGAGTACAACGGACGTGAGGGGTGCTAATACCTTCCCCTTGCGTAATCGACTCCCGAACCCTGATATTGGTTGCGATGACCATATCTTATCCTTTCATTTCTCTTGGGTTTTATCGATATTTCCCCTTTCCTTTTTAGGAATAAATAAAGTTCGGTGGCTACTAACATTTGACAAAATGTACCCCACTTCCCCGATATGTAATAATTTTGTACTGTTTCTTTATTTGTTTGACTGTTTAGTTAGCTACTAACATAAGAATAAAATCAACAATTTCAAAAATACAAAAATATGACTCGATTCAACGTCGAGCTTTTTCTCAATAAACGAATCAATTCCTTTCCCTTTCTCCCTCCTATTCCATCCCAAAAAAAACTTCATCAAATGCTTGATCCAACGTCAAGCCATTTTTCTAATAAAAACTCAAAAAATATTAATCCCTATCTAGACTTTTTCAATAAAGGTGGAAATGGAACATGGTGTATACCATGCACTCCTGAGGTTAAGATTCGAGACGTATGCCTCGCCAATCTTAACTCTCGCCATCGTCTAAAATTGTCAATGTGGTTTCGTCAAACCCTTTCTCAATCAAATCTAAGATACCTAAATCTTATTTAACACTTTTTTAATAAAGGTGGAAATGGAACATGGTGTATACCATGCACTCCTGAGGTTAAGATTCGAGACGTATGCCTCGCCAATCTTAACTCTCGCCATTCGTCTAAAATTGTCAATGCGGTTTCGTCAAACCCTTTCTCAATCAAATTCCAAAATACTTAATTCCTATCTTAACCTCTTTCAATAAAGATGGAAATGGAACATGGTGTATACCATGCACTCCTGAGGCTAGGATTCGAGATGTATATCTCGCTCATCCAAGTTCTCGCCATCACTCAAAATACATCCAACCAATCCAACCCTTTTCTCGCCGCCGTGCGATTGATCAAAAACCTTTTTCATAAATGAAAGATATATTGTCTTAAGTGATACAAAACAATGTTTCGGCCACGATTGTTGAGTAGAGATAAATGACGCTTTTCCGAATGTAGATCTATAAATCCGTTCGATGTGTGGTATGCGTCCACTCCTCATCTGTTTTGGGTAAAACAATGTTTTGCGTCGATTAATACAGTATAGCTTTCGCTAAAATCGACCAACAAACAAACATTTTTCTACCCAGAACTACGTAAGCCTTGATTTCTCTTTTGAGATACGTAGGAGCAGGATTTGTAAATCTTGTCAGGCCCACTAATAAAAAACTTAGGTTTAGTCCTTCGTCAAAAATCCAAAAACTTTCTCCTCTCTTCTATTCTTTCTTTCCCACCTAATAAACTGAAAAGCCTAACATTGCAAACTAACATTAACGCACACAACTGACCTAATGGTTCCCGTTGAGTACAACGGACGTGAGGGGTGCTAATACCTTCCCCTTGCGTAATCGACTCCCGAACCCTGATATTGGTTGCGATGACCATATCTTATCCTTTCATTTCTCTTGGGTTTTATCGATATTTCCCCTTTCCTTTTTAGGAATAAATAAAGTTCGGTGGCGACTCTGTTCAGTCCATCATTGCGAGCGTGCGATCGCGCTTCGCTTTGAAGTCGTATCCCCATTTTTTGAGGTGCGACAGATGGCGACTCTGCTGGGGACTTAGTCCCTAAGTGAGTCAAGCCTAGTTAGGACGTTTGTGTGCCTTTGTTTGTTTAATTGTGTGGCTTTTCCTTAATTATTGCTTTTAATATCTTTATTGTTATATTGATATCTGTTGTATATTGGTTCTTTTGTGATTGTTGGTACTTGGGTATTTGATTGCAAACCATGTGGGAAAGACTCTACACCCGAGTCTAGAGTGAAAAAACATAAGATAGGACGATGGTTGAGTAGTACGGACTCCCGAGGTGTATACTTCGTAAGAGTCGGTACGAGAACCTCACTTAGAGTAGATCCTTTTGCAAATATTGTCGCCCGAGGTGTATACCTCGTAAGCGGCGATGTTTCAAAGGGGTCCATGACTCTAAGAACCTTTTAGAACATTAAACCTTTGGCCGACTAGAAATGATGGTTGCGTAGTATGGATTCCCGAGGTGTATGCTTCGTAAGAATCGATACGAGAACCTCGCTCAGAATAGATTCCCTAGATGGAGTTGATGACCGGAAAGTATTTTCCGTAAGCGTCAAACAGTCTTTTGAATCCAGGACTCTGAGTACCCTGTCTAGAACCCAGTCGATGGTTACGTAGTACGGACTCGCGAGGTGTATGCTTCGTAAGAGTCGGTACGAGAACCTCACCCAGAATAGATTCCCTTGATGGAGTTGACGACCGGGAAGTATTTCCCGTAAGCGTCAAACAGTCTTGTGAATCAATGACTCTGGGGATCCTTTGTAACAAAGCCCTAGATCATACCCGGTGAGAACCCCGTTTTGGAAAGCAATCAAATTTATCCATACCTCGAACCGTTGAACCTATCCAAAAAAAATAAAAAAAATAAAAGGGCATTGCATCCATTCATTCATTGCATATGCATAAAAAGAAAAACTCTTAGTTGTTTCGCATTATTTCAGGAATCCAAGACTTGTTAGCAAGATGAATCCTGAGAGAAGGGTTACTTTTCAGTTCAAATACAAGAACGTGGACCTTACCAGCCTACAGAAGTTGAGTGCTAAAGTAACACCCCTCAAACTCAACAGCTTCGTACAAAACTATGGAAGAATTCTTGACATCCTAAATGAGAAGATGGACATGATGACCGCAGTGACTATCGCTCAGTTCTATGATCCACCTCTCCGTTGTTTCACATTTTCTGACTTCCAGTTGGCTCCTACCTTGGAGGAAGTTGAGAGGATCATAGGCCGGAACTTGAAGGACCATAACCCATTTCCTAAGCTCGATGAAGATATCCCTCCCGAGAGAATAGCTTCAGCGTTGGGTCTGAAAGTTTCCGAAGTAGTGGATAATTGGGATGTGAAAGGACCTTTCAGTGGTTTCTCTAGGAAGTTCTTGGAAGATCAGGCCAAAAAGATGGAAAAAGAAGGGAATTGGGAAGCCTTTTATGCTGTGTTAGCCGTGTTGGTATATGGGATAGTCCTCTTCCCAAATATTGACCATTTTGTGGACCACCTGGCGGTGAGAATTTTCTTCTCTGGTAACCCTGTACCGTTCCTCTTGGCAGATCTCTACTACACTCTCCATGATCGTCATGAGAGGAAGGGAGGAATCATCTTGTGTTGTGCACAGTTGTTACATGCTTGGTTCAGATCCCACATGCCTGAAGAAGGTCCTTTTGTCTCCAAAGAACTTAAGCCTTTCCAGAAGTTGGCTTCCCTCACCTCCAGTCACGTTAAGTGGTATATCCGAGATTGGGAAACCGAGAATGTGATTGTCAGCATTGGAGACTTCCCTAATGTGCCCTTAATAGGAACCAAGGGTTGCATTAACTATAACCCCATGTTATCTCTGAGGCAGCATGGGTACCCTATGAATGGCCCTCCAAAAGTTGAAGCTCTAGAGCCTTTCATCCTACATGGTGTTGAAATGGATCATCCCATGGTGAAAAAGATCAAGAGGTCTTGGCAAGCAGTTATCAGAAAAGGTAAGGAGTTGGGTAGGAGAAATGTCATTGCCCAAGAGCCTTACACTTGTTGGGTTAGAGAGAGGGTTCAGATGATTAAACTCCCGTATCCATTTGATCCTTCTATCTATCCAGTGATTCCTGAGCCAGAGCCCATATTACCTGAAGATGTGGAGAAGCTCAACAACCGTATCAAGGAGTTGGAATTGGAAAATGCTGATTTGAGAATTAGGCTTGGCCGAGTTTCGGTGGAGAATGGGAACTTGAAAGACGATCAACAAAAGAAGGACAAAGAGCTTGAAGTCTCCAACAAAAGAGCTAGAGAGTCTGAAGCCAGGAGAGAAAAGTTTGGACAAGCGCTCTTTAGCACTAAATCTGTGTTCAAATTAAAGGAAGAGGAGTTGGATAGAGCTTTACTCCGGATTCAAAAGCTCAACAAGACTTTGGAGCTGACCCTTGAGATGAAAAGGGAAGCACGGTTGATTTCTGAGATTCGTACTCGTGAATTGGAGAATACAATTCAGAAGTACAAGGATGCTCTGGAACGTGAGAAGCTGAAGACCGAAGAGTCAGAGAGAGTGTGCACACGATTGAAACATCATTTGGATCGAGCCGACGCTAGAATCCAGGCACTTGAAGGTGGGGATCAAGATGCTGCCTATATGGTGTTACTGAATGAATGCAGATATTGGAGGAACCTCTATAGGGACATAGAGGCGACTAAGGCTGAAGATGTGCGCATTATCCAAGATCTCCAAGGGCTCTACACTGAGTGGAAGGGCAAATTTTTGAAGCTGTCCGGATTTGCGAGTTCCATCATGCGTGAGCTACCTGAGAAGCTGCAAGAAGCTGATTGGTGCATGTGTCCAGAGAACACACCGCATCAAGTCTATAATTTCATTAAGTTTTGTAAGGCAATGTTAGAAGGGTTAACTACCGACCTTGCTACGGTTCGGAAAGCCCATAAACCATGAGCACGTTGTTTGTATTTGAACTTGAATATGAGATTAATGAAAAATTGATTTTGAGATTCATTTTATTGTGTTTCATTGCCTTATTATTTTAAATATTTGCAAACAAGTGTTGTGATGTTTTTGAAATGAATGATTGAAACTAACCAAGAGTTTTGCAAACCAAATGCATCCATACATGCATTCATGCATTTTCAAAACAGAGTCTCATTCTGTCCTTTCTTCCTCCAGTTTCACGCTGAATTTTCAACACCGGTATAATACTCGTGCCAGAGCTCGTCAAAGAATGGCAGATCAAGAGCATGAATTGGAGCGAGTGAGCTCAGAGCTAGAAGACCTGCGTGGAAACATGGGGCAGGTCATGGAGATATTACAGGTCATCAGGGCAAAGCTAGACACCCAAACCACGGTTGTTTCTGAAATCGCAGGTCCAACGATTGAACCCCAACCTGCGCGGGCGGTACCAACAACCTGGCCCACCTATGGTTTACCTCCTGGTTTCACTCCTGCAGTTGAAGGTGCCCCTGGTTTTGCACCATCTGCTCAGCAGACAGCTCCTTTACCGACCATCAATGAAAACCATCCGGTGGTTCACACGTTCGCACCTCCTCTCGTTCGTGCACACGTGCAACCCTACTTTGAGGACCAACAACACGCCCCAGACTTTTCAGATGAAGATGAGGAAAGGCAGGAGGACCTAAGAGGGATGAAGGAGAACTACCAACTGCTTGAGAAGAGATTGAGGGCTATGGAAGGTGACCAAGTTTTTGGTGCTACAGCTAAGGAGATGTGCCTGGTGTCCGGTCTTGTGATCCCAGCAAAGTTCAGGACCCCAGATTTCGATAAGTATGAGGGCCACTCGTGTCCTAAGAGTCACCTCATTATGTACTATCGAAAAATGGCTGCGCATGTAGAGGATGACAAGCTCATGATACATTGCTTCCAGGATAGCCTGAGGGGTGCTCCCTCCAAGTGGTACCTAAGCCTGGATCAGAGTAGGATTCGGTGTTTCCAGGACTTATCTGATGCCTTCATCCAACACTACAAGTATAACATGGATATGGCCCCGGATAGGAGACAACTACTCAGTATGTCCCAGAAAGACAAGGAGTCTTTTAAGGAATACGCGCAAAGATGGAGGGAAGTGGCCTCGCAAGTCGAACCACCTCTGGCTGAGAAGGAATTAGCGGATTGGTTCATGGATACAGTTAAACCTGTGTTCTATGAAAGAATGGTAAGTAGCGTATCTGCAAGTTTCTCTGACCTGGTCGCTGTAGGCATAAAGGTCGAACTTGGATTAAAGAATGGAAAGATGACGACTACCTCTGAAACATCTGGTGGTAATGCCAAAAAGTTTCCTGGAGGATTTCAAAGAAAGAAGGAGGGGGATACGAATGCAGTGTCAACCAGCCAAAGAAGAAGTCATTCATGGAAGAAACAACACCAATTTTCTCAACAACAACCAGCTTATCCAGTACAATATGTCCAACAACCTTATGTGGCAGCTGTCACGCCAAATTTTAACCAACCACAAGCTTCAGTTTATCAACCTGTCCCTGCTCAACAAGCGCCGATATATCAGCAAGCGCCCGCGCCACCTGCTTATCAACAGCCAAGGGCACAGGCTCCTCGACCACAAAATCCTCCAAATCAAAATAGGGTGCCAAGAAATAGAGTTCCGTTTGCTTCAATCCCTATGACATACACTGAATTGTACCCATCATTGCTACAAAAAGGTTTAGTGACGCCCAGATCTTTGGGTCCTCCACCAAATCCTTTACCTCCGTGGTACAATCCAGATGCTCATTGTCCTTTCCATGGGGGTGCCCCTGGACATGATTTAGAAGGATGTTATGCTTTAAAGCATATTGTGCGAGACCTGGTTGAAAAGAAGATTCTGTCGTTTCGAGACGTCGGACCCAATGTCAAGAACAACCCTTTGCCAGCACATGGTGATGTCAATGCCGTTGAAGATGCTTCTGATGTGTGTGTAATCAAGAATGTGGAAGATGTTAAAACTCCGCTGCTAGCGCTTCATGCAGGATTGGTGAGGGCTAGATTGATTGATACTTGTCACGATAGTTGTGAGGAATGTGCCATTCAGCCGAAAGGATGTAAAGTGGTACGAAATGACATTCAGAATTTGATGAATCAAGGCATTTTGCAAATTTGTGGTCCGACAACGAATGAGGAGATTTCGGTCATTGAACCCGTTTTTAACATACCGGAACCGTTTGAGGTGACTTATCACAGAAGAGACGTTGTTAATCCGTCACCCGTGGTGGTATGCATGCCTACACCATTTCCTTTTGAAAGTACCAAGGCAGTACCCTGGAAGTACGGCATAACAGTGGTAGATGGAGTGGTGGATGAAAAACCTGAGGCCACTGAAAGTAAGAAAGGTGTGGAGAATATTGACACTGACATCACCAATATCGCAGGAACAAGCAGAATGACCCGCAGTGGTCGGATTTATACTCCCAATTTTGATGTGAACCCTCAAGAGCCAGCAAGGGGAACTGCAAATGTAAATCCTACCCCAGAACGTGGAGGGGCACAGCCGGCTGTACAAACAGATGAAGCAAGTGAGTTCTTAAGGATAATAAAGAAATCTGATTACAAGATATTTGATCAATTGCATCAAACGCCATCAAAAATATCTATCTTGTCCTTGCTTCTGAATTCCGAAGCTCATAGGGAAGCTCTACTAAGAGTGCTTGCTCAGGCTCATGTTACCCAGGATATAACGGTCGGCCAATTCGATGGAGTGGTCGCCAATATCACAGCCTGCAACACTCTAAGCTTCAGTAATGAAGAGCTGCCCAAAGAGGGGAAGAATCACAACCGCGCCTTGCATGTGTCCATAAAGTGCCAAGAAGATGCTCTAGCCAGAGTTTTAGTTGACACTGGATCATCCCTCAATGTTCTACCCAAGAGGGCACTTGCTAAATTGTCTTATCAAGGTTCAGAATTGAAACCTAGTGCGCTTGTGGTAAAAGCTTTCGATGGCTCGCGAAGGACAGTAGTTGGGGAGGTAGAGTTACCGATGCAGATTGGACCGCATGTATTCCCCATCAATGTCCAAGTCATGGACATAAATCCAGCTTATAGCTGCCTTTTGGGACGCCCATGGATACATGCTGCTGGGGCAGTAACTTCTACTTTGCATCAAAAGATGAAGTTCGTTGTCGATAACAAGCTTGTCATTGTCTCGGGTGAAGAGGACTTTATCATCAGTCAACTCTCCTCTTTCCGTTATATTGAGGCTGATGAGGATGCCTTAGAAACCTCTTTTCAAGCCCTTGAAATATCCAATGCTACACTTGAAGAGGTTAAGGATCCTGTTGAGAAAGCTAGTTTGTCATTCGCTTCTTTGAAGAGTGCAAAATCAGCAGTTGAAAGTGGAGGCCCTGCAGGTTGGGGGCAGGTTATCAACGTCAACGAGAAGAATGACCGTTTTGGTTTGGGGTACAAGCCTTCTGCTAATGGAGGAGCCCTGGTCCCTGCAAAGGACCGTGTGCGGAGCATTCAAGAAGTTTTCCTGAGCAAAGGATTTATCCATGGAGAACAAGTTGGTGCAGTGGAAGATGACACTGAAGATGAGGAAGCATCGAATCTGATATACCGGTGTGAAGCCGCCTTAACAAACTGGGAAGCGGTTGAGATTCCAGAAGTTTTTCCTGTGTCAAAGTAATTGTTGTTTTCCTTTGTGTTTTTTGAAAATCCTTAGCTCTGCCCAAGGCTAATGGATCATTTGTAGGGCCCCTTTTGAATTTCAAAAAAATCATTATGACAAATAAAGAACATTTTGTTCAAATTCTTGTCGTCCATTTATCTGTTGTTTTTCTTAAAATGGCAATCCTTTCAAAAACTACAAAAATATTTTTACTTCTTTTTGCATTTTATTTCCATTTTTCTAAAAAAAACCATCATTAAAAAACATGCAGAATAATCAATAAACCAGTTGAATTCGATGACCCCGCTACGTCCTATAATTTTGAACTCCCCATCTACCAAGCGGAAGAGGAGAGTGAGGAAGATTGTGATTTCCCTGAAGAACTGGAAAGGATGCTCGAGCACGAGTCAAAGGCCCTTCAGCCACATCAAGAACCAGTGGAAACAATCAACCTTGGCACCGAGGAAGACAAGAAAGAGGTCAAAGTCGGGACTACGCTTGAGGCAAGCATCAAGGAAAGATTGATCAAGTTGCTACATGAATATGTAGATGTATTTGCTTGGTCATATCAGGATATGCCAGGTTTAGATACTGACATTGTTGTCCACAAGCTACCACTACAGCCAGATTGTCCGCCAGTGAAGCAGAAGCTCCGAAGAGCAAGACCCGACATGGCTCTAAAGATTTGTGACGAGGTGAAACGTCAATTTGATGCCGGTTTTCTAGCAGTTGCAAAGTACCCTCAATGGGTAGCCAACATTGTGCCAGTACCCAAAAAGGATGGCAAGGTCAGGATGTGCGTTGATTATAGGGATTTAAACAAAGCTAGTCCAAAGGACGATTTCCCCCTGCCACATATTGACACTCTGGTAGACAACACTGCTAGGTTCGCAGTCTTCTCCTTTATGGACGGATTCTCGGGTTATAATCAAATCAAGATGGATCCAGAGGACATGGAAAAGACCACATTCATCACCCCTTGGGGAACATTTTGCTACAAGGTAATGCCATTCGGTCTCAAAAATGCTGGGGCAACTTACCAAAGAGCAATGGTCACTCTTTTCCATGATATGATGCATAAGGAAATTGAGGTCTATGTGGATGATATGATTGCAAAATCTCAAAGTGAAGAGGATCATATAGACCACTTGCAGAAGCTGTTTGAGCGTCTTCGGAAATTTCGACTACGACTGAATCCTGCTAAATGCACCTTCGGTGTCCGATCCGGAAAGTTGCTTGGTTTCATTGTTAGCCAACGAGGAATTGAGGTAGATCCTGACAAAGTCCGAGCTATACAAGAGATGCCTGCTCCACGCACCGAGCGAGAGGTTAGAGGCTTCCTGGGACGTTTGAATTATATCTCAAGGTTTATCTCACATATGACGGCCACCTGTGAGCCTATCTTCAAATTGCTTCGAAAAGATCAAGCAGTTGAATGGAATTCTGACTGCCAAATGGCTTTTGAAAGAATCGGACAGTACCTGCAAGAGCCCCCTATTCTAATTCCACCTGTTCAAGGGAGACCACTCTTTATGTACTTAACTGTGCTTGAAAAGTCAATGGGATGTGTGCTAGGACAACATGACGAAACCGGTCGAAAGGAACATGCTATCTACTATCTAAGTAAGAGATTTACTGATTGTGAAACCCGATACTCACTCTTGGAGAAAACTTGTTGTGCTTTAGCATGGGCCGCTCGTCGTCTAAGACAGTACATGATTTGCCACACTACTTTGTTGATCTCAAAAATGGATCCAATAAAGTACATCTTTGAAAAGCCTGCTTTGACTGGAAGACTCGCCCGTTGGCAGATGTTACTATCTGAGTATGACATCCAATATGTGTCTCAGAAAGCCATCAAAGGAAGTGTGTTGTCTGATTACTTGGCAAACCAGCCCGTTGAAGATTACCAGTCGTTGAAGTTTGACTTCCCGGATGAAGACATCATGGTAGTGAAAGACTGTGAAATCCCAGGACCTGATGAAGGACCTGAACCCGGGTCTCGGTGGAAGCTCATGTTTGATGGTTCCTCCAACTACATGGGGCATGGCGTAGGAGCTGTCCTGTTAAATCCAAATGGTGGATACACTCCTTTCACGGCAAGGTTGTGTTTTGATTGCACGAACAATATAGCAGAATATGAGGCGTGCATCCTAGGCATTGAAGCAGCAATTGATCTCCGAATCAAAATCCTTGAAGTATGTGGAGATTCAGCCTTGGTGATATACCAAGTCAAGGGCGAATGGGAAACCCGTGATACCAAGTTGATCCCATATCGTGCCCATGTCATGGAATTGATAAAATACTTTGACGAGATCACTTTCCGTCATATCCCGAGAACTGAGAATCAAATTGCCGATGCTTTGGCTATGTTGGCTTCAATGTACCAAGTCAGATTCCATAATGAAGCACCTCTCATTCAAATCGAGCGGAAAGTTGAGCCTGCCTACTGCCAGTCAGTTGAAGAGGAAGCCGATGGTAAACCCTGGTTTCACGACATCAAATGCTTTTTGCAAAATCAAGAATATCCAACATATGCCACAACCCTTGACAAGAAAACATTGAGGAAATTAGCATCCAAATTCTTCTTGAGCAATGGTGTGTTGTACAAGAGAAATCACGACATGATTCTGCTCAGATGCGTGGATGGACGTGAAGCGGACATGTTGATCAAGGAGATTCATGAAGGATCCTTTGGGACTCACGCCAATGGACATGCCATGGCCAAGAAGATTTTGAGAGCTGGTTATTACTGGTTGACCATGGAATCTGACTGTTTCAATTATGCTAGAAAATGTCATAAATGCCAAATCTATGCCGACAAGGTACACGTGCCTCCGACCTTACTAAATGTTTTGACGTCACCTTGGCCTTTCTCAATGTGGGGCATCGACATGATTGGCGCCATCGAGCCTAAAGCTTCCAATGGTCACCGCTTCATCCTGGTTGCCATTGATTACTTTACCAAATGGGTAGAAGCCGCCTCTTATGCTAATGTGACAAAACAAGTGGTTGCACGGTTTCTCAAGAAAGAGATCATTTGCCGTTATGGAATTCCAAGCCGGATCATCACAGATAATGGGACGAATCTGAACAATAAGACCATGAAGGAATTATGCGAGAGCTTCAAGATTGAGCACCATAACTCTTCACCATATCGTCCAAAGATGAATGGCGCTGTTGAAGCCGCTAATAAAAACATCAAGAAGATCCTGCAGAAAATGGTAAAAACCTATAAGGATTGGCACGAAATGCTACCCTTCGCATTGCATGGATATCGGACTTCCGTCCGCACTTCAACAGGGGCAACCCCGTTCTCTTTAGTATATGGGATGGAAGCAGTTCTCCCAATTGAAGTAGAGATACCTTCAATGAGAATCTTGATGGAGACCAAGCTAGAAGAGGCTGAGTGGATTCAAAATAGATTTGATCAGTTGAACCTCATAGATGAGAAACGATTGACTTCTTTGTGCCATGGACAATTATACCAGAAACGGCTTAAAAGGGCTTTTGACAAGAAAGTACGTGTTCGGGAATTCAGAGAAGGAGACCTCGTGCTTAAGAAGATCTTGCCAATACACAAAGACTCACGTGGGAAGTGGACTCCCAATTATGAAGGCCCATATGTTGTGAAGAAAGTTTTCTCCGGAGGTGCCTTGATTCTCACAACTATGGATGATGAAGAACTCTCACACCCCATGAACTCTGATGCAGTTAAAAAATACTATGCCTAATAAAAACCCGCTAAATCGAAAACCTGAAAGGGCGATTTAGGCAAAAAAAGGGTATCCCGGTGGACTGAAAACCCGAAAGGGCGGTCCAGGCAAAAGTTAGGGATGAATAAAAATGGTAGCTCGCTAAGTTGAAAACCTGAAAAGGCGACTTAGGCAAAAAAGAGCGTCCCGGTGGATTGAAAACCCGAAAGGGCGATCCAGGAAAAAGTTAGGGGCACAAAGGCATAAACTGCATCAGTTGTTACTGATTTACACCGAAGAATTTGAGGTGGAAGATTAATCCAGTCACTCCCCTTAGAAGCAAGGTTTTTGGGGGAATCATACCTATTAAGGATGTTAGTGGTCACTGAATTCAATGTAAACCTTTCCTTATTGCCATTTTCAAAAAAATTTGTAACACTCTATGGAGCTACGCCATTGGTGTGCTACCATTCTTGAATAAAATACCAGTTTTCCCAATCATTGTTAATTTGTGTTCATCTATACTTTCTTTGTTATGCAAAATGTCATTTATTTGTTAATAATAAAATTTTGAAACTTGAAAAAGAATTTGAAACTTAGAACAAATTTACTTTGATACATGTGAAAATCGAGGGAAAATCATTTGTTTCCCCGAAAGGCTCAAAGTTTGCATAAATGCTCCAGGATCACCAACAAAAGTCCCCATGGAATACAACTTGTGAATCCTCTAGGAGGATGGACCTTTGGTTATTTATAACTGTCACTCATGATAGTTGCTCCTATGGATGCGCCTGTTGATTGTACGAGTATGAGTTATTGGTGTTGAGGAATCAGAATCTCTGTCCCTACAAACACCCAGTCTGCCAAGTGTCAGCATCCTCAAAATCATGATCATTCATATATCATGCATAAAAGGAAATTCAAATCATGCATAGCCGAAATGTACTTCGTGCTCATTTTCCATTGACCCAGGTCTTGTTGTCGATCCTAGATCCTTTGACCTCTAATTCCAGTTTGTATTTGTTGCCCTTAAACCAACATCCGGTTTTCGCAGTCATTTTCAAGTCCAATTGTTGTTGGCAAAATCCGTTAAAAGCTGGTTGTAGTCCATTGCTTACGGTCAGAGTCCAATTGTTGTTATTCCGGGGTCAGGTCATCCTTGAACCTGCTCTGAAGAGTTTTTCCATTCTTTGTTCAATCCTATTCAGGTCATGTACGAACCTGTCATTGAACCTTTTTATTCCGGGGTCAGGTCATCCTTGAACCTGCTCTGAAGAGTTTTTCCATTCTTTGTTCAATCCTATTCAGGTCTTATATGAACCTGTCATTGAACCTTTTTATTCCGGGGTCCGGTCATGCTTGAACCTACTCTGAAGATTCTTTGTTCAATCCTATTCAGGTCTTATACGAACCTGTCATTGAACCTTTTTATTCCGGGGTCCGGTCATGCTTGAACCTACTCTGAAGATTCTTTGTTCAATCCTATTCAGGTCTTATATGAACCTGTCATTGAACCCTTTTTATTCCGGGGTCCGGTCATGCTTGAACCTACTCTGAAGATTCTTTGTTCAATCCTATTCAGGTCTTATATGAACCTGTCATTGAACCTTTTTATTCCGGGGTCCGGTCATGCTTGAACCTACTCTGAAGATTCTTTGTTCAATCCTATTCAGGTCTTATATGAACCTGTCATTGAACCTTTTTATTCCGGGGTCCGGTCATGCTTGAACCTACTCTGAAGATTCTTTGTTCAATCCTATTCAGGTCATGTACGAACCTGTCATTGAACCCTTATTCCGGTGTCAGGTCATACATGAACCTGTTCTGAAGAGTTTTCTCCTTGATTATTCCCCAGCGTTGTCAGGTCTTATATGAACCTGTCATAGCATCTTTTTCTTTATTCGGTTGTATTCTAAGTGCCGTTTATCAAATCTCACTTTGAATACTCCCCAGTGTGTGTCTGATTTGCCAGCAGGACTGTTTTCCCAGCAAGTTGTTTCTTACCGTTTGTCTGTCCCCCTGTGGATCATCAGCATTCCCCACAGTTTTGGTCTGTCTAGTAGCATCTCCTGTTAAGGGTCCATCATATCCCTAGCAGATAAAATTACAAAAAAAAAGAATCATGCATCCGTGCATATCACGTCATATCATATCATATCATGTCATATCATATCATATCATGTCACATCATGTCATAGGGATTCAGGATCAAAATCTGGGTCTTCTTAATATTTAACCATCTCCCACTATGATCATATGAAGAGTGTACTGCTTCATATTCTCTAGTTGAAGATACTTAAATAGGGGCAACTGTCATACCCCGATTTTGATCCTGAAATTTTTCCATTTTTCTTTTATTTTTTGCATTTTTGCATACATTCATCAGTATAAAATGGATTCTAATATCTTGACTCTTTTATTTTTAATTTGATTTTAATTTCAAATTAAGCTTAAATCCAATTGTCAATTTAATCTTAATCGTTTATTTTTACTAATGATTAAAACTCTAATCGATTTTTATTTCCAAAATGAATGTTAGAGTTGATATCCAAGTAATTTTAAATGAATTATAAATTAATTTGATTTTAAATTTGGTTTTTTACTGATTTGTTATTATTATTCAAATAGATATTTAAGTTAGTTTGGATTATGCCTAAAAATCCTTTCCATTTTATAAACTAACTTCTCAATTATCCATTTTATAATCAAATATCCAAAACCCATATATTTTCATTCATAACATTTCATACAGTCAAATACATTTTCATTCATAACACTCCATACATTCAACTACATTTTCATTCATAACACTCCATACATTCAACTACATTTTCATTCATAACTTTCCATGAAAATCAACAAAGAACCATTCCCATATCAATACATTGCTAGTATTTATCCATGAGAATGAGCATTGATACATAAAATGTGACATTACATGTTGTTCTTACAAAGAGGTCATAATCCTACACTAGCTCTTATGCTACATGGCATATTCCAAATATTTGTGATCATTTTTGCAAAAAAAGAATAACAAAGGAAAAAGATGAGACCCATTCAAACACCGACGAACATCCGTCATTGTTCCCCGTTCCAAAAGCAGTTTGTTTAATTATCCAGCAGCAACCACCTGCAAAACCAGTTGAAACAAACCATATTTTTTAGTGTTTCTATTAAGTATATTTTGAAACACAACAGCCACCACGTTCAATCTTAGTCTCTTCCTTTTATGCTTGCACATTCACGTGGTATTCTTCTTCTGCAACAGTGCACCATACTCCCTCATGCTTCCACCTGTGATTTTGTGTCAATTTCGGGTGTGATTTTGCGTTCTACTTTGCGATTTCTTGTCAATTTAGAAGCATTCATCTTCAACATTGAAACCATTAAGGGTTAAGGCTTAAGAGAGCATAGAAAGATGATCTACACAGCAATTGATACATTTTACCTAACAGATGAGCAATTAACGAACTCACCTTCCAGAAAGATGGTATTGATGAAGCTACTGAAACCACCCTTGGAATCTATGGCTGTGATCTCATCCAAGAAAGCGGCATTTTGCTGAGATTACCACAGGCAGTCGTGGCCACTGGGCAGGTTCTATTTCATCGTTTCTATTGCAAGAAGTCATTTGCACGGTTTAATGTCAAGAAAGTTGCTGCAAGCTCAGTGTGGCTGGCTTCAAAACTGGAGGAAAACCCAAGAAAAGCTAGCCAAGCCACAAACCGCAACGGCGACACCGACAATGCGACCTGCAAGAGTACGCGAAAACCAAAGCTGCTACACTAAGCAACGCCAATGCAATACAAATAGCAAGCTGCAAACGACATGAAACGGCATCCAAAACAATGTTACAACACCAGCTGCACCCTGCATCCAAACGGCAAATTGCAACAAGCGTAAACAAAAACGTTAGCGCAACAGCTCAAAATGAAAATTGCAACAAGTTGAAACGCAGTTGCAAACAGATTGAAACAGCAACGTGAAAGTCAAAACGTGCGAATGGCAAAGAAATTCAAGGCAAATTTGTCCAATTGAATGCATTGTTCAAACTGCCTATCACAAACCTTTTCTCGGCAAAAGATTGATACAATTCAATGAAAACAGTGGAAGCAATTGAAGGTGCAAACAAGCATGGGGGATTTCATTTTGTTGCTTTTGAATGACAAACTGAGATTTGTAAATACCTGTTGGAGGATTTGAAGCTCGAAATTGATTCGAGAGATGATGATGGGGAAAATGCTCTCATTCATGCTGCACGACAAGGACCCTTTGGTACTGCATCAAGTGATGCTGCAGCTAATACCACTAACCCGGACTCTGCATCCGATTGGGAAGAGCATGTTGTTGGTGATGGGAGAAGATACGACTACAACAAGACTCAAAGCAATTTTGGCAAGGTTTAGGCTCAGTTTAAATGCAGGAAATGAGAAAAGAGAAATAGCTTTGGGAAGAAATATTCATACCTCGTGTCTTGAAGTCACGGAGCCAGAAGATGATGATGACATTGCTGGGGATCGTGATGCTCATATGGCAAGTGTGTTGGCCAGATATAGAAAATCTTTAACTGAAAGGACAAAGTATCATTTAGGCTACCCCTATAATTTGGATTTTGATTACGGTGCACTCTCTCAACTTCAGCACTTTTCCATAAACAACCTTGGAGATCCATTCATTGAAAGCGATTATGGTGTCCACTCCCTGCAATAAGACATACCAGAAAGGAGTTGGCGGCAGTTATTATGTTATTCGGGAAATTATTCAAGAACTAGAATACAAGTCCAAAATGAAGCCCCTGAACAACTATTCTGTTGTGGTATAACCTGTTCGTACCATGACCGGGTCACCATTTTCAATTGTCATTTAAGAGGATTACCATCTCAACGGTTGGCATCATTCATGCTATCAACAAGCTTCACATTGATTTGCCTGGTTTGAACTTGGCAGTCTCACTACACGCACCAGACAGCCCTCCATTTTGTGATGCCAAAGGTTTTGGTATCCGCTGTAGCAACCACTCAATGTTGTGAAATCTGCAAGTGCAATTACAGAAAAAGTTATTTGAAAAGAAGACTTGGCAGTGGACATCAAAGAGTTTCCTCCATACCGGTTAGCTGAAATAAGAAGATTAAGGGAAGCAGTGTAGTGAAAATACTTGGCTCTGACTCGGCGCTTGCTGTTTCCAGTTGTGTGGTTTCTGGTGATGCAGGACCGGTTGCTGCAATCCGAATGCCAATACTACGGGTTTGTAATTTCAAAGGAGGAACACCTGAGCTAACTCAGGCGTGTTATGCAATATTGGTCTTGATTTTTCCCGCCGGAGAGCCTAGATCTTGGAGCAATCAGGAGCTGGAGATAATTAAGGTGGTTGCTGATCAAGTTGCTGTAGCTCTATTCCATGCTGCAATTCTTGAAGAGTCTCAACTTATGAGAGAGAAGTTGGGGAAACGCAATCGAGCTTTGCAACAGGCGAGAAGGAACGCTATGATGGCAAGCCAAACAATACCAACTGAAGGAACCGGTTTCAACTCACTCTCCCTAACCTGCAACAGAAACACAGGTTCATGGTATAGTTAACATTCCAGAAATGATTGAGCCTATGTTACATGAACAATGTTGCCCCAAAATTTTCACTGCAGTAAAAAGTAGGGTTAATTACCAACTGTAGAAATCCAGAAAATTACCCAATTTGGGATTAAGACAAAAACATAGAAGAAATCATAAACCCAGATTACCTTTCCGAATCTATCATCAAACAGGCTAAACTCCAATTCTGAGCATCCAAAAGATTTTCTGGAGCTTTCTCTTTTGAATCTTCATACACCAACCGAAACCCTAATGTGCAAGCATAAAAAGGAAGCGAGTGAGAGAGAAAGAAGGAGAGAAGGAAAAAACGGCGAAGCGGCTTCAAAGAAAAAACCCTAAATCACAAATCAGAAAAACCAGCGTTTAAAGAAGGGAAAGGAGAACTCAAGCGTTACCTGAGCTCGCCGTCACCGTCGAAGGTGAGTCCTTTTCAACCGCCCTTGCCTCTGTTTGCATGTAGAATAAAGTTTGAGAGAGAGAGTTTGGACGCGAGAGAGACGATTGAGTGCGATTGAGAGCGACTGAAAGAAACGCTAGGTTGGGGCGATGGAGAGATGATGAGGATTGAGCGAGAGAAGAGAGCGAGAGAGCTAGACGAGGACGATGAAGTCTGTCTCCTCTTGTTTTTCATTTTTTTTTAATTCGAGTGAGGTGTTTATTTATTTTTTCTTTTATTTGTTGTATTTCAGAATAAGCCTTTTTAAAAAAAAAAACTATTAAAATTCATTTTAATTTTCCTAGGTATTTAGTTAAATGTTGTTTATATTTTCAATTTATTTCCTCCTTTCCAATACACATTCCCCATTGACAACCCAACAGCCAAGCGGCTGGGTTCAGTTACTAGCAGACCAACAGTTTTTTATTATTTAGTTTTATTTTTATTTCTTTTTTAATTATCTTAGTTTAATACATTTAAGTTAGCATTAAATATCAGTTAGTTGTTAAGTGGCCTGGTGGAGAGGAGTGGTATTTAAGTCTTAGGTGGAGTGAGTTCGATACTCATACGTAGCTTTCTTTCATTTTTTTTAGTATTTCATTTTTCTTTAGTATTTTTAGTATCTCATTTTCTTTTAGCTTTTATCTTTTATTATTTTATTGTCTTTTAGTATTTTGTTTCTTGTAATATCTTTTTATGTCCATGCTTCTTTATTAATTTCATCATACATTCAAAACCATTTTAAAATTATAAAAATCATATTTTTCTCGATTTAATATCGAGTCCTTTTTCAAACCCTTGTAAGTCGATTGCTTTTTTTAGCATCGCCGCCAACCTCACATAGCTTACTCTTGGGCTTTCTTACAATGAGTCGGTTCTCTTGCACTTACACTCATGCATTATTTATTTGGGTCTGATTTAATCATTTCATGATTGTTTGAATCCCCATTTGACAAAATGTACCCCACTTCCCCGATATGTAATAATTTTGTACTGTTTCTTTATTTGTTTGACTGTTTAGTTAGCTACTAACATAAGAATAAAATCAACAATTTCAAAAATACAAAAATATGACTCGATTCAACGTCGAGCTTTTTCTCAATAAACGAATCAATTCCTTTCCCTTTCTCCCTCCTATTCCATCCCAAAAAAAACTTCATCAAATGCTTGATCCAACGTCAAGCCATTTTTCTAATAAAAACTCAAAAAATATTAATCCCTATCTAGACTTTTTCAATAAAGGTGGAAATGGAACATGGTGTATACCATGCACTCCTGAGGTTAAGATTCGAGACGTATGCCTCGCCAATCTTAACTCTCGCCATCGTCTAAAATTGTCAATGTGGTTTCGTCAAACCCTTTCTCAATCAAATCTAAGATACCTAAATCTTATTTAACACTTTTTCAATAAAGGTGGAAATGGAACATGGTGTATACCATGCACTCCTGAGGTTAAGATTCGAGACGTATGCCTCGCCAATCTTAACTCTCGCCATTCGTCTAAAATTGTCAATGCGGTTTCGTCAAACCCTTTCTCAATCAAATTCCAAAATACTTAATTCCTATCTTAACCTCTTTCAATAAAGATGGAAATGGAACATGGTGTATACCATGCACTCCTGAGGCTAGGATTCGAGATGTATATCTCGCTCATTCAAGTTCTCGCCATCACTCAAAATACATCCAACCAATCCAACCCTTTTCTCGCCGCCGTGCGATTGATCAAAAACCTTTTTCATAAATGAAAGATATATTGTCTTAAGTGATACAAAACAATGTTTCGGCCACGATTGTTGAGTAGAGATAAATGACGCTTTTCCGAATGTAGATCTATAAATCCGTTCGATGTGTGGTATGCGTCCACTCCTCATCTGTTTTGGGTAAAACAATGTTTTGCGTCGATTAATACAGTATAGCTTTCGCTAAAATCGACCAACAAACAAACATTTTTCTACCCAGAACTACGTAAGCCTTGATTTCTCTTTTGAGATACGTAGGAGCAGGATTTGTAAATCTTGTCAGGCCCACTAATAAAAAACTTAGGTTTAGTCCTTCGTCAAAAATCCAAAAACTTTCTCCTCTCTTCTATTCTTTCTTTCCCACCTAATAAACTGAAAAGCCTAACATTGCAAACTAACATTAACGCACACAACTGACCTAATGGTTCCCGTTGAGTACAACGGACGTGAGGGGTGCTAATACCTTCCCCTTGCGTAATCGACTCCCGAACCCTGATATTGGTTGCGATGACCATATCTTATCCTTTCATTTCTCTTGGGTTTTATCGATATTTCCCCTTTCCTTTTTAGGAATAAATAAAGTTCGGTGGCTACTAACATTTGACAAAATGTACCCCACTTCCCCGATATGTAATAATTTTGTACTGTTTCTTTATTTGTTTGACTGTTTAGTTAGCTACTAACATAAGAATAAAATCAACAATTTCAAAAATACAAAAATATGACTCGATTCAACGTCGAGCTTTTTCTCAATAAACGAATCAATTCCTTTCCCTTTCTCCCTCCTATTCCATCCCAAAAAAACTTCATCAAATGCTTGATCCAACGTCAAGCCATTTTTCTAATAAAAACTCAAAAAATATTAATCCCTATCTAGACTTTTTCAATAAAGGTGGAAATGGAACATGGTGTATACCATGCACTCCTGAGGTTAAGATTCGAGACGTATGCCTCGCCAATCTTAACTCTCGCCATCGTCTAAAATTGTCAATGTGGTTTCGTCAAACCCTTTCTCAATCAAATCTAAGATACCTAAATCTTATTTAACACTTTTTCAATAAAGGTGGAAATGGAACATGGTGTATACCATGCACTCCTGAGGTTAAGATTCGAGACGTATGCCTCGCCAATCTTAACTCTCGCCATTCGTCTAAAATTGTCAATGCGGTTTCGTCAAACCCTTTCTCAATCAAATTCCAAAATACTTAATTCCTATCTTAACCTCTTTCAATAAAGATGGAAATGGAACATGGTGTATACCATGCACTCCTGAGGCTAGGATTCGAGATGTATATCTCGCTCATCCAAGTTCTCGCCATCACTCAAAATACATCCAACCAATCCAACCCTTTTCTCGCCGCCGTGCGATTGATCAAAAACCTTTTTCATAAATGAAAGATATATTGTCTTAAGTGATACAAAACAATGTTTCGGCCACGATTGTTGAGTAGAGATAAATGACGCTTTTCCGAATGTAGATCTATAAATCCGTTCGATGTGTGGTATGCGTCCACTCCTCATCTGTTTTGGGTAAAACAATGTTTTGCGTCGATTAATACAGTATAGCTTTCGCTAAAATCGACCAACAAACAAACATTTTTCTACCCAGAACTACGTAAGCCTTGATTTCTCTTTTGAGATACGTAGGAGCAGGATTTGTAAATCTTGTCAGGCCCACTAATAAAAAACTTAGGTTTAGTCCTTCGTCAAAAATCCAAAAACTTTCTCCTCTCTTCTATTCTTTCTTTCCCACCTAATAAACTGAAAAGCCTAACATTGCAAACTAACATTAACGCACACAACTGACCTAATGGTTCCCGTTGAGTACAACGGACGTGAGGGGTGCTAATACCTTCCCCTTGCGTAATCGACTCCCGAACCCTGATATTGGTTGCGATGACCATATCTTATCCTTTCATTTCTCTTGGGTTTTATCGATATTTCCCCTTTCCTTTTTAGGAATAAATAAAGTTCGGTGGCGACTCTGTTCAGTCCATCATTGCGAGCGTGCGATCGCGCTTCGCTTTGAAGTCGTATCCCCATTTTTTGAGGTGCGACACCATTAATACAAAACACCACTCAAACAAACCAAGTGTTGGCAGCGCAGATGACGCGCATTGCTGATTTCTTTGGGGTCCCTCAAACTCGACACAGAGAACAAGTGATTCATAACCCAGTGGCAGCGGTCCAGGAAGAGCCTACGATAAACCAGATACCATTGGATAATCCTCAAACAAACGTCAGAAACCAAGAGGATGTAGTCGAACAGCCTCGTGTCGAAATCCCCATTCCACAAGAGCCTAGAAGGATAGTAATCCAGAGAGGCCAGGACGCGGATGCTGTATTGCAACAATGAATACGGGATAATAATCCTCCTGTCGAAAACGATCTGGCAGCCATGGTCGAAACGATAATGGCACAAAATGGGATGAACATGGGTTTACAAAGGCCTAGTTACGCATCCCCACTATCAGAATATATTCTGCAAGAAGAACTGCCACCAAGATGGAAAGTCCCTAAGTTCACAAAGTTCTCAGGGGACACTAGTGAGTCCACTATAGAACATGTGGCACGTTATCTGATCGAGGCAGGGGAGATAGCCCGTAATGAAAATTTGAAAATAAAATATTTCCCTAGTTCCTTAACAAAAAACGCGTTTACTTGGTTTACATCGTTGCCTGCAAACTCAGTATACACGTGGACCCAATTGGAAAGGCTGTTCCATGAACAATTCTACATGGGACAAACAAAAATAAGTCTGAAAGAATTAGCCAGTGTCAAGAGAAAACACTCCGAACCAATAGATGATTATTTAAATAGATTCAGATTGCTAAAGGCTAGATGTTTCACCCCAGTGCCAGAACATGAGTTGGTCGAAATGGCCGCAGGGGGACTAGATTATTTTATAAGGAAGAAACTAGATACCCAGTATCTGAGGGATATGGCACAATTAGCGGATAGAGTGAGACAGGTCGAAAGGTTAAGGGACGAAAAATTCAGGGCAAATAAGAATAAAAAGGAGAGGGTAGCCTACGTAGGGGTTCGCCAAGACGATGAGTTCGACGAAAACGAACCAAATAACTTCGAAGAACAAGAGATTGACCTAGCAGAACTAAAGCAAGGCCCACCTTATTCGTGCAAAGTACTAACTCCGTCGAACGGAAACCCAGTCGAAACCAACGATAAGTTCCCCAAAAGGACTTATACGTTCGACATCACCAAATGTGACGAAATCTTCGATCTGTTGGTTAAAGATGGTCAATTAATAAAACCACCAGGCGCTAAAGAACCGCCTATGGAACAACAGAAAAAGAGAGGTTTTTGTAAATACCATAATTTTCTGGGCCATAAGACGTCTCGTTGTTTCCTTTTCAGGGATCTCGTTCAAAATGCTATCCGTGACGGAAGGCTGAAGTTTGGTGACAAACCAAAACAACAGATGAAGATCGATTCGAATCCTATGCAAGCAGTCGAAGCCCACTACGCTGAACCATCCGTCGTGAACATGGTGGAGGCCGAAGTTGCTCCTGATGGCAATTTGGAAATGGTGGAAGCCCCTGGAAGTTTCGACGCAAATGTCAACATGGTCGAGATTGTTGATGATCTCGCAAGCCAGAAAAGGATAGAAACTGCTGAAGGTTTCGACAAGAAGGACGGTGACGATGCTGTCGAGAATGTGGAGTTTCGACAAGAGGAGAATTGGGACCGCTTGGGTCAGCCAAGTGGGAAATATGATTATCTTGTGAAGTACAATGCGCCGGCAAGCTCTCAGATCGACATCAACACAATCCGACCAAGCGGTTGGGGAGATGCTTCTTCAGACAACGATGAAGAAACAGTCGACGAAATTGAGCATTCCCCTAATACGAAGGGGAGGGTTACTAAAGACCTCGTGATTGAAAACAAGGCTGCTGAAGGCCTTGATTCTAACAAAAAGAAGAAAGGTGATATCGCCACCTGCGTCAACGCTATGGGGCCTTTCAGTAAAGAAGTCGCAAAAATCAAAGCGGAAGCCGCTAACGGTCCTTCGAAGCCCGTGATCAGTGGGATTCTGCGTAGGACAATGGAAGACCCCAGAAGAAATTGGAACAAATGTTGTTGCAAACATGGTCCCAGGACCATATCTTGGTGCTGCTGCCCAGAGAAAGAGTTCGACCAGACACCAAAAGGCGTCGAAGGCGAAGAAGAGAGGCTCATTAGAAAGATGAACGAATTAAGCATCGCCAACGAACGAAATGTTGGGGTAAATATGGTGGAAATGTCTCAGAAGGACCAGGTCGAAGAGGGCGAAGATCGTCGTCGGAAAGAACACCAAAGGCTGGCGTATCCTAGAGAGGAGGAAAACTTAATGGAATTCATCAAGAGGTGCCAAAGGATGAAAACCGAAGTGATGATGTGCCCACGCTGCAGCGCAGTCTTCGACAGGAAGGCAGCAACCAACCTGGAAGCGGTGGATAAGACCAAGAGGAAAGAGAATTGGGGAACAGTGAGATATGACCCAAGGAGAAGTGATCACCACCAGTGGAGGCACGGAGAGAGACGCCAGAACACCTATAAACCATCTGACAAAGCAACGGACGACAAATGGGTTCAACCCATTAGAGACGCCCAGGGGCAGAAGAAATGGGGGAGGTTTGAGGTTCAGAGAGGCGCGTCGATGGAGGGCAAGAAGGAAATGGAAAAACACAAGCCAAGACCGTACCCTTCAGAGAATTACAAAGGCAAAAATCCCATGTCCCGATCCCAATGGAGGAGGTTCCAAAGGCAGAAGAGGGCAGAAATAGAGATGGCAAAAAAGAACATGAATGGTCCAGACGAAGCAGAATCTAGCAACAATCGTCAGACAAGGAGCAGGAAAGAGACTCCCCTCCAGATCAATCCTAGCAGAGTTGTCGAATCGGTGGCGTCGAAGGAGAAGATGCAGGAAGATGATGAAGTAACCGACAGTTTTAACTCTGACTCAGAAGCATCCTTCAACGTAATTTGCAACGTGGTCTCTGTGCTCCCTAGAGACTATGATAGAGTCATGGAGATCGAGGATGAAGGAGACGAAATGGAGGAAGAAACAATGGCACACAAGCCCGTCTGCTACTACGTGATGAACAACGGATGCGTCGAAGAGCAGAACGCTTTCTTTGAAAGACCAGACGACTCCATGAAGGCGCATTTGAAACCTCTGTTTATAAAAGGAAAGGTGGAAAATGTCGGTGTGAATAAGATACTGGTGGATGGGGGAGCGGCAGTGAACTTGATGCCCCACTACATGCTGAAGAAGATTGGAAAAGACGATTCGGACGCGAAGCCTCACAACATGGTGCTGTCGAATTACGAAGGGAAGATAGGAACAACTATGGGAGTCATCCAAGTGAACTTAACTGTAGGAACCATAACAAGGCCTACAATGTTCATAGTCATCGCTTCAAAAGCCAACTACAACCTACTGCTTGGTAGGGAGTGGATTCACGGCGTGGGAGCTGTACCCTCTTCGATGCACCAGCGGATAGCCATATGGAGGCCAGATGGAATCGTCGAAAACATCGAGGCTGACCAAAGCTACTTCATGACCGAGGTGAACACTGTCAACAGCCAAAGCTTCGACAAAAACCTGGCTCATATACCTCCCTGCAGCCCGGCAGAATTCGACTTGAAGACGACAGACAATGCCTATTGTTCCATGTACCTGCATCCAACGCATGGTTTCCAGTGGGATAAAGAAGTGATTGGCGAAACTTACATATGGGGAACCACTCATATAGCGCCGACGGGATGGGGTAGTGAATTTGACGATGACGAGTGAACAATCAGCGATCGAAAAGATTACGGCTTACATAGCCGAAAACAAATTAAAAGAGGCCCTTGAGGCTGAAGTAAAAAATATGGCTGTCGAAGCCAACCAAGAGAACTCCAACAAACAATGTCCCCAAGAAGACGTTGCGGAAGATCATGTCACCAACCAAATGGGCGGATGGCAACACCAAAAGCTTGACGCCATTTACGACGACGAACCTCTGGGGTTCGAAAAAGATCCAGTGTCAACTAACGAGAAGATGGTGGCGCAGGATCCTTTAGAAGAAATAAACTTAGGAGTGGGGGCAGAACATAGACCAACGTACATAAGCGCAAAAATGGACCCCCAGTTCAAGGTCGAAATAGTCCAGTTGCTGAAAGAGTTCAAAGACTGCTTCGCATGGGATTATGACGAAATGCCTGGTCTTGACAGAAGTCTGATCGAAATGCAGTTGCCAATAATGGAAGGAAAGAAGCCAGTAAAGCAGACTCCGAGACGCTTCGCACCAGAAATCCTGTCGAAAATAAAAGAAGAGGTCGAAAGACTTCTAAGATGCAAGTTCATCCGCACAACCAGGTATGTCGAATGGATTGCAAATATTGTTCCAGTAATTAAGAAAAATGGCAAGCTTAGGGTATGCATTGATTTTCGAGACTTAAACTCGGCTACCCCAAAGGATGAATATCCTATGCCAGTGGCAGAAATGCTCATAGATTCTGCAGCCGGCCATGAGTACTTAAGTATGTTAGACGGATACTCTGGCTATAACCAAATTTTTATCGCTGAAGAAGATGTTCCTAAAACGGCTTTCCGTTGTCCTGGAGCCATAGGAACGTACGAATGGGTAGTAATGCCTTTTGGTTTAAAGAACGTTGGAGCGACTTACCAACGCGCCATGAATTCCATCTTTCATGACTTCATCGAAACTTTCATGCAAGTGTATATTGACGACATTGTGATTAAGTCTGTTTCAGGAAAAAATCATATAGATCATCTTCGACAATCCTTTGAAAGGATGAGGAAGTTTGGTTTGAAAATGAACCCACTTAAATGTGCTTTTGGTGTGCAGGCGGGTGATTTCTTAGGCTTTGTGGTCCATAAGAAGGGGATCGAAATAAACGAAAATAAAGCCAAGGCCATAATGGAAGCGAAAGCGCCATCAACCAAAAAGGGGTTGCAGTCTCTGCTAGGGAAAATCAACTTTCTCAGAAGATTCATCTCCAACCTCAGTGGGAAGACACAAGCTTTCTCTCCTCTGCTTCGACTAAAGAAGGAAGACTTCGCATGGGGGCAAGAACAGCAAGCGGCTTTCGACAAAATCAAGGAATACCTGGCTAGTCCCCCGATCCTGATGTCTCCTTGCAGAAAAAGAAGTATGAGATTGTACATTTCGGCATCAGACAAAACATTAGGAAGTATGTTGTGTCAAGAAGATGAAAATGGCGTCGAAAGAGCCATTTATTATCTCAGTAGAGTCCTAAATGATGCCGAAACTAGATATAGCATTATAGAAAAGCTATGCCTATGTGTATATTTCTCTTGTATGAAATTGAAGCATTATATAAAACCATTCGATGTATATATTTCTTCCCATTTCGACGTAATAAAGTATATGTTATCTAAATCTATTTTACATAGTCGAATTGGAAAGTGGGCTTTAGCTTTAACAGAATACTCTTTGAAATATCTGCCTTTAAAAGCGGTGAAAGGACAAGTGGTCGCTGATTTCATAGCGGACCACTCTATAAACGAAGATGTGGAATACGTCGAACTAGAACCTTGGAAACTGTACTTCGACGGTTCCAGTCATAAAAATGGAACTGGCGTTGGGATGTTGATTATTTCTCCTGAAAAAATTCCAACAAAATTCAAGTACAAAGTTGAAAGTCTGTGTTCAAACAATGAAGCAGAGTACGAAGCTTTGATCGCTGGATTTGAAATCTTGTTGAAATTGGGGGCAACGAGAGTCGAAATAATGGGTGATTCCGAACTGGTAATAAAGCAGTTGACGAAAGAGTATAAGTGCGTGAAAGAAAATTTAATCATGTACTTCGTAATAGCCAATAGACTTCTCAAGGCGTTCGACAATGTCGTCTTCAGGCACATTCCCAGGTTGGAGAATCAAGAAGCGAACGATCTTGCTCAACTAGCATCCGGATACAAAGTGTCGAAGGAAAAGTTAGAAGAAGCCATTGAAGTCAGAAGAAGAGTCGTATCCACCAAGTTATCCCCATCAGATCTAGAGTCAATAAGATTAGGATACGGTGACGAAGAAAACTTTGAGATATTCAACATAGATGATTCAGGGATAACAGACTGGAGAAAGCCTGTCAAGGATTATCTACAAGACCCAAATCAGAAAGCAGAAAGAAAGATAAAATACAGAGCTTTGAGTTACGTACTTTTGGGAAATGAATTGTTCAAAAAGACTGCAGAAGGAGTTTTGTTGAAATGCCTGAGTGAGGACGAAGCCTACATAGCCTTGTCGAATGTACACAGTGGAGCGTGTGGCGCACACCAAGCAGGTCACAAAATGAAGTGGCTATTATTTCGACAAGGAATGTATTGGCCAACAATGCTGAAAGACTGTGTCGAATTCGCAAAAGGCTGTCAGGAATGTCAAGTACATGCAGGCATACCCCACGTCCCTGCAAGTGAGTTGCACTCAATTATAAAACCTTGGCCATTCAGAGGATGGGCGTTGGACTTGATCGGGGAAATTCGACCAGCTTCCTCAAAAGGACAAAGGTACATTTTGGTTGGGATAGACTATTTCACAAAATGGACTGAAGCTATACCATTGGCGAATGTGGATCAAGAAGCAGTCATAGACTTTATCCAAAAATACATAATTTACAGATTTGGGATACCTGAGACAATAACAACAGATCAAGGATCTGTGTTCACCGGTAAAAATATGCAGAAATTTGCGCAAGAAACAGGTTTTAAGCTCCTTACTTCGACACCTTACTACGCTCAAGCAAATGGGCAAGTTGAAGCAGCCAACAAGGTAGTGATAAAATTGATTAAGAAGCATGTGGGGAAAAAACCTAGAAATTGGCATAAGACTTTGGATCAAGCCTTGTGGGCTTGTCGAACGTCCCCCAAAGAGGCAACGAATTCGACTCCATTCAAGTTGACTTACGGACATGATGCAGTTTTGCCAGTCGAAATATATCTGCAGTCAGTTAGAGTGCAAAGGCATCATGAAATCCCATCAGATACATATTGGAGTATGATGATGGACGAACTAGTTGATTTAGACGAAGAAAGGCTGCGCGCGCTAGACCTAATAAGAAGACAAAAGAAGAGAGTCGAAAGGTTTTACAACAAGAGAGTAAGATTCAAGACCTTCTTAATAGGTGACCTTGTGTGGAAAGTAATCCTTCCTATGGATCGAAAGGATAAATTGATGGGAAAGTGGTCTCCTAAATGGGAGGGACCTTTCCAGGTTTTGAGAACATTTTCGAACGGCGCGTATGAAATAGAAGAAATAGAGAAGGATAAGAGAATCCTAAGAATAAATGGAAAGTATTTGAAAAAATATAAGCCTATATTGCAGGAAGTAAAAGTAGTAACAGAATAAGTGCAAAACATAATTGTGATAAGATGGGCCAAATAAAAATGGCATTCAAAAGTTATTACAAAGAAAGCCTCAAAGGGCTGAGAGTTGCTAAATAAATTCGACTAAAAATTAAAATTGGCAAAAGTATCCTTCAAAGTGGCGAACTTCTGCCTCTGGAGTTGGAGTCGATGATCACAAAGACTTTTGTGAGTGGAGAGAGTCTCAATCTCCTGACTAAGTTGATGGGCTTTCTCTGCATGTCGAATACCCACCCTCAATTCTTCGTCAATCTCGCTCTGCTTGGGTTGCTGAATGGATGCCTTACGTTTCTCCTCTTGAGAGATCTTTTCTTGAAGTGCTGCTATCTGTGTTTTCCATTTTTGAATATTGTCATTGCAAGCAGCAACTTCTTCGACATACGTTTCAGAGAGCTTTTGCAATTTTGAAACTTTGTCAGTCGAAGTCGAAACAGCATCCCATTCAGCAGTTTGAGTTTCAGACTTGGAGGAGATTTGATTGGTAAGATCCCTTTGACGATGGAGATCTGCAGTGGCTAAGTCAATGAGAGTCATCAGCTCCATCACAAAACTTCCAATCTCAGAAGAAGCTTCCAGGACATTCACTTGCTTCAAAATTTTCTTAAGACCAATTTGAGCAAGGGAATTTTCTTCCAAGACTTTAAACAAATCGACATCAAGGATTTTCGTTTTGATTTTGGTCAGGAGGTTGCCAAGCGATGGTGCTTCAGAAGTTGCCCCAGAAGTGGTCGAACTACTCTGCGAAGAATACTGAAAATTAAAACGGGTGTTAAGCATGGCTTTCAGATACTCCAAAGGTCTTTGCACTTTGAGATTTTCAAGCTCCTCGCGAGAGAAACTGGTCGAACCAGTTGATTTGCCACTCCCTTGGGCCCGGTCAGGAGCAGGTGGAGTGTTTCGCGTCGAAGTATGCTCAACCTCTGTTCGTTTCGACTGGTTGTCCCCATCTCTGGCAGCTCCATCTTCAGGATCATCTTCGACCACAACCTCCATTTCAATATCATCACCCTGAGGTGCAACATGTAATCCTGGATGAGGAGGAGATTCATCTTCAGAAGCTTCACCCACTGTAGTGTCGAATTCTTCTACGGTTTGCATATCATGGTCACTTGTGGGGATATCTTCCTCTGGGGCTGTTTCCTCCAGAATTTTCTCAGGTGTTCTTTCGACAACCACTTGTTCCTGAAAATAATTCTAAGATTTAGAAGAAAAAGATGCAGAAAAGGTGAATGTATGTTGTCGAAATAAAAAATTACCTCAGGAATCTCAGTATTAAAGCTGGATTTCCCACTCTCCGTATCTTTCGACTGATGTTTAGCAGGGGGAGTACTGGCAGAATCCTTCCTAGTTGATTTAATGATAGATCTTTGGGAAGAGACCTTCGTGAGTTTCTTCTTCTTCTGAGGGGCAGGGATTAACTCTGGAGATTCGTCACCAGACTCTTCACTGGGGACTTTAGCCTCTTCTTTCTCCTCTCCACTTTTTCTCTTTTGGATTGTTGGGGGTTTTCGACTTACCTAGTCATGCAGGCCAAAGCCAGTTAGTTTTGAAAAAGGGAAGAAAAAATAATAAGAAGAGAAAAAGTTTTGTACTTTTGTCGAAGGCTTCTTAGCAGTACTGGGCGACGCTTCGACAGCAGCTTTCTTAGCAGGGATCTTCACGGCTAAGGAAAGAAAGAAAATTCAGAAACAAATATAAGAGAGACATGATAAGACAGTTAGAATAACAGAAGGAAAAATCATGTTTTTCTGTGAACACCTTCAAGAATGGGATCTTCCACGCGAACGTGTTCTATTCCAATATGAAGGTGTCCTGGATATTCGCCCAGATGATACTTAGTCGGAACCACACGCTCAGCAGGTTTTTGATACTTTTGACGAAGAATTTTCATAAAATCCCCACAAAGGAACCAGTCTGGAAGTGGAAAACCAAACGCCACCCCAAAGTCAGCAGTTGGCAAAGGAGGAAACTTGGGTGGATGACAACTGAAAGCCAGGTCATAGCGCGCCTCTGGTGAAAGATGGGAAGGCAATGACAGTTTTTTAAACTTCTCTGTCAATTTGCGCTTTAATTCAGCCGCTGCTTCGCATATGGTTCGACTAAGATCATCAGGTCTATACGCAGTTTCAAAATATTTTTGAAATTTCTGTATTTCCTTAATATGTCGTTGAATACCTTTTTTGGTCCGATCCTGCACAAAAGCGAAAGCATTTGTCAAATGTGTAGCAAAAGCAGCTACGTCAAAAAATTTGTTGGAATAATAATCCTTCCACCATTCATCAAACTCAGGAGTGCATAGGAATGATGGTCGAAAAATAACTGGTCGAATGTCGAGAGAATCATCAGCTAGTTTCTTCGACAGCTCTTTGCCTTCGTCTTCAGTGTGAAGAGAGTTATAAAAGATGATGGACCCCTTTTTGGGGAATATAGGTTGAGGTTTGATTTGGATCAGACCAAACTGTCTAGAAACAAGGTTGGGTTGATAAACTATCAAAGCAATTTGATTTTTAGTGGTGTTACGGTAAGAAAAAAGGAGCCTAGGGGTTAAGAATGATTCCCAAACATTCAGAAATGTATTTTCATCCTTTTGCATCTCCAAAGGCAGTTGTTGGGTAAACCACTTAGGTCCAATCTTTCTATCAGCAAAAGGTGCCATGGTCGAAGTAAATTGATGACTTTTAGCAAACATCATAACATAGCTTTTAAAAGCTTGTCGAAGGCTGATTCCTTCATCAGTTGGCGTTATTAGCACTAATCTTGGCCATTCGACAGTCCTATTTTGTACTTCTTCTTCATCTATTTCTGGTGCTACAGGAAGATTGGCTTCAAACATGGCATTGAGCCATAATTGCAAGAGCCAGAAAGGTCCTGATAAGTTGATCTTCCCTTGGGTTTTGGTGTTTTTTAAAAAATGTACGCTCTCACTCAGAGATTCATAAAGGTTCGCCAGAATCATTTCGCTCAAGCATAGTTTCGTGCCTGCATGAAGCTGATTGGCTATGGTGATAAATCTCTTGGCAACTTGAAGAGAGCGAGAGCAGAACACATATTTGGATAGCCACAGTGTTAGAAAAGCTATATGTTCGACATCTAAAACTTCAGCAGTACTCTTATCGTGATAATAGGACATGAATAAGGAGTAGGGTGCAAGGCTAGTCTCGAAAGCAATGGTATCTTCATTTAAGACAGTAGGGTCGAAATCTATACCATTGGGATGAAGACCAACAATGGCTGCTGCGTCGAAAAGGGTAGGCGTAACCATCCCACAAGGAAGGTGAAAGGTGTTGTAAGTACTATCCCAAAAGTAGAGAGAAGCCAAAAGCATATTTGGACAAATATTGGGTCCTACTCTCGACAACTGGATAAGGTCGAAAATGCCTACCTCTTTCCAAAAAGGCCCTTTAACTTTTTCGATTTTATCTAACCAAGATACGTAGTCAGAAGGATCTTTCGACCATGGGCAAGTTCTAAATATCCTGGGATAATTCAAATAGGCTAAGTCCAACTCTCCAATATCCGTCGAACTCGATGCATCTTTTTGTTCTACAACTTTCTCTTTAGGCTGAGGTTTTCTTCCAGCGCCTATGGGTTTTGTGTGAAAGTAAGATGGAAAAAATTCTCTTAAACGCTCTGGTTTAATCTCTGGATTTGGAAGGGGACCTAACATAGCGTGATAATTTCCAGAAATAAGAACAGGGATTAGTACCTGAGATTTATAGATGCAGTCTTTTTCTTTCTCATTTGGAGGTTCCGGAACATACTGTTGATTCCCGATGGTCATTGGCCCTTTTAAATCATGCACAGGAGGAAAAGTTGAGTCTTGTTTCTTCTTGGAATGTTTACTGCTTGAGGGTTTTTGAGGCGCCATGGCTAGAAGAACTTAAGAAGATTTCTCAGAAAATGTGAAAAGCTTGAGAAATGTGTATGAGGAAAGGAAATCTGAAACGGAAAAGGGTTTAAAGAAAAGGTTTATGGGTATTTATAGGAAGAAGATGTTGAGACGTTTTAGATGGTAATGGTGTTAGTGGGACACGTGGCCATTTCTGATGGGAATGATAAAGAGGTGGAAGTTGAAAAGAGACCATGATGTGAGGAAATGATGGAAGTAGGCTGTGAACGTGGGCTAGACGTGACATTGTGGAAAAAAGTGTAATGATGAACCTGCATTGGGAATTGAGATTATCAGACTTGCATTTAATGAAGATTAAAATGACATGGCATCAAAACACTGGTTGACAACAAATGACTGTTTCTCCAGAACAACAGTCGAAACGTCTTTGCTGGGGGGCAATTTGTATACGTGCGTTTTCGACGCCATGAGATTTGGTGTATAAAATGACTTTTTCGACAAATGATGACATGGGATAAAACGATTTGATTAATAAGTATGGTTCGACATTTCGACAAAATGGAGGTTCTGTCATTTCGACAAGATATTTGCAGCTAGAAAAGTACTTTTGACAGACATGGAGAACATTGCAGTATATTGATAATTCGACAAACATCCTGAAGGAAGACGTCCTTTCGACTTAAAGTGTAAATTTGAATTTTGAAAAGTTATAACGTTTGGCAAAAGACGCGTGGAAGCATCTGGCGAAAGGAAGAAAGCCATGTGTCACAGTTTTAGGATTTAGTCGTTAATAACAGTTATGTTATTTGTATATAAATAGGGTAGTTGTTATCGAAAAAAGGTGTGAAGAATTACTTATACAAAATTCCTGAAAACACTCAAAGTACCCGTGTGAGAGAAAAGAGTCATATTTGGAAAATGTATGTGTAAACAAACACCAATTCCTTCAAAGTTTATTTAATAAAGTTTAAAGTTCTTTACGAATCTCTTTTATGTTTTCCAGTAGTTTATCTTTCTGCACTTTCTCTTTTTCGACACTTTACATTTCGTCAGTTATTTTCCGCCATTTACTTTATCTTGTTAAATTTACATCTACTTAACGTTTTAACCAACATATTTCGACGTAAAACACTTAGAGAACAAAAATGAAATATATGAAAGTGATTCTAGACATCTTCAAGACCATCTAGATCTGCACATGTCTTAGGATTTGTGTGGTTGATCCTGCAAGTAACCCAATTCTACAAGTTTTGGTAAACCAGAGGTTGTTCGCCAAAATTCACAGCGAACAGTCACATAATGCTTCGTCCATAATCGTGTGAGTTGAGATAAGTGGCATTTTCCCGCGAATGTTGATTTGTAAATCCATTCAATGTGATGCATACGTCCGCTCCTCAGTTTTTTGGGTAGCACGCAATATTTTTTTTGTCGATTGACACAAAATAGATTTCGTTAAAATCGGCCAACAAAGAAACATTTTCTATCCAGAACTACGTAAGCCTTGAGTTCTCCATCTCATCCAGAGATACGTAGGAGCGAGATTGAAAGTCTCGTCATACACCCTAATAAAAAAATAAACTTTTTAATCCTATTCTTATTTCCCTCTCAATAACTCGAGAAACCTAATATTTCTAAGTTAACACTAACGTGCATAACTAACCAAATGGTCCCCGTTGAGTACAACGGACGTGAGGGGTGTTAATACCTTCCAATTACATAATCGACTCTTGATCCTTGATTTGGTTACGACAACCATATCATTGTCGTTATATTTAGGAATTTTATCGATATTTTCTCTCTTTAGAAATAAATAAAGTTTGGTGACGACTTTGTTCAGTCCATCACGTGGACCTGCTATTGCGCTTCGTGAGGTCATTCTCATTTTTCGAGGTACGACAATAAGTATATTACAGTTTTTGGGACTGAGGGATGTAGCCTTGTAAGGTGATTTTTACGTTGTTTAAGGGACTGACTCACGTGAGACGAAAGACACTGTTGGTGGCCGAAACTGCTGAGCACATGCAGGTGGTTGAATTTACGGTGTTAGGACTACTCGAAGTGAAGTGCTCTTTGAGTAGTAGTGGATGTGTATGACTTGATCTTTTCTCTCCTTTAGGGAGAATGTATTTATAAGGGTTCCCATGGTCAGAGTTTTTTCCTCCTAGACATGTTCTTAACCACTCCCCACTTATTAGGGAGGTTATTGACCATCTATATTCTCGGGGTCAGTAAGAACTCTCTCTCACATGACCCCCCGTACGCGGACCCTTCCAGGTGAATCTCTTAGATTTCGTCTGGACAACCCCTCAGCTGGGTGAGGCGTCCTAGTCTAAGACTTCCTCAATATAACACTACTATTTTTCTTTTCGAAAAATTGACTCTCAGACCATAAGCCAATTCGAAACCTCGAAGCATTGATTTGATAGCCCAATATTGTCCCAATTTGCAACGCCTAAGATCACGGCATCGTCCGCAAAGTGTAACAGGCTAAAGTGGAGATCTTCTTGAAGTTTAAAGGGATGAAATAGTGAAGAGGAGATAACATTCTTCATGAGACTTAATAAGACTTAAAGGTTTGGAGCTTATTTAACAACTTAGTGATTACTCTTTGTCATAACCCAACACAAAATGGATATGAAAGAATGAAATGCACACATGACAGAACTTTGATAGGTATCTTTCTATTGACTGTTATTATAGTAAGTACCTAACAAATGAATAACTAACGCCAATTTAGTAAAAAAAACTAGTGTTACTTACATAGTAAAATCTTAGAGTTTAGTTGAGAGGAACTCGCAAAAGTTAAACAAGTGGTTGGTAATACTTTGGTCTGGTAAAACATTTAACATAAAAAGATTTAAACAAATGAGAACCCCGTTTTAGATCTGTTATGAAAAAATGAAATAAACTTTGACGAACTCCAACTAAAGTAACTAGTGAAGTTAATTAATTGTTAGGCACACTCACTAATCATGATGAGAACTCACACTCTTGTAAATATACTCATTTAAGCTTTGATCAATGTAAGAAAGAATCATTACTTTAATTCACTTTCATCAAGCTCAAAGTTTATAAGTCTCTTTAGTTTCAAACTCCTTATATCATATTAGTCGTAATTACTCTTTGGTTCTCCTTCTTCTTTAAATTTATTTGCAAATTCTTCTTCGATCCAACACCCTTCCACCAAGAGCTTCTTTTGATGCAAATCACATCTCTCATGGTGATGTTGTTTCGGTCTACTATGTCCATCCTAGTGGAGGACTGAATTCAATTAGCATTACACCTAAGTTAAATGGCTCCAACTACATATTGTGGTTTCAATAACTGCAACGAGCTCTTGATGCCAAAAAAAAAATAGGTTTCATTGATGGATCCATTTTAGTTCCTGATATTACTGATATTAATAGAAGAACGAGAAACAAAGCAATTATCTTGTTCATTAATGGATTTTTGATTATGTTAATGCGCCAATAGACCAGTCAAGTGTGTTCTTGGAGAATTGTATTGATGTATGGATTGATCTCAAGGAACATTTTGCCAAATCCAATCGAATTCGTGTCTAAAACCTTCGTGCTAAAATCAATAATCTCAAGCAAGTATTAGAGATATAAGTTAGTATTATATTCTACTGTAGCAAAATGCTTAGCTGTCATTCTGTTAGTATTATATTCTACTGTAGCAAAATGCTTAGCTGTCATTTTATTTGTTATAGTATATATAAGCACCTACTGTAACTTCTTCATTAAGATGAATACCATAACAGAATTCCTCTTTCTCTTTATTTCCTAATTCTAACATGGTATCTAGAGCTTCTTTTGCGATCTAGCGCTTCCATGGCATCACCGTTTAATTCCGAGGGCGTTTTTCCCTCTTCTCATGTCAAACTCTCTCATCTCATCTCCGTTAAGCTGGATGATAAGAACTTCAAACAATGGAAACAACAAATTGACGGTGTGATTCGCGGCCACAAGCTCCAGCGGTTCGTGACGGCGCCGCTTGTGCCTCCACGTTGTACTCCTGGTGCCGATCCTGTTACCGGTGACGCAAATCCAGAGTTTCTTGATTGGGAACAACAGGATGCGCTCATCTGCACCTGGTTGCTTTCTACAATCTCCGATTCGCTCCTTCCAAAACTCGTGGATTGCACATACTCATGGCAAGTGTGGTCTGAAGTTCATCGTTACTTCAACACCTTGCTCACCACTAAGGCGCGTCAACTACGATCTGAGTTACGAAACCTGACGAAAGGATCCCGCACAATCACGGAATTTGTTGTCCGCGTTCGTGAAATCAGTGAGTCCTTGGTTTCGATCGGAGATCCTGTCCCTCATCGTAACCTAATTGAAGTCGTGCTTGACGCTCTCCCTGAAGAATACGATCCTATTGTTGCTGCGATGAATAGCAAAGAAGATCTATGTTCGTTGGATGAACTTGAGTCGAGTCTTCTTGCTCACGAATCGCGTATTGAAAAGAATCGTAAAGCTGTTCTCACTGAATCTGTGACTGTGAATCTCACACAGGCTTCGCCGCCATCAGCACCACCCTCAACTGAGCTCTCCGGTGTTGATTTGAACCCTAATTTTCCTACTGGAACTAGTCATGTGACTGCCAACTCTGAAAATCATGGTTATGGTTCACGCGGTGGTCGTAATGGTCATGGTGGTGGCCGTTCCGGTCGTGGTGGAGGTCGATTTGGGAAGGTTTCATGCCAGATATGTCATAAATCTGGACATGATGCCTCTGTATGCTACCACAGATACTCTTATTCAGGTGCTCCTTCCGTTCCCTCACCAAGAGCTCCCTTCAATCCTTACATGATGGCACCACGATCTCCCTCTTATCCTCCCTCTTTTGGATATCCTGCTGCTCCACGGCCAACACCACCTAGGCATCCTCAACCACAAGCTTTTCTCACAGGTTCAGATTCTGGCTTCAGCAACCAGTTGTGGTACCCTGATTCAGGTGCGTCTCACCATGTCACGCCTGATGCTTCAAATTTGTCTGATGCTTCCTCGTTGACTGGAGCTGAACAGGTGTATATGGGAAATGGCCAAGGTTTGTGCATTAACTCTGTAGGTTCCATGAATTTCCCTTTATCCAATCATCCTAACTCATCTCTAATGCTTCATAACCTTCTTCTTGTTCCTCACATCACTAAGAACCTTATGAGTGTCAGTAAATTTGCACAAGATAACCGTGTTTTCTTTGAGTTTCATCCTCAGGTTTGTCTTGTTAAATCGCAGGATTCTTCTGAAGTTCTTCTTCGTGGCACTGTTGGAGCCGATGGACTCTACAGCTTTATCAATCCTGTTTTGTCTCTGTCCAAGCTTCATAGTTATAACTCTTGTAATAATCTTAGTTCCACTTGTAATTCAGCTGCTTCTAGCAATTGTATCTCCTCTTGTAATCCTGTTTCCCATATTAATGAAATTACCACTGGTTCTAGTTTACAGTCTTCTCCTACAGCTCATGTTTCCACTGTTAATATTTCTAATTCTCATTCATCTGTCCCCTGCTCCACCTCCATCTCTGTTAGTAAATATATATTATGGCATACAAGACTTGGCCACCCCCATCACCAAGCTCTTGCTGAAGTTCTTAAAATATGCAATGTGCCAATTCCTCATAAACCTCCCACTGCCTCATGTTCTGCTTGCTGCTTGGGCAAGTCTCATCGACTTCCATCCTCCCTCTCTACCACTGTTTATCACCATCCCTTTGAACTTGTTGTCTGTGATCTATGGGGGCCTGCACCCATTCACTCCTCAGGTGGTTATACATATTTTCTCACCTGTGTTGATGCGTTTTCTAGATTTGTTTGGGTCTTTCCTCTTCGGTTAAAATCTGATACCCTCACCCAATTCATTCACTTCAAACCATGGTCGAACTCCAATTTAATTGCAAAATTAAAGGAGTTCAAAGTGATGGAGGTGGTGAGTTCAAGCCTTTCACCAAATATCTTACTGAGTTAGGTATTGTCCATCGTTTCACCTGTCCCTATACTCATCATCAAAATGGTATAGTTGAACGCAAACATCGTCATATAGTTGAAACAGGCCTAGCTTTGCTTGCTCATTCCAAGCTGCCTCTCAAGTATTGGGATCATGCCTTTGTCACTGCAGCCTATCTCATTAATAGGCTGCCTAGTTCCTCATTACAAAACCAGTCCCCTTACTCCATTTTAATGCAAAAACCTCCTGACTACTCTAGTCTCCGTGTCTTTGGTTGTGCTTGCTTCCCATTCCTACGTCCTTATAATTCCCACAAACTTGCTTTTAGATCTCAGGAATGCATTTTCTTGGGATACTCATCTGTCCATAAAGGATACAAGTGTCTTGCAGCAGATGGAAATATTTATCTCTCTAAGGATGTGTTATTTCATGAATCCAGATTTCCTTATTTGGACCTCTTCCATCCCTCCACTTCCTCTACTTCCTCTAACATGTCTTGGCTCCCATCTGCTGCCTCTCCACCCATTATTCCCACTCACCGTGTTCCTCCTCTCCAACATATTAGTCCCACTGCTTCTTCCCTTAACAGGCAGTTTTCATCAACCTCTAATCACCCTTCAGCTGCAGATACTGCATTCTCATCTCCATCCAGCCCTTTACCTCTCTCAAGCCAACAAAATGTATCTCAGTCTCCCTCCCATTCACCCAATCCTGCCTTTTCTGACTTAGCTGAAGCCAGCACAATCTCACCATCCTCCTCACCAGGTTCTGTTAATTCTGACAGGTCTGGTTCCAATTCTGCCGCTAATTCTAATCCTGTTGTCAGTACTGTTCCCAGTCCTCATATTCTCAATCCTCTCAATGTCCATCCTATGACAACTCGAGCCAAAAATGGGATTGTGCAACCCAAAATCCATCCCACCCTTTTACTCACCCATATGGAACCTACTACTGTTAAGCAGGCTTTGGCTTCCCCTCACTGGTTCCAGGCAATGCAGGAAGAATATCAAGCTCTTTTGAAAAATCAGACATGGACCTTGGTGTCTCCATCTGAGTCAAGGAGGCCCATAGGCTGCAAATGGGTTTTTCGGGTGAAGGAGAACCCGGATGGTTCTATCAACAAGTATAAGGCAAGATTGGTTGCCAAAGGGTTTCATCAAAAGGCTGGCAGTGATTTTACTGAAACCTTTTCTCCAGTGGTGAAGCCTGTTACTGTCAGGACTGTCCTCACCCTTGCTGTCACAAACAGGTGGACCATCAAGCAAATAGATGTTAATAATGCTTTTCTCAATGGCCTTCTTGAGGAAGAGGTGTATATGATTCAACCCCCTGGGTTTGAAGCTACTGACAGGTCTCTTGTTTGCAAGCTCAACAAAGCCTTGTATGGGCTAAAACAGGCTCCCCGGGCCTGGTTTGATAGGCTCAAAAGCTCCCTAATGCAGCATGGTTTTAAGGCCAGTAAGTGTGATCCTAGCTTGTTCTTTCTCCACACTAGCAGCCTCACTATAATGATGTTGGTTTATGTGGATGACATCATTATCACTGGAAATTCTCCTTCTTTCATTGATAATCTTATCGCAAGTCTCAACAACAAGTTTGCTCTCAAGGACCTAGGACAGCTGGACTACTTTCTAGGCATTGAGGTGACACATCTTTCTAATGGATCATTACTTCTTTCTCAAACTAAATATGTGACTGACTTGCTTGCAAAGGTGAACATGTCTACTGCTAATGGAATGCCAACTCCCATGATATCTAGCAGCAAACTGTCCAAAGTAGGCTCTCACACACTATCAGATCCCACCCAATTTCGTTCTATTGTTGGTGCTCTTCAGTATGCAACATTAACTAGGCCTGAGTTATCCTTTTCAGTTAATAAAGTATGCCAATTTCTGTCTAACCCTCTAGAGGAGCACTGGAAAGCAGTGAAAAGAATCCTAAGGTATCTAAGTGGTACACTTCATTATGGATTACTTCTTCAACCTGCTCTCAGGCATCAACCTATGTCTCTTCTGGGCTTCTGTGATGCTGACTGGGCAGCTGACCCTGATGACAGAAGGTCAACATCTGGTGCTTGTGTGTTTTTAGGCCCAAATCTGATTTCTTGGTGGTCAAAGAAGCAGCCACTGGTGGCAAGATCCAGTGCAGAAGCAGAATATAGAAGCATGGCTCAACTGGCTGCCGAAATGCTGTGGATTCAGTCTCTCCTCACTGAACTTCACTGTCAGTTTCACACTCCTAAAATTATGTGTGACAACCTAAGCACAGTTTCCTTGGCCCATAATCCTGTTCTCCATAACAGGACAAAACACATGGAACTGGACATTTTCTTTGTGAGAGAAAAAGTCCTCAGCAAAAGCCTCATTGTGTCTCATGTTCCTGCTCAAGATCAGTGGGCAGATGCTTTGACAAAACCCCTTTCTGCAGCAAAGTTCCTTCCTCTTCGTGACAAACTTAGAGTGTTCAACAAAAGATGTTTGATTGAAGCACCCTCAGCTTCTAAGGGGGAATATTAGAGATATAAGTTAGTATTATATTCTACTGTAGCAAAATGCTTAGCTGTCATTCTGTTAGTATTATATTCTACTGTAGCAAAATGCTTAGCTGTCATTTTATTTGTTATAGTATATATAAGCACCTACTGTAACTTCTTCATTAAGATGAATACCATAACAGAATTCCTCTTTCTCTTTATTTCCTAATTCTAACAGCAAGGATTTAAGTTTGTTCTTGACTATTTCACTAAGATGCATGGACTTTGGGAATATCTCAATTCCTATAAACCTATGTTGAGGTACCTGTATTCATCAATGCATACGTGAAGCTATGCAGTATGCATGCGGATTTTTACTTGAAAACTAGATAATTTAGTTCTTGATAGGTTTGAATGAAACTTTCTCAGTAGTTAAAACTCAAGTTTTATTAATGGAGCGTTTTCCTTCAATGAATAAAATTTATTATATAGTTATTCAAGAGGAAAGCAATAATGTAACATTACTCATAAGCCTGATAACAATGTTGTTCTTGAAGAGTCTAATACACTTATTAATACTTATGATTCAAAGAAACCACCATATCATGGTAGATCATTTGCATCATCTAGTGGTTTTAATAGTCATAACAAAGATAAAAAAAAATGCATATATTGCAACAAATCTGGTCACACCATATATATATATATATATATATATATATATATATATATATATATATATATATATATATATAATATATATATATATATATATATGAT